>NW_006784423.1:4099984-4100932 GCF_000442215.2 Lipotes vexillifer | reverse complement strand
AACGGAAGAGGCCCCAGTAGTGAAAAGCCCGCGTACCGCAAAAAAAAAAAAAAGTGTGAAAAGCACAGGGCACAGTCCCTGCCCACCCTAAGGGATAATTTTAGTTTCCCTACCCTATTCTGTGAAAATACAAAGGGAAAGACAAAACACATAAACATACAGAAGTGATTTAAAAATAAATAAAGGGCTTCCCTGGTGGCGCAGTGGTTGGGAGTCCGCCTGCCGATGCAGGGAGCACGGGTTCGTGCCCCGGTCCGGGAGGATCCCGCGTACCGCGGAGCGGCTGGGCCTGTGAGCCATGGACGCTGAGCCTGCGTGTCCGGAGCCTGTGCTCCGCGGCGGGAGAGGCCATAGCGGTGGGAGGCCTGCGTACCGCAAAAAAAAAAATAAATAAATAAAATAAAATAAAATAAATTTGAGAGTGTGAGATATGCATTTAAATGCAATTCATAGTATGGACCATACACAGAATGAGAGAGTCATATAGGAATGGGGAGTGACTGCCTTTGTTGGGGTTATATTGGAGATCAGTTCTTCATCAGAAAAACTACATGGAAAAGAGAACTAGTTATACAGGTAATTTGGGGGGGGGGAAGTGTGTTAATTGACAAAACCATTTCTTTTACTTCATTCATCCAGATAATTAAAATTCTTTCCACTTGTCAATAGACTGGAAGTTTGAAAAATTGTAAGGACATCATTAAATGGGTAAGTACAGAGCCGCGGGGAAAACTGGGTTGAGATTTCTTTTCTAATTTTGTTTCTTCCTCATCCATAGCTATGGAGATTCTTATCACAGCTGACCTTTGTCCCAAGCTTTACCACATGGGAACTGTTCTGCTTAGTCACCAGAGGCTCCCCTCTGCAGCTGTTTCCCTAAGAGAGGCAGGCAAAGTTGTGGGTGTCTAGAAAGTAGGGCACGAAAGGCAGCAGGTGCTGGTGTCAGTA
>NW_006784423.1:4094663-4099974 GCF_000442215.2 Lipotes vexillifer | reverse complement strand
TTTCCTGCTGAGAATCCAGGCCACCACCGAGCTAGGAGTGTGTGTGTGTGTGTGTGTGTGTGTGTGTGTGTGTTGCAGTATAAAGTTTCTTGAGTTTAGCTTGATTTGGTTTCAACTCTTGAGTTAGCTGTATTTTCATGGAAAATTAGCAAGAACTTTCTACAATTCTTTCTTTTCTATAGGTCAGGAGGATGGACTAGGCTATTCTGCATACTTGGGGATCAGAAAATCATTTGCGTTTCTCTTCTCCTAAATCTCATTTACTTTGATAAACTCTTAGCTAATTCTTTCTTCCTAAATCTCATTTTCCTTGATAAACATATAATATTTCAAAATGATAATCTAGTAGTGTGGAATCTCATTGTTTGTACAACTTCTGTGATTATGCTTTATTCATATTCAAGCGGAACATTTTCCAGCCAATTCCAGATAGATTCCTGGAAATGTTTAAGGTTTATTAACCTTTTTGGACCCTCAGCTACAAGGATTATTAAACTGAATAGTAAGAGACCAAGGAGGTCAGAATTTCCTACTGGGATGTGGCGCTGATCTTGGATTAAGTCAGTGCATCTTTTAGGACCTTATTCATTCTCTTTGCCTGTAAATGCAAGTGTTGGAATGGAAAAGATTGTTCGTGTGTGTGTGTGCACGTGTGTAAGACCCAGTTCTTTTTTTTTTTTCAGCTTCTTCCTTTTCAATTGGATGCTTGGAGATTGATTTATGAGAGGAAAGGCGTTGAACACGCTATTCCTTAGAACTGGTTTATGGACATTTTGCTTCCTTGTTTCTTCTACTGTTTCATATTGTGGAGACTGTCACACCCCTCTGTAAGTGCTGATGAAAAGGATTCTGAGCCCTTTCGGCTTCAGTGATTCATTTGGTGCTAGTTTATAAGCCTGGATTATCTGGTCCCTGCCTGTGATGTAATCACAAAGCATGAACATCTGGGGAAACAGGGTCCCAGGCCCAGCGTAACTTTTCACGGGCAGCCCCCCTGATGGCTATAGTTCATACATTCTTAACAAATCGTTGTTGGAAGTCCTTTCTGACAGCCTTTAACGTCAGGGACTACACAGGGTTCCCGGATAATTGAACCATTAACTCCTTAGATTAGTAACTAGGTAGAGTTTTCAAGTAGTTGGACATGAATCCAAATAAGCATGAATTTAATCTAGAACTCAAAGCCTGAATTTAAACCTAAATAGACCTGAAATTAAGTCTAGTAGAACTAAAGTTAATTTTTTATTTGTATAGCCAATAGGGTTTAGCCATTCTTGATGTACAGTGTACCTACAGATTCAAAGGCAAATGGTGGACTGAGTACATGATAAAGACTGATGCTTTGGCCAATTACACCCTCCACCTTCACTATTTTTATTTCCATCTGATTGTTTCCATAGTGCCTACATAATTTTAAAAAAATAGAAATAAATTACAAGTTAATTTTGAACCATTGACAATCTAAGTCCCTTGGATCCATAAAGGCAAATAATTGCATTTCCTATTCACACTTGTGAAGGAGGTATATTTCTACCAGTGTAGACTGGCATCCCCTGAGTAAGTGGAATGAGACCTAGTCTGAAAATATATTCTTATGATTTTCTGGGATTCATAGAGGACCCAAGTGTTATTGACCAGTATGGATGGTCACTAGGCATTGCATCATGTGACACAGAGAATCTTGGGGGCTGGCAGGGACCTCCAGGGGCCATGTAGGAAAGACAGCCATATTCATTTAGTGTGTACTCTTTGCACATCTGGGCCAGGTGCTTGTACATACATTTTCACAGTCAATCCTGACAGCAGCTCTCTACAGTAGACATTATTACTTCAATTTCATAAATGAAGAAATACAGAAATTGAGACCTGGGAAGCTGCAGAAATGTGCCCACCTAAGGATGCACGTAAGTATCATGCACCTTCTTGATAACTACCATGTCTTCCTTACCATTCATTCATTTGAACCTGTGTATCATTTTTTTCTCAACTAATTCTAGGATAAGAAAGATATTCACACTTATAAAGAACAATTCAAGACAAAAATATAATAAGTATAAAATTTAAGTTGAATCAAAGGGACGGTAAAAATAATATGCACTAATAAGTCTAGTATTTTCTCAATTATTCCAGAAAAGGGAATATTTACAGAAGGGTCACTTTACTTCCTCAATAGAATTCTCAGAGAGCCTCACTGTATAATGTGAAATTTCATTCCTAGGGCCAGTGGTTGTGCATATTTGAGTGATTTACGTTGAAGATGCCATATTGCTTCTTATAAAGGAATCCTCTTTGGATGTTTATAGCCTGTTTATTTTATTGGACATATAATTTTAAAATACAACAAGAGGGTAATATTATCATTTATATCATCATATTATCATCATTATTTCTAATACAGCAAACTAAATTATACTTATCAAAGCTACTGTAGTATTTTTCATAAAATTAAATCTGTATTCTAACCTAGAAGAACTTGAATATATTAAATGCATATCATAAAACATGTATTTAAAAGTAGTTTTAGGGAGTAAAACTTTCTTGGTATTTGAAACAACAATTTGTGTAGTAGCTGTATCAGGTATCTTGGCAAACAATGTGTCTGAATAAAATCTCAACTCTCTAAACCCAGAATGAGTAAGTGGTTCTCTCCCTGAGATTGGGGCATAAGCAGGCAATTCACAGTTTTCTAAAAATGTAAAAAATTAAACATGTAAATAGCATATTAATCAAATTAGACGCCATGGATAGTGTGGTTCTGCATTAATTTCCAATTTTCTTTCCAAAAGGGAACATGTGGAACCCTCATGTGAGGTAGGAGGAAACCTATGGCCCTGATTTTGTATCTATCAGGTTCATCCATTTTGTATCTCCCATTGTCATAATAAATTGGAGATCTGATTTTTATACTTTTAAGATTTAAAATACAAGGATTTGACTCACCTGGTCCATTTGTGAGGATCTACCACACCGCAGGAACAGTCTGACCTGGGAGACCAAGAATGCACTCATGGGACTCAGGCACACATGGAGAGGTGACTGCAGTAACGCTTTCATTTTAGCAGGATTGGAGAGGTTACATTTTTGAAAGTGTTTCATTTTCTGAAGGAAGCTCTGCAACAACTCGGTTGGGAAGGGTAATGTGTACAGCACGGCAACGCCATTGGTACTCACCCGAATGACAGTGTGTAATTGCTTTTATATTATACTTTCCATTGAGGTTTTCTTGTACGTTGACCCTTTCATTTCCTTTCAGTTTAATCAACTGGCACCTTAAATCGGAGTTTTAATGTCACCCCTCTTGGGACAAGAAGAGAGAAGAGTGACTGTCCCCCATGGGGTATAAGTGGGGAATATGCTCTGCTGTGTCCAAAAATCAGGACTAAGGTGACTCTGCCCCAAACCGTGCTCACCCTCAGCCTTTCTTGAGATGATCTTTTTGCTTCGCCCAACAACAGACTTGGACCGTGGGCAAACCTAGAGACACACCAAGCAGTGCTGCTTTGAAAAACCCACCCTATATGATGTTGTAAGCTTTTCTTTTGCTCATCACATGAAAAAAAAAAGGATATTCCGGAGAAGCCATCAATTGCTTGAAGAAGACTGGTTCCACAACTCCAGAAGTATAGCCCCGGATGAACTGTCTTTGGTGTTCCACAGTCATTTTCACCTCAGGAGGGAAGCCATGCATGGGACAGTTATGATTTGTGAAGATGTTCCCAGGACTCCAGAGCAGAAAAAGCCAGTTCCAAGCTAGGACTTGTGTATTACAGGGCTCAATTTCCTTTTCTTTATCTGTACACTTTCCAAGAATGAGAAAAGCATGTGAGAAAGACTGATGCAGAGAGTTTAGACAAAGCCGCAAAGGGCAAGCGAACGTTGGACAGGGAAAAGAGTCATCGCTTACCTTGTAAGCAACTAATAAGTGCTGTGTAAAGTCATCTGCACAGATTTTCTTCCTTATAACATTCCTCAGAATTCCAAAATTGACAAAACTACCTCTAAGCAATGTCTAGACCCAGAAGAAAGTAGGTTCCTAGAGGTCAGGGTGATTTTTTCTTTTAAACAAGAAATTTTAAATTTAAATCTAATTTTTCCAAACTAGAAATTATTTGGAAATATTTTATCGATTCAGCACTACAGGGTATTTAAATCTTGCTCTAAATCTGTATAATTTTTGAAATGTATATGCTCATGTTAGGGATGAATTACTATTTAATACAATTTATTTAGCACATTTGCTCAAGCACAGAATTCTGAAGAAATCCCAGGCTCTGTGCCATGCAAAAACCTCTTGTGATCCACATTTTTGGTTTATAAATTTGAGCTTACAAGGCCAGTATCTTATAGGCAGTTCATTTGCTTCTACAGCCAGAAGTTTCTTTGAGCTTGAGTTACCATGTAAGATTTGTACCAACCCATGAGAAAATGAGTTCCATTAATGCTGTGCAATTTCTGCTGTGCAATTATAAGCAGCTATTAAAAAGTCTTAAAAAATTCAGTTGAATAATCATGTGTTGAATGAATATGAATATTGAATGAACACATTTCAAAAATTATTTACATTAACCTTTTGTAGTCCTTCTCTCATAAACCAAAGTCTATATTAAAATAAACAAATTCATAAATAAATAAATTCAAACTGTAAACATTCCACTCTCTACTCCTCCTCTTGGGAAGCCCTCACACAAATGCTTTTTAACAGTGACCTTCGGACAGATAAATGGAAACTCAGAAAGCTTTAAGGAATTACTCATGATTCAAGGGAGTGGGAAGTGGACGGAGATGCTTAGATGAAGATCAGTGTTTTAAACTCTGCTCCTTTTTTTCCCAGGTTTGGGTTTGGTCATATCTGTCTGTTTCCACTACGGTAGACATTGATTAAATTCTAGAACACTAAACAAAATATACATTTGCAAAGATATTCCTCATCTCCAACTCCTGTTTCTAGAAACATCTTTGCCATGATCCTGAAGGGTAGCAGAATATGCTGGCCTCAAATCTGCCACTTTGGTGTATTGATTATTTTGAGCTGTAGTCACTTGAAAACCAGCCAGTGCAGGGAGACGCTTTCTCTGAACTTCCCTTCCCTGCCCAGGGACAGAGCCTCTAAAAGGAACTCAACTGTCATAAATCTTCTCCCTGGACGTTTCCTCAACCAGGAAAGACTGGTCACAGGAGAGGAGGCTAGAAGTTGACATCAGACAAACTGTGTCACCAGCTGTCATATCTCCCATCTCTTCTTCTAAGGGCCCATTCGTTCTTCCTAAAAATAATTTATTCTCCTATAAAAGGCCCCACTTCCCTTTCCCTA
>NW_006784423.1:4091259-4094612 GCF_000442215.2 Lipotes vexillifer | reverse complement strand
TTCCCTACAAAGATGGTGTTTCATCCTGGATCTCACCCTGGAGAGAGATCATTTCTCCCTGGATATCTCTCATGTATACATGAGATACACATGTTAATCAACTTCTGTTGGTTTTTCCCTTGTTAACCTTTAGGGGTCTCAGCTAAACACTTGGAAGGGTAGAGGGAAAATTACATTTCCTCCCCCATAATCCCCTGAAGCGCTCTTACTTACTGGGCTTCCAAAAATACCAAGAGACTTTTAGTTGCAGGTGCCCAGCAACTGTAGGGACTCTACAAATATATGTTGAATTGATGAATGAGTGTGCCTTAGGTGGAATAGTGGGATACTACTCAGACGGTCCTATGGGCTGTCTTTTTGCTTTCTGACGGCATTGCACATCAGAGTTCAGACACAACGTGGCAAAGCTTAAAGGATAGGGCATCTCTCCTCCCACAGGTGACATCAAGGTGCTTGAGGAGGGTGAGGAAGGATTTAGGTGTGTGTCCTCTTCACACAGATGTGTTGGATTCAGATTTTAGATCTGTAAAGTCTTTTATAAGGAAAGAAAGTTTCCTATTCCAAGTCTCTCATTTTGTGGAGGAAAACTGAGCCTCTGAAAAACTTCCTTGTTGAATATCTGAAAACAGAATCTCATCTTAAATAGACTAGGAGATTTTGATATCAAAAGTACCACTCATTTATGACCTTGAATTTGCAGAAAGTAGCTTTTCAGATAGTAAAACATTTCTCTGCTGAAATGAAACAAATACCTCTGGCTAAAACGAAAGAGAGAAAAGCATTTAATTCCACGAACAGCAATAAAAACCACCAATAAAAACCAATAAAATACCACTGCATGATCCTTGATAGGGCTGCTCTCTAGGAAGAGGGCTCCAGCTTTTTGCTGAGGACAAAGTCTTAAAAAAAAGAAAAAAAAAGGAAGCTAGTTCAGACTTTAAGACCTCAAACATAACCCAAAAAAATCAACAGTACCACAAGCGTCAACTTTTTACAGGCAAAGATTTTTGAATTGAAATATTATCATGAAATTAAGAGTTCGTGGTTGTACAATGCAGATTTCAAAGAAGGGGGAGTTAAGGTATGAATATTATAAAAATCTGTAAAGAATAAATAGTGTGAAATATGAGTTCTAACTATCGCTAGGTACTCTCCTGACTATTATACTAGTACCCGACAATGGAGGCTTTCCCTGTCTCCTGGTCTCCTGACCAAGCTCACACACAGGGCTGGACGCTCTGGGCACCGCTGACCCGCGGAGAGGGTGCTGGCGCCACGCAGTGGTGCCGGGGGGCCACTGCCACTTAGGAAGCCACTAACGATTTTAACTTAGTAGAGACAGGATCTTTCAGTCATGGGGCCCTTTGAAGAAATGGCTCAGCCAAGTCCTTGCCAGCAAGCAGGTGCAATTTAACTCTTTCTTATTTGCTTTAGGGGAGAAATGAAAAAAGTGTTTTTTAAACCAAGTTGTTCATCTTCCATGGATAAGAATAAATAAAAGAGCATTTTTCCAAGTGTAAGAAAAGGTTGATAACCTTTAACTACACTAGCCTAGATTCATAAAGTTAAAGTGATACTGGAGTCTGTAGTCACTACAGCTACCATGGGCAGGAAGGTCCCAGAAACGTAGATTTGTCATTCATCTTCCTGGTTCTGAGGCACAATTATTCTTAAAAGTATTATGTGACCCAAACTTCTAGAAATTATTGTCTGAATGTGCCCTTGTCCTACCATTATTTCACTCGATGTATAGAACTGGCCTGAGTCACGTACTGGAAATAAGACTTTATTCTGCTATGGCTTTTGTGGAGAATTCCTAAAATATTCTCCACTATTCCATTTGAAAGCACCTGAGAAACTGACCTGCTGTTTTGGGGTAAATAGTCACAGGGTGGAGGGTGGGATGGAAGAAGTGTTACATGGACAGGCCTGGGCTTGAATTCCTTTTGGACCATTATTTGATCTGTAAACTTGGGTAAGTCTGTTTGCTTTTTTGATGGTTTTCAAACCTTTCTGCATCTATAATTCTTCACTTATAAAATGGGTACAAGAATGTCTATCTCTTTGGCTTTTATGATTAACAACAACAACAACAACAGGAAAAATACAAGCAAAACACCTTGCATAGAGCTTCCCATGTAGAGATGCACATCTTTTTTTTTTTAAAGCAGTTGTCGTTTGCTGCTCCTTCCTTACGAGGAATGTGACGCTCACCCTTTAATACAAATTTCCAGCAGAAAATTTCCAATAGAGAAGAGCAGGCAGATTTTTGCATGGCTCCATGTTTTTTTTAAAGAGGATAGAACATCCTTACATTCTGTTCTGTTGCACTTTTGAAACAGTTATGCTTTATAAAGTATTATGTGAAGTGTTCTGTGCCAGCTCCTAGAATCCTCCCATTTTTCTCCTGGACTTGTCTTTGCATTACTTTCAAGGCCCGAAGATGGCTGTTCCTTATATGGTTCTGTTTAGGTGGAGGATTATTAATTATTATTATTATTATTTCTTGTACCTTCTGCTGACATTTCACGGATTCCCTGTGTTAGAACTTTGAAAAGAAAATCTGCTTTGAATGTTGAACTGCAGGGTGTGTAATAGCAGGAGCCATGTTTGGACACATTTTAAAAAATGAGAAAAGAGAAGGATTTTATTTCCTAAATATCAAAGGGAAAATGGTTTTAGTTAATTGAGTGACAACTGGTCAGCTTTTAGGGTCCCTTCAGTTCCTGGTGATAAAGATGTTGGGACAGCAGATTGCAGGCAGGTCTAAGACGCCTTGTGCGAACCAGGAGGACGGGCTGCGCTGGCGGATGAGGCTCTTTCGGGTGCAGAAGAACCACGTTTCCTCCCCTCCCCTGCCCTGACCACAGCCCGTCCTGTAATTAGCGGAGCCGGTCAATCTGAGCTCGGCAAATCACGGGCTTTCCATGAAATAATGGTGGTCCTGCTGCTCGCGGACATGGACACCTCGAAGCCTGAAAACAGGGAGGATGTTTTTCTTTTTCGTGACGGGGGCGGGGAGGAGAAAAGTGGAAGCGACAGGGGCCCGATGAGTGACACCCGTACACGGTGGAAAAGAAAGGGCTTCGATGGGAGCGTGGGAACCGGAGTTCTGCACGGGGAGCTTCAGCGCCCCGAGAGCGTGCCCTGTGCGCGACCTGATTAAGCCCAGGAAGGGGAACGACAGGAGGCTTTTCTGAACCTTCCCTACGGGGCACGGAGCTCCGCGGGGCGCGGGCTGGGCCGGCGTCTCCTCCCGGCCCCGCGCCCCGGGTCCCCTGCGCGCGCCGCCTGGGTCGCGACGGCCCCTTCCCTGGATGGACTCCCGCCGCGGCCTCCGGGGCGGGGACAGC
>NW_006784423.1:4079476-4089864 GCF_000442215.2 Lipotes vexillifer | reverse complement strand
TCCGCAGCTGCTGCTGCTGCTGCTGCTGCCGTTGCTCCTGCAGGTGGCGGGGCCGGCGGGCGCCCTGGCCGAGACCCTGCTGGACGCGCCGCGGGTCATGGGCACCAGCTCCAGCCCGCCCAGCCCCGCGAGCGTGGTGGCTCCGGGCACGACGCCGTTCGAGGATAGCCGACTGCCCGTGTTCACCCTGGATTACCCCCACGTGCAGATCCCCTTCGAGATCACCCTGTGGATCCTGCTGGCCTCCCTAGCCAAGATCGGTGAGCGAGCTGGACCCGCGGGGTGCGGCGGGGGCCAAGGCCGGGAGGGTGCCCGGATCGGCGAGTTGACCTCTGGGTCGTGGCCGCCTCCCCGTGGACCAGGGCAGGGACGACAGAGCAGCTTCAATGAAAGGGACCCTGGGAGGGGCAGTTTCATGCTTTGGCTCTTGAGTGGACCTTGGCCTGGAAATAGCCCCGGAGTTTTAACCCGTACAAATTTAGCGATTTGCGGCTTGCTCTGCCTGGAACGCCGAGTGTGAGAGCCCTCTGATAAAGCTGAGACCTCTTTACTGAGGAAGGAGGGCAGTGGGCTGAAGTTCGTGGGTCTCACCTACTGGGAGAGGGGCGCCAGCGGCACCCAGGCTAGAACGGTGGAAGCCCTGGATGCATGGCAGAGAGACGTGCCTTGGCAGGGACGCAGACGCTGCCGTGCACCTGACTAGTGAGGTGCCTGGAAGGGGACCAGGGACACCTGAGTGCCTGCAGCACGACGGGGACGCCCTGTCTCCTCCCTTCCTCTGGGCTGAGGCTGCCACTCTCCAGGAAGCATTTTCGTGGTGACTGAGGCCAGTGAAGCCAGATGCATGTTTAAAAATAATTAACCCACGTTTCCAAACTACATTTTAGTCTCCTTTGGAAAGCAGGAGCCTCCGAATGGATCTTCTCATCTTCATTTATTTTCACCCCACATAAACTTTTGTTAGGATCGTGGAGCTTGTACTTTATATTTTAAATACTTTTTAATTTAAAATACGGCAACTACTGTTGTCGTAATGATTGCAAAAAGTTATCCGGTTGACAGAATTTATGCATGATTGCGTCTGTTTTATACATCTGCTCCTTGAGAGGTCCCATGCTCTAAGGTCTCCATAAAGGATGAAAAGAAACATTGCTGCACCCCCAAGCCTAGAGATTGGTGGGAGAGATGGCATACACCACAGCACTCAAAATCCAGGAAAGTGCTAGGTGGGATAAGACATTCAGAAAAGATGATACATAGTGTAGGGAGAAGGGAAGCACTTCCTCATGCCGAGGATGTGTTTAAACTAGGTTTTCAAGGATGAGCAGAAGATGGTCAATTGGAGATGAAATGGAACAACGTCCCAGAGAGGAATAAGCAAAGGCCTAAATTGAGAGGGAAGCGCGAAGCAGGGATGGGTTATAGAAAGTGCAGGGTGCAGGAGGTAGGCCCGAAACAAACCTTCGATGTCAGATTAAGTTAACTAGATTCTGTTAATGGTGACCAAAGGAGGCACGTGCTATTTAAAGGCTTTACAGCCGGTAATTGCCTGGTTTTGATATGGCTCTACT
Source organism: Lipotes vexillifer (assembly GCF_000442215.2). Taxonomy (NCBI): domain Eukaryota; kingdom Metazoa; phylum Chordata; class Mammalia; order Artiodactyla; family Lipotidae; genus Lipotes; species Lipotes vexillifer. The sequence continues at coordinate 4,088,293 of NW_006784423.1, read as the reverse complement.
ATTTGAGTGTTTTAATTTCGCCTGGGAAATGGAATAAGGGGGAAAGGATGTCGCTGTCTATTATGCACATTTGCATAAACTCATCGCCTGTCATAGTAAGCGCAGGTGCCATCTCATGCGGTCCTCACAGCAGCCCTGCCAAGTAGGAAGGGCAGATATTAATACCCACTCGGTAGAGGTGGAAACTGAAACTCAGAGAGTTTGCCCGAGTTGCCCACGGACGCACAAAGTCCGGAGCCAAGCACAGGCGCTGTCTACTCTTTCTCTCTCTGAGCCTGTGTCACCGAAGGGGTGCTTTCATGCCCTGTTTCCATGACTGCTTCTCTGTTGCCATTTCTATTCAATTATAGCTCTTTCTTCTGTTCCTCACTCCTGATTATTTTAATCTGATCCATCACACTAACAACAGCCGCTAGTAGTCACTTAAGTTCATTATCTCTAATTTTCACAACCACCCGGGACAGGTATGATGACCGCGTTTCAGATAGGAGGAAACTGAGAGCTGGGGAAGCTACCTTGCTGCCGGATGGTGAGCCAGAATTCCAGCCAGCTCTGCCCGATGTCTCATCTTCCTGTCTACCCTGGAGGCTTGTTTGGTGTCAAGGTTAAATGAGAAGAGATCTGTATACCCTTCTTAGGACAGTGCTGGACCTGCAGTGAGCGCTGAATATTGTCACCATCAGGAGTGATGGAAGAGCAGCAGGGCTTCCTCCACCAGTTTTCTGGCACTGCGGCTCCTTTTCCCCTGGACTGGGCTGCCTCTTGCATTTTCCTGCTTCTGTTTCAGGCTCTGCCTTCTCCAAGTGTTCTTATTCTGAGCACTGCCTTTTTACACTTGCTTTTTTCTATCACAATCTATTCCTCTTATGTGACGTTATCATGTTAATTGTATGGCATTTTATTAGAAGGCGTTCTTGCTTGTGTGAGCTCATAGGTGTATTCATCTGCCTGTGGGCAGTTTTCTCATCCAGATGTGTTTCTGTTCCCTGGCATTTGCTGTCCTGCCTCTCTCTTTGCCTGTACCAAAAGTGGAGCTTCTCTGACTACTGTTTCCTCTTTCCTCCCTGCACCTGAGGTGGCGCCGAGATGGAAACAGACAGGTGTTCGTATCTCCCAGCCAGAACGGTCTGAGTGGAGTGGAGACCGCCGTGGTGGGGTGAAGGCTACGGTTCTCAGAGAAATAAGTGTAGGCTTCCAGTACCAAAAGCTAGTGCTTGAGGGTCTTTTCTAGGTGCTGCCTTGATATAGTCCAGCCCTGTCCTCCTGCTGCTGCGCTGTTCCTAGAGGAGCTGGAAAATGCCCAGGGATCCCCCCTCTACCTCCCCTAGGCCCTCAACTTTCTCTTTGGCTTTGGAGAAGACTGTGCTGGTACCAAGGGCACTTTTACAGCCCATTAAACTGTGGTCTGGCCATTCAAATTCTATTTTAACTCTAGCACTGGAAAAACTGTTGCTTTGGCAGGACTCACATGACTTAATTGACTCACATTTGGGTAGGGTGATGAACTGAGCAGTGCAGGGGGACGTGAGGCTATGGGGTAACAGGAGTGTTAACACATGCAAAATGCCATGGTTTCTATTTGGGGTACTTTTACGCTGTGTACGTAATGTGCCTGAGCTTACCTGCCCCAGAGAACATGGAGAAACGTTTGGTAGTGATTAAGCTGAACGGGGATCACAGATTGCCCGCAATGGAGGCTCCTAATAGCATTTGTAGGAGGTTGAAATCATGCCCAAGGGTGAATTCAGAATCGTTTTCGAGATTGCTGCACAATATAAACTTAGAAATAACCACAGTCAGAAGTGAGAATATGCATTTTTGGCAGAGTATTGAATGATTCAGCTTTTCATTGTTTTACTTGATTATCAGGGATAATCGACTTTCTAATTGTTTGGTCAAAAAGAAAGTTCTGTAGAAAAGAAAGTTTCCTAAAATGATGACGATGGTGATGTTGTGTATGTGTGTGTGAAGCAGGGAAGAACATAGCAAATTCAGCCCTCCTTTGAAAAGTTTTTAAAAAAAATTTTGGCAAGAAACGTCTCCCAATTTGTTTTTCACTTAGATCCTCATGCATGTGAACTCTTATTGTTCTTTCATTTTGAATGTTTACATTTCAAATGAACTGTTGATTTTTTTTTTTTTTTTTTTTTTTTTTTTGCGGTATGCGGGCCTCTCACTGCTGTGGCCTCTCCCGTTGCGGAGCACAGGCTCCAGACGCGCAGGCTCAGCGGCCATGGCTCACGGGCCCAGCCACTCCGCGGCATGTGGGATCTTCCGGGACCGGGGCACGAACCCGCGTCCCCTGCATCGGCAGGCAGACTCTCCACCACTGCGCCACCAGGGAAGCCCGGACTTTTTAAAGTTATAAATGCTCACTTTGCTTGGTAAATCCTGTATACAGGGATGGAGTGCTACAGCTTGGAATAATAGGTAGCCAAAGAATGAAGAAGAGAAACTTTTCCTAGAGTGTTCTAAGATTGTGTCCTCTGATTTCCTTGCCCATGACGTGGGTCAGTGGGATTTGTCCTAAACTGGGTAAACTTGGGCATGCATTCTACCTCTGTTCGGGGTGCTGGGACAAAGCAGTGGGTCCCCTGCTGTTTAAAGTAACAAAGCCCCGTTCTGTGTCCTCAGTGGTTCCCCAGACACCCCTTCATTTATCTTGCAGTCTTGGGAAGCTGGCCTGTTTGCCTCTTCCAGGTGTCAGCTCTCACCTGCCCTTTTCACTTCCTTTACCCTTGAACTTGGGCTTAGGATGCAGCATTTTCCACTTCTCTTCGTCCTGTTGTCTTGAAATTAAATAACTTGTATTATTATTTTAAGGGAAAGACAAAGTAATTTGGTCCATGAAGGTTTCTCCTCTGGGCTCCAGACTATCCTGAATTTAAAATAGAAACCAGACTTTCTTTGCTTAGTATCCACCTGGTTACTGAGATCCTGATCTCTGGGAAAACCTATCCTTGCCTTTGATCTGTTTCTTTTTGTCATATTTTGTTTTCCTGAAGCATATTTACTGGCTGGTTGGTCAGTGGATGAAGATCATGGTCTTCACTTATTATTTGAACCACATCTCGCTTTGAACATACGTCTAAAGCCAGGTCCTCCTGATGGCCTGTGTTTGTTCCTAATAAAGCTCAAAGAAGACTTCGAATTTCTTACTGTCTCACAACCTCCAACTCTTCCTACTGGGCCAATCATACATTTCCTGTTTTCTGTCCAAAGGATGACTTCAGTGGGTCTCTTTCTAAAGACTGTTTCAGGTGCCTTCTAGAATTGTCGCTGCACTCTACCACAGACATATTTTTGTACCTTTTAAAATAATAGCAGGTGATTTTCTACCCAAAATATTACTCTTTGTATCAACTTTAAGAATGAGAATAATACTTATCATTGATAAGATGCTTTATTTTTTACAGAATTCTTTCATATAGCTTGAAGCCCTAAAGAGGTATACAAAGAACCTTTTGTGTAAACTTATTTGTTCCTTGTAGGGTTTTAAAAACTCACTGTAAAACCAAGTGAATTGGACAGTTTGTATATGGGTAGATTTTCACCAATGATTTAATTGCTTTAAAGTTTACAGTTCTGTTTGGCTTATCTATGTCCTCTTAGTTCAGTTTTGGAATCTGTATTTTTATTTTTCTAGAAAGTCATTATTTGTGTTTTTAAATTTATGGGAAGAAATTTATTTTTTATGATTTAAAAAATCTCCACTTTGTATTTAAGTTCTACTTTATTATTCCTAATATTGTTATTTTTATCTTTCTTTACTTTGATCAAAATTCATAGAAGTTTATGAATTTTTCTGGTTGGCTTCTGATTTATCAATTTCTGAACTTTATTATTTAGTTACTCCTACTTTATTTGGGTGTATTTTTTAATTTTTATTTTCTTTGCGGTACGCGGCGGCATGTGGGATCTTCCTGGACCGGGGCACGAACCCGTGTCCCTTGCATCGGCAGGTGGACTCTCAACCACTGCGCCACCAGGGAAGCCCGTATTTTGTTATTTTTTTAAAAATTGTTGAATTGAAAGCTTAGCTCATTAATTATTGAATTTACTTGCTTTCCAATATGTTGACTCCCACCTTACAAGGGTAATTAATCCCTGAAAAAACACTTACAGTTGAAAACATATTTAACATTGCTTTCAATATTTTCAATGATAAATATTTTTATGAACTCATAAGCTCCACAGTTGGCATGGCTAAATGACATTAGTCTTATTAACATGGACAAAGGTATTTCAGTAGTTTACTTTAGTTGTTATAACTTCTAATAAGCCATTTTCCCTTAATGCATTTTTTCAAAATATGACTACTTGTTCTCATTAAATTCAAAGCAATGAAAAACTGACACTTGACTATGTTACAAACAAAACGTATTCATGATACTCTAAGTTATGTAAATTTATCTTTATTGTAAATTATAATAATAACAATAAACTACATGGCAAAGACTAAAGAATTCAGGGAGATGATGCAACCATCTGTATTCTGAGGAGAACTTAACGCAACATATTAGTGATAAAACCGAAAAGATGACTGCGTGATGTATCAGCCACCAGTTTAAAGTCTATAAAATCCAATTTGGTCTTTATGAAGTCAAATAAATGCTTTATGAGATGAAATAGGAGTATTAAATGAAACTCTTCTTAAATATGAATTCTCATGACCCAAATGGGTATAACTTATTGGAATGGCAATATATGTATTTAAGGCTAGAAGTATATCCTTCTGATCCTATTTTAGTTGCATTGCATAGATTTGATATAAAGAGTTTTCACTGTTCAGTTTTCAGTATTTTAAAATTTTCTTGAGATTTTTTTTTTATAGTAGCCCGGTAATTATTTAGAATTGTAGTAGTTCATTAATAAACACATAGAGATGTGTGGTTATTTTTCATTTTATTCATATTTTAGTCCATTTTGGTTATGTAGACCTGATTGATTTTTGATACTGATTGATATGTCCTCTGTGACTTAATAGGTGGTCATTTAAAAATACATGTCAAGGCTTGCTTGAAAAAGATTGTGTATTCTCTATTTATCGTGTGCAGGGTTTTATACAGGCACATGTGTACATATACAGACACACATGTATACATACCCACAGAGGACTAGATGAAATTTCAAATTGCGGTGTTCAAATCTTTAATAGCGTTACTAATATTTTGGGCTACTTTATATTTTAGGTTCTGGGGTACATCAAAATCAACCTCTGAGATTGTGATGTCAGTTGCTGTTTGTAATTTTCTCATTTTTTGCTTTTTTTTTTTTTTGCGGTATGCGGGCCTCTCACTGCTGTGGCCTCTCCCGTTGCGGAGCACAGGCTCCGGACGCGTAGGCTCAGCGGCCACGGCTCACGGGCCCAGCCGCTCCGCGGCACGTGGGATCTTCCTGGACCGGGGCATGAACCCGCGTCCCCTGCATCGGCAGGTGAACTCTCAACCACTGCGCCACCAGGGAAGCCCCATTTTTTGCTTTATATAACAATATTTTGATGCTATGTTATTAGGTACATACTAGTTTAATATTGTTATATCTTCTGAGTGAATTCTTCCTTTACTTTTTAAGTTATGTATTAACGTCCCTATTTTAAATAATTTTCTTGTGGCTCAGAGTCTATTTTTTGTTATATTCCTGCTACTGTTCAAAATAAACTTCATTTTGCATGTGTATTTTTTTCTGTATCTATGTTTTTCACATCGATATTTTCCAGACATATCTTTTCCCTTACCATAACTATCAAATCAACTGCATAATTTTCCTTTAACTGTAGCTCATTAAACCACTTGTAGCTGATTTTGTATCTTTAATTTAAAATTTCAAATATCTGTAGTTTAAGGAGACATATAATTACATATATCGTGCGTAATGATATATTTGGACTTTGCTCTCTGTTTACTGTGCTTTTACTTGGTGTCTTCATTTCTTGCCATGTTTTGGCTTAGTCAAATTTTTCCTTCATTTTTTTAATACATTATCATACATTCTGTTTCTGTTCCTTTTGTGTTACACCTCAGTTTTAATACGATTACCTGCTTTAGCAGGAGCCAGGCCAGACTGCCTTGGCTCACATCCCAGGTATATTTTCCTACATATTTTGTAGGTGTATGATTTTTGGCGCATAACTTAAATTCTGAGATGTTTTCTGGGATGTTTACTTGGTAGTGGTCTGTTTTCCTCATGTTGCGAAAGGTTCTTACAAAATGGTTTTGAGTGTTCTTGCTGGGACCCAGGGTTTCAGTGATTGGTTTTTCGTGTCAGCTTGATTTTAGCTTGGTTCTCAGTTTGGCTTTCCTATATGACTCAAGAATTTGGTTTTTCTAAATGACTCAAGGTAAATAGATCTTATATATATCTTATAAGGTGGGGTAGACCTTGAATTTTATACTTCACAGCTGAATTTTCCCTCTGCCCAAGGCCATAAAAAGTTGACGTGTTTCCTCCCATTTTTCCTGGCTATAGGCAACGTTTACTATTTATTTTTTTATTTAGGACAAAGTAGCTCTTGGAACTCAGGAATTTATGCGTGAGTCCTTCCCTTACTGGTGTGAAGTCACATTTCTTGTCCTCATGTAGGTATTCAAACGCCAGATCCTAGCACACAGGGCAGGCATTTTGTCTGGAATCCCCCTGTGGCTTGAAATCCTACTGACATCTCTTGTTTTGATTTCTCTCCTTACTCCTGGCTTCCTACACATTTTCCTTTATTTTGAGTGTGGCTAGATATCAATATTATATGTTTGTAGTGAGAGGAGGCTCTGTGTCCACATTGTTGGATTACTCAATGACATTTTACATGGTACTTTTTTAAAAAGTGCTTTCTGTGTAATATTTAAAGTCCATGGATATGTCATGCTTATGGACTATTATAATGGGTTCTCTTTAATGTAAAGTGAAAATAGTATGTGCACTTTCCTAGTTTTTCAGTATGAAGGATTTGATGATTCTGCCTTTGTTTTATCTGCTATATTTTTTCCATACTTGGATGGAAGAGCAGTAGCTCAGCAGTTGAGGAAGTCTTGGACCTACATATTCTGGAAAAGATAATATTCTCCAGATTAGAAGTAGGAAGACCCTGTTCAGTTCCACTTCTGCCATCAACTTTGTGTTGTGATCCTGGCCAGTCTTCCCTACTTGGTTCTTGCATTTAATCAGTAGCAGTAGGGATCTGTATCTGTGTCATCTGTTTAATATTTCCAGGGGGATAATATGAGATACTCTGTACGGAAGGAAAACATTTACAACTAAGATTTTCCTTCTATAGCAAAAGAAACTTAGGCCAAGGGAAACATGTGTTCATTACATTAAAGTGTTGTGTGAACAATGGTGTCTTGTCATGCTAAATGAGACACGCACAGTTATAGTTTACTCTCTTGCAGTTACATCTCTTAAATGTAATGAATGTAATTCATTACAAATGGAATGAATAATTGATGTACTTCCTGCAGCAGTGCTGCACATTGTTCATGACTGTCCAAGGGCTTTCTTCATCTTGACTTTTATAGTTTACTCCTGTTTGAAGATGTGTGTATTCCTCTTCCTCTTCAGTAGTTCCAGGGGAGGGCACAGGAATCTCTCTGAAGGCCTTCTTTGTGGTTGTGACAAAATCATATGTTTTAATTTCTTTTAATTTAATTTTTCAATTGGAGTCGAGTTGATTTCCGGTGTTGCGTTAGTTTCAGCTGTACAGCAAAGTGACTCAGTTATTCACATACATATATATGTGTGTGTGTGTGTGTGTGTGTGTGTGTGTGTGTGTATATATCCATCTTCAGATTCTTTTCCCTTATAGCTTATTATAAAATATTGAGTATAATTCTCTGTGCTATACAGTTGGTGTAGCCACTATGAAGGTTCCTTAAAAAACTAAATATAGAGCTACCATATCATCCTGCAATCCCACTCCCGGGCATACATCCAGAGAAAACTGTAATTCAAAAATATACATGTACCCCAGTGTTCATTGCAGCACTATTTACGATAACCAAGACATGGAAGCAACCTAAATGTCCATCAACAGAGGGATGGATAAAGAATATGTGATATGTATACATACCACTCCCCCTCCCCTCTTCCTTCATATATACACATATATATGCATGTATACGTGTATGTATGCGTATATATGTGTATATATGTGTGTGTATACACACACACACACACACACACACACACAATGGAATGTTACTCAGCCATGAAAAAGAATGAAATAATGCCATTTGGAGCAACATGGATGGACCTAGAGATGATCGTACTAAGTGAAGTAAACTGGACAAAGGCAAATACCATATGATATCGCTTATATGTGGAATCTAAAAGCAAATGATACAGATGAACTTATATACGAAACATAAGCAGGCTCACAGACATAGAAAACAAACTTATGGTTACCAGAGGGGAAATCGGGGGAGGGATAAATTAGGAGTTTGGGGTTAACAGATACACACTACTATATATGAAATAGATAACCAGCAAGGACAAAGTCGTATTTTAAAGGTGAATTTCATGTCATTCCTCAGTGTTGGCATACAAAGGCTCACGTGTTGAAAGACAGAAAAGTCAAATTCACCATTATGTTTAGCAATCTCAACTGAAAATGAAACAGAGTACACATGCCCACCCTGCATTGGAGGAACTCCTCTAAGGCAGCCTAAAGGTTTTGTTAACCATTGGATGCCCCTTATGGAGGCACAGGGCCGTGAGACACCCCGTTGCCATATTTCTGTGACTCTGCCACTGCCGTTTCTGCTGCTCCCGATTCCTGAGCTTGTTTCCTGTGATCCAAGGGCTGGGAAACCTGAGCGGGTCAAT
>NW_006784423.1:4055191-4079466 GCF_000442215.2 Lipotes vexillifer | reverse complement strand
GGTTCAATGTGCCCCAGCACAGTCTTCTACTGTGGCATGGAGGGTGGAGATGGGTGAGGCTGGGTAATCCCTCTATGGTGGCTTCTTTCATAGAATAACAATAGCTAACAAGGATGGAGCCTTATTCCATGCCAGGTATTTGGGTCAGGTGCGTTACACCCGTTGTCTTATTTAATCCTCACAGCAACTCCGGGAGGCAGGCACCATTAGGACTCCCAGTTTTAAAAATTAGATGAGGAAACAGGTTCAGAGAGCCTAGGTGTCACAGCTGTTAAGTGGAAGGAGTGGGTCCGTGGCAGGTGTACTTGGTCACTCCGCTGTGCCTCACCCTGTCACCCTGCCTTCCATGGAGATGAATATGAAGTTCTGGACCTCCGTCCGTGGTCTCCGGAGCACCTTGATGTGCCTTGTCTCGCTCGCCCTTAACCTGGACCCAGGGGCCTGTGCTTGAGTTTCCTGCTGGAGCCTTATTACGTCGTTTGGACCGTCTCAGATTTTCACTGTAAAGTTGGACAAAAATAACGTCCTGCCTGCTTCGTAGGGTCATTGTGTGGACCAACTGAAATAACACGTGAAAGCAAGTTGTGACCGCAAAGTTAAGGTGAGTGTGATCTCATGGTGACTCTGCACTGCGTAGGACAGGAAACGCTACAAGAAGGCAAAGTAACCTCACTCCTAAGTAGTATCAGAGCTAGAACGTGCATCTAAAATTCCTGAATCTTGGTCTAGCCTTCTCCACCTCCCTAACTTAGGGAAGGTAGAATTCTAATGCTTTTGAAATATATTTTTAGCATATTAAGGATTCATAGGTTAGAGGTTCAACCCATTATAACTTGAGCTACCATGTAAATTTTAATAGCACAACGTTCTATTTCAACAGATTTACAGGAGAAAAGATGTTAAATCTGTTTCAGTGTTGCACATGCATACACACTTACTGAACTGTGCTCACACACACACACGTGCACATAGACACATATGCACACTTTAGGACGTAAGCTCCATGAAGGAAGGGAATTTATCTGTTTGACTCACTGTCTACAGCAGTGCCTGGCACGTAGTAGGTACTCAATAAACAGTCATTGTGTAAGTAAATAACTAAATGATGTTTAAAGATACTTTTTGTTTCATCTCATTTAAATCAGGTGGTAGCGAAGGTTACCATCCATCCTGGTTTGTCCATGGTGTTCATGGTTTACATTTCTTGTCCTAGCACATATCTTAATACTGTGCCCTTTCCCTCTGAAATATACTAGCTTGTGTGGTAATTCACTCGGCCACTTATCATGCATCTGTGTTTATTGCACATGCTTGGAGTGGTGACTTAGGCTCTGTTGCCCCAAAATCTGAGCTCACCCACTTACTAGCTGTGGATCTGGGGCTGAGATAATAAACCTCTCTAACCTCAGTTATTTCATCTGTAGGATAATGACAGTCGCTTCCTGATAGGGTTGTTGGGAGGATACAGTTAATCCACTTAGAAAACTTGCTGCCTTACAGGCCTTGGAGATTTGCTTAGCCCTTGGGTGAGAACAGATGTCCTGCTTCCTTCTCCAAAGCCTCAGAGCATTATGCCCCTCAAAGTCTCTCCTGTCCAGTGGTTCTGTAGCAAGTCGTCAGATTGTCTAGATGCTCCTGTCTCCTGCTGTTGGTGTTATGCAAAGGTTTCTCTCTAAATCATGCATATTTCGGTTTCTGATGTTACACACATTTAAAAATCATCATTCTGCTTTTGTAAGCTAATTTGCAATGGAAAAGAAAATGCTTCGTTTTATCCCAGGTTCCTGTCTTGAAACAGAAGACTCAGAGTCAGGTGAGCCCTTCTCTGCAGGGGCAGCCTCTCTTTCAGACCCTCATCCTGACACCCCCGAGCTGCTGAGTCTACTCAGTGTCATTGGGGGTCCCCAGACATGTCCACTCACACACAGGCAGGGGAAATGCGCTTTTCAGTAGATTTCCAAGTCCCTTTGTGTACAAACGGGGCTCCTTTAGGAATCTGGATGGGAAAGAGTTTTAAAACAAATGCTACCCAAAATCATTATTGCTATTTTAAAAGTGTCCACCGACCCTCTCTATCACCAGTATCCTAAAGCAGAATTACCTGTTGGCTGACTACATTTTCTCTAACAAAACACTGGAGTGGTAAAGAGGGATGATGAGAAATCGCAGCCCCCCCCTTTCCTATCTGATGGAAGTTTCCCTTCTGCAGGGTTGGGAGTGATACACTGTTGGTGTCAGCTGGTCTCCTTAGGAGAATGTGCATCATTCTTTGTGCCTTCTCTGGTGAACTGTCTGGAAGGCCAGGAAGATGCCTCCAGCTTGAGCTCACATTTTTAAGGGAATTAGAAAATATATATGCCAGCCTGCAACAGCTCCAGCCCCAGTCTCTCTGTGCCCTGTAGTCCCGGCCGAGTTTCTATAGAGCTTTTATCAATCACTATCTGACATGTGGTTGTTTATTAGCCGCTCTGTCCCTCCCTCCTCCTGTAGAGGCTTCTGGGATTGATACGTTATATCTTCTTTTGTGTTTGTCTACCTCCTTGGAGCTTGGAACGCTGGGTGGTAAAACTTACCATGTCTACATTCTCAATACTGTTTTATATTTTCAGTTGTTTGACATCTAGCATCAGTGTTACTTCTCACAGGAGTCTTTATTTTATTTTACCTCATCCTTAACCCGGCTTTTAAGTGCTGATGGTTTTGCCAAAGACATTGGTTGATTTGATAGCTGATGTATGTATTTAACGACTTTACTCTCTGCAGTGATTTTTGTTTGTTTGTTTTGTATGGTTTTTTCTTTTCATTTGGTCTTGCTGTTTTCAATTTTGTGTTTTGAAGTCACATGACATCAGGGGAGTTGTTGCTTACCGATCCTAAATCTTTGGACAAATGTGCATCATTGGCAGGACTCCGGTCCTCCGTTTTACCACTAAGTGCGTTAGTAGGTTTGACTATTATCTTGATGAAGCATACTAAGTCTGATGAAGGTGGAGCCATAAGAATCTACATAACGATCCTTAAGATTCATACATCCTGATGTTCCTCGAAACGCCGGTGGTCTTTGCAGTGAAAGGCAAATGGTACGACATGTGGGTGTATGAAGACCACTGAGCTGGTAATCAGAAGCCAGGGAGGAAGCAAAGTGGACAAAAATGTAATGATTCTAGGACGTTTAGAAAAGACTGTAAACTTGCCAAATAGGGCACTTTCTTAGTTTAGCCCGAGGCCCCAGTATGCCCATAGGTCCCCACCATGTAAATCACTGCTGACTAGAGTTGAGTGCAAGCAACCACTTGATTGAAAAGTGAAATCAGGTAGCAATGACCAGCAATTGTGGGTTCCTTTCCTATACTTTGATCTGCTTATTTTAAGCAAGTGGTCAATTTGTTTGGAAGGCAGAGGCTCTTCAAGGACTGAAAACCAAACAGAAAATAAAACTCCGGCACAAGGTGGTTGGGTGGATGGGGTAGAGGCTCCCTGGATAGCCTTGTACAACTTCATGATGACAGTGGGCAAACAGCAAAACCCCAATTGCCGTAACTCATTTACCAATGCATGGGCTGAACGACAAATCCCAGGATTTAACATCTAACCCGGGGCAATAAAAGAAAAATTGCTTTCAACTGTTGCCCTGCACGGAGAATTTTGAATCTAGGTTACAGTTTTATCACCACTCCTCAGCTCAGAGCATCCTCCCTCCCTGCCCGCCCCCGTCTGCCAGCAGGCTCTGCAAAGGGTCTGTTCTGAAACAGTCACCAGAACTTGACTACTCCCTGGATTCTGTAATTCTTCCTAAACAATGCCTATACACTGGAAAGTTTTTACCCTCTGAAAGATCTCTTCCAAACCTCATCCTTTCTTGGTCAAACCCCTTCTGTCACTAAAATGGAAAATGAAAAGAAAAAAAAAGGGGGGTGTCTAGAGCCATAAGGAGATGAAACCCAGTAAAATTAAGGATGCTGAGGGCCGCAGGATTCGCCTCATAGTCGTACAATCTAAACCTGCAGTCCGGACGGATACAGGACAAGTCCTGCGACGGTTCTGAGCTGCAATTTACGTGAAACACAAGCTGGAGACTTTTCTAAATAAGAATACTCAGCGTGGCCAGGGCCGGCGCTCAGCATTTTTCCAGCAGGGATCTTGTTTCCCACCTGGCTGTGTGAGAAACTCCCCCAGATCACTTTACTCCTCCAGATGAGATACGTGTTGGGAGGCACGTATTTCACGCCCAGGTGTCACATATGCAGAAATACTTTGACAACTGTCCAGTGTCATTGTTATTTCCTGAGGCAGAGTTTGTTGCCTTGGTGAGCTTTGGGGGTGATTTTTGCCAGGCTGTCTGTCTGGATGGTGCGGGTTGTGTATCCCACCTCGGCTGCACCGTGCTCACGGAACATTTTGCAAAATTGATACGATACAAACCCCACGTCGTTCCTCTGTTGGCTGCCCTAGAATCTGAGTGTGCTGATAGCAAGAACTGAACATCCTTGGAACCCATCCCCCTGTCCCCTTGCTCCTGTGGCTTCAGGAAGGAGAGTGTGACCCGTTACCAGAGTAATCCTAGATGGTCTGTTTGGCAGGAGGCAGCCAAGGCAGTAAAGTACATATAACTGGTTTTGGTTTTTTGAAAGCCAGCTAGTGGTAAGCAACTGAATAGAAAATTCAAAACCATGAATAACTCTAAGGAAGACGTGAGAAATATGATTACAGAAGAGTACAGTGTGTTCGTTTACTTATTTACTGTTTCTTCACTGGTGTCCCTCAGACTTCAAGCACAGTTTCTCATCTTGGAAAGGAAGAGATTGATTTCCTTTTTACAAGATCGTTATGCAAAATAATTATCATACGTATACTTTACATTGATGCTGATTAGCCAGCCAGTCTCTCGCATGTCAATCTCTTGGAAAATCCCTGGACAAATAGTGACCTTGTGGAGCACGGACATAGCCCTCTAGTGAATGGGGCCTGTGCTTGTCCTTCCATTGGAATAGATTTTAAAGAGATATTGGAGGGTTCTAGAAATTTCGTGAGGCACAAGATGGGGGGCTGTATCAATGGGTTGTTTATTTTGCCATGTGTTCACTGGGCTCGCCGCCCTGGTTCAGCCTCTTTAACAGCCAGGAGAACTTTGCTCGTGACTGGCCTGCCCCGGATTGATTGGGGCAGCAGAAGCCTGGGAGGCCCCTGGGCCTGTCTGCTGGCCCCCAGGACCCCGTGGACCGAGGGATCCAGTGCCAGGAGCATCTTCCCAGCCACCCTAGTCCTACTCAGAGCCTGGTTCCTCCCAAACACCTCCATGAGTGGGACCAAAGAACTCTGTCATTTGAAGGGATAGCTTGTTATTTTTTCGGTTTGTGACTTTTCTTGAAATCCAGAGAGATATAGTCTCCCCCCTCCATATGTATGTGTATATATATATGTGTGTGTGTGTGTATGTATATATTTATGTATATATATATATAAAGCAGCATCTCCAGCTGCCTCTGCCTTTTGCCCCAGCAGATGTGTCCTTTTGTGACAGGAAACTCTCCGTCAGCTTTGGATACAGTATCTTACATGAAGCACCATGAACCTGAAGGGCTTCATGGATGACTCTGTGTGTGTGTGTGTGAGTGTCCTTGTCTGCATGTGTTATGCACACCGCCACACAGGCACACGCACACACACAACTTTTAAGTCTGTCATGAGGCTGCCAGTTCAAAACTAAATATGAAATTTCTAGCTATGGATGTTTGCAGAGTCTACTCAGCAAAAATACTTTTCCTGCTCATTAGATACAGGCTAATTCTTTGTGCCCAACTTCTTATACAGAGGAATATATAATACTGGGAATTGATCTCATCTGACTGATGGCCCAGGAATAGAAATGATGAGTCTGAGATTGAAGGATGGGTTTAGTGCAGGTGGTGATGAGACCGGGGCGTGAGTCGAATCCGTGCCCAGCCCTGGCTCCAGGATTGGATCAAGATCTGACCTGCCTCCGGTGGACAGGAAACTCCCAGGCCAGTGGCAGTGTACCCTCAGATGTTACGTCCGCCTGCAGAAGTGAACGTCACCACCTCCATGCGCTGGCTGGCACGTGTCAGAGGACTCAGCCCATTGGCAGAAACCAGCCCAGCAGGGACAGGGAGGCCCCTGGCCCCTCACTCACTTGCTTAAGAGATGAGAAGCCACATGTTTAATTCAGGGAATCTCAGTGCCTGAGCTGGGATCTCATTGCCACAGCTGAGACTTGAAGTCAGGAGTCTAAAAAGACTAGTGAGGAGAAATAGAATGGAAGGTTCCCCAGTCTCCATTACAGTCTTAGTAGCATCTGAAGATTGGCTTTTGGTCTTGAGGTCTAAACAGGTAGCAGACGGAGTGGGCCTAGTGGTGTGTGAGCAGGTCCTGTGAGATGCTTGTAGCGGGGCCAGGGTCCGGGAAGCAGGCAGGAGAGCTGGAGGACCAACCCTTGTCTTGGCTAAAGCTGGTTGCCCCCCTGCACACACTGGTATGGAGCAGGGGACAGAGGGCCCAATCTGCTGATTTTTTCAAGATAAACCAGACAAGAGAATTTGTATGTGCAAACTCTGTTTCCAAATATTAGCTCAATATTTAAAAACACCAGATGAACACAACAAAACAGGCCTGCTGGCCATGACGGCCCATGGCCTGCCAGTTTGCAACCTCTGGTCCAGACTTTTTTTTTTATTTTTATTTTTTGCGGTATGTGGGCCTTTCACTGTCATGGCCTCTCCCGTTGCGGAGCACAGGCTCCGGACGCGCAGGCTCAGCGGCCATGGCTCACGGGCCCAGCCGCTTCGTGGCATGTGGGATCTTCCTGGACCGGGGCACGAACCCGCGTCCCCTGCATCGGCAGGCGGGCTCTCCACCACTGCGCCACCAGGGAAGCCCTCTGGTCCAGACATTTTCATGTTATTTGAAATTTTGCTTCTCGGATTTATACCTGGTTATACGGAAGGGAGCAGAGTCTGTTGTTTGGGACACTTACACACTCAGGATCACTTGGAATTTGTTACATAGTCCACTTAATAATAATCAAAATAAGTGCCATTCTCAGAGTGGGATCATGTTACAAAAAGAGAAATAAGTAAATACAAATGGTGACATACTCTTACCGTTGATAAAAATGGGAAGGCTGTTATGGAATATCTAAGTGAGAGGCTTTCACGTTTTACACCTTGAATAAGGATCCCAGGCGTGGAAACAGTGCTGGGATGGCTGTTAGGAGGCCGGCGGGTCCTTCTCACGTTGCCTCTGAGGTTTAGTTGAATCACACAGCAGCTTCATCATCTGTGAAAGGTAAATTCTGCGGGTCAATCAAATGTCACCCTGACAGTTCTTCGTACCCTAAGTGAAAGTGTTTCTTACCCTTGAGAAAACTTCCCTGTTTTGTCAATTTAAATAAGAATATGTCACTTACATGTGGAATCTAAAATACGACACAAATGAACATACCTGTGAAAACAGAAACAGACTCACAGACATAGAGGACAGACTTGTGGTTGCTGAGGGGGAGGGCGGTGGGGGAGGGATGGATTGGGAGTTTGGGGTTAGCAGATGCGAACTATTATATAAAGGATGGGTAAACAACAAGATCCCTATAGCATAGGGAACTATATTCAATATCCTGTGATAAACCATAGTGGAAAAGAATATGAAAAAGAATGTGTATATGTGTAACTGAATCAGTTTGCTGTACAGCAGTAATTAACACAACATTTTAAATCAACTATACAGCAATAAAATTAAAAGAAAAAGACTATCTGGTCTTAGAGTCTCAGTAGATTCTCAGGTCCCATGTAAGCACTTTCCTTTAAAATATTTCGATGAATAAAATAAGTGAATTTAACAGTTTTTAAATATAATTAAAACAATATTGTAACTCTTCTTGTGCCCTTGTTCACTGACCATTATTTTGAATAAACCCATGGAAATATTGATATAATAAACATGTGCAGCAGTAGATTCTTATATCATGTTAATATGTTATAATTTCCTCACCCATTTCCCTTTTTCTGATGTCTTACTGTGATCATTTTTGTAAAAATTACTTCTTTTACCCTTTGAATTGCAGAAAAATTCTTTTTTGCTTCTTATTTTTGAACAGCTCAGACTTTGCATATTTTATATCACTGCTCCTAGAGTTGCCTTTCAAAGGCCCAGTTCAGAGGCTGGGGATCAGCTGACCAGTTAATATTTGGGGTGATATGCATGGCGACAGTGCCTATCAGCAGACATCAATTTTAGCAACATCATCTTTTCATGCTTATTTGTTTAGCAGTGCTTATGCAGTTCTGTCAATATTTCATTTTACTTTGCCATAATTATTTAATAAAAATGAGTAGGAAAGTGAAAAATGAAAGTGAAGAATTTTTTCCATGGCAGTAAAATATATATAACATAAAACTGACCATTTTAAGTGTACAATTCAGCAATATTAAGTACATTCACAGTGTTGTGCAACCATCACCACTATCAGTTTCCAGAACTTTTGCATCTGCTCAAGCAGAAACTCTGCCCATTAAACAGTAAGCCCCCACACCCCACCTGCCAACCCCAGGTAACCTCTACTCTACTTTCTATCTCCGTGAATTTGACTGCTTTAGGTATTTGTTATAAGTAGAATCATGCAATATTTGTTCTTTTGTGTTTGGTTAAAGTGAATATTTTACTTTTATAGTGTAGTTCTTACAGCCTTAACAAAATTGAGACAAAGATGCAAATTGCCAGCAGTGATAAAAGCATAAACCTTTAGGGTAATCAGATATAAACCGGTTGGCTATGCATTGCATTGGGAAACAAAAGAACAAACATAATGATTAAAGAAGACAGCTAGAAAAGTTGGAAGTAGGAAAGTGAGGGACTGTGATAAAAGGTGAGGCACACGGTTTTTAGCTTTCAGGTATTGGAACCTCCGCAGAGAACACATGCAGCTCCTACATTTTCCCTGTGTGTGTCTCCGTAGATGTGGAGTAAAATCCCCGGAAAAGAGCCAGATCAGAGGCAGGGGCAAGTGCTCTAGTGCAAGAAACCTCTTCTCAAGACTTTGGCACAGTGTTACTGAGGGCAGAGAGCCCCGTGGGTCAACACTGTCCTCTCAAAACACTTTGTCAATGTCTTGATTGAAAAGTGTACCTGTTTCTTCATATCCTTGACCATGTCGGGTGTTACTGCTTCCCACTAATTCGGGGGTAAATCCAGGCTGTGGACAACAAGGCCAGGACTGGTCATTCTCACCCTCTCTCTTGGATTTCTGGCAGCACCTCCTATGGCCCTCCTGGGCCATAGTCATGTGCACTCCAGAGAGTTTTGCATGTGCTGTTCCCGCTGCCGTGGAAGACCCTTCCACCCCTCTGGGCTTGGACAATTCCTATTCCTCTTCATTTCTCAGGTGAAACTTTGTTTCCTTAAGGAGCCCCTCCCCCATGGGGCAGACAAGATAAGGGGCCCCAGGGACTTTCAGAAAGTGACCTCATTAACATAGCAAAAGACACCTAGGAAATACCAAGGGTTTTAGGAGCTCTGTGCCAGGAACTGAGGGTCAAAGACCAAAAACATATTTCTTATTTTAAAATATAGTGTTTGCGGGGCTTCCCTGGTGGCGCAGTGGTTGAGAGTCCGCCTGCCGATGCAGGGGACGTGGGTTCGTGCCCCAGTCTGGGAAGATCCCACATGCCGTGGAGCGGCTGGGCCCGTGAGCCATGGCCGCTGAGCCTGCGCGTCCGGAGCCTGTGCTCCGCAACGGGAGAGGCCGCAACAGTGAGAGGCCCGCGTACCGCAAAAAAAAAAAAATAATAAAAAATAAAATAAATAAAATAACAGTGTTTGCAATACTCATAAAGGATATTGGTCTCTGGCTTTCCTTTTTGTCCTGTCTTTGGTTTTGATATCAGGGTAATACTAGCTTCATAAGATGATTGGGAAATCTTTCCTCCTCTGTTTTTTGGAAGAGATCGTGTAGAATTGGTGGTGTTTTGTAGAATTCACTAGTGAAACCATCTGAGCCAGGAGATTTTTTTTTCTTTTGATAAGTTTTAAGTTACAAATTCAATTTATTTTACAGGGCTGTTCAACTGATCTCCTTCATTTTGGGTGAGTTGTGGTTGTTTGTGTCTTTTAGGGAATTGGTCCATTTCATCTAAGGTGTCATATGTGTGTGTAGAATTGTCTGTAGTATTCCTTCGCCATCCTTTTGATGTCCGCCCGCTCTGTAGTGGTACCTTTTGAATTCCCAATGTCGACAATTGTTGTCTTCTCTTATCTTGGTAGACTTGCTGGAGGTTTGTCGGTTTTATCACCCTTTGAGAAGATCCAGCTTTTTATGCCACTGATTTCTTTTTTTTCTATTTTTCTGTTTTCGATTTCACTGATATCTGCTCTTATCTTTAGTTTCCTTCTTTCTGATTCTTCTGGGTTTGTTTTGCTCTTCTTTTTCTAGGTTCCTGAAGTGGAAGATTAGATTATTGATTTGAGACTTTTCCTCTTGTCTAATGAATGCATTAGTGCTATCCATTTCTCCCTCAGTGCTATTTTAGCTGTGTCCCACCTTTTGAGATGTTGCATTTTCATTTTCATTCGGTTCAATTTTTTGATTTCCCTTGAGACTTTCTCTTTGACCCATGGATTTTTTTTTGAATAGTATGATTGAGATGTAATTTACATAGCATGTATTTCACCCATTTAAAATGTACAACCTGATGGTCTTCGGTGTATTCACAGACGTGCAACCATCACTACAATCAAATTTAGAATATTTTCACCACTCCCAAAAGAAATTCCATATATTTTAGCTATGCCTGGGCAATTTCCCCATCCTGGCCCAGCCCTAGGAAGTCCCTAATCTACCTTGTCTTTAGGTAGGTATAGGTAGATTTGCCTATTCTGGACATTTCCTATAAATGGAATCATACAGTATGTGGTTTTTTTGTGACTCTGTCTTTCACTTAGCACATTTTCAGGGTTCATCCTTGTAGTAGCATGTGACAGTATGCCATGCTTTTTATGGCCAAATCAGATTCCATTGTATGGTTTTACAACATTTTGTTTATCCAGTTGTCAGTTGATGGGCATTTGGGTTGTTTTCACCTTTTGGCTATTATGAATAATGCTGCCATGGATGTTTGTGTACAGGTTTTTATGTGGCCAGGTTTTCATTTCTTTGGGATTCATACCTAATAGTGAATTTCCTAGGTCAAATGATAAGTCTTTAACTTTTTGAGGAACTGCCAGACTGTTTTCCAGAATGGCTGCACGATTCATATTCTCACCAGCACATGGGGGTTCTGATTTCTCCACATCCACAAAAACATTTGTTATTATCTGTCTTTTTGATTACAGCCGCCCTAGTGGGTGTGAAGACCCATAGATTATCTGGAAATGTGTGGTTAAGTCTACAAGTTGAGAGATTTTCCTGTTTTCTGTACGTTAACTGATTTCCAGTTTGACTCCTCTGAGATCAGAGAATGTACTCTGTATGATTTCAGTTCTTTTACATTTGTTGAGATTTGTTTTTATGGCCAAGGAAATGTTCTATCTTGGTATATAATCTGTGGATTCTTGGAAAGAATGTGTATTCTGCTGTTGTTGGTTGGAGTCTTCTATAGAATTAGATCCTGTTCGTTGATGATCTACTTATTTATTTTACCAATTATTGAGAGAGGAGGTGTCGAAGTTTTTAACTGTAATTATGTATTTGCCTATTTCTCCTTTCAAGTCTATCAGTTTTTTTTTTTCATATATTTTATAGTTCTGTTATTTGGTGCATACACATTTGGGCTTGCCATATTTTCTTGGTGGATTGGCCCTTTTATAATTATTTAAGGTCCCTCCCTGTCTCTGGTAATTTTCTTTGCTCTGAAGCTTACTTTATTGGATATTAATATAGCCAATCACACTTTCTTTTGATTAATATTTTAATAATGTAACTTTTTCCATTCTTTAATTTTCAACCTGCCTATATCATTGTATAGAGGTGACATTTTTTTAGACAACATATAGTTGGGTCATGCTTTTTAATCCGTTCTACTAACAGCTGTCTTTTAATTGATGCATTTAGACACTTTACATTTTTTGTAACTATTGGTGTGTTTGGGTTTAAATCTGCCACTTTTTCTTTTGTTTTCTGTTTTCTCCCTGTTTTTCATTTCTCTGTTTTCTTTGCCTGTGGGTTACTTGAACACTTTTTAGAACTCCATTTTCATTTATCAATAGTGTTTTTGAGGGTATCTGTATAGCATTTTTTAGTGTTTCCTCCAAGTATTACATCATCAGTATGTGTATATGTATGTGTGTGTGTGTGTATATATATATATATATATATATATATATATATATATATATATGTAACTAATGGCAGTTTACTCATGTGGTCATTTACCAGTGTGAGTGAAGTAAAGAAACCTTTCCTCCCTTTATGTTTTTTTACCTTCTCTCACTTATAATATAGTCGTCTTAAAAACATTTTCTCTATGTACATTGAGAACCACATCAAACAGCATTGTAATTTTGGCTTCAGTGGCCAAACTTAATTTAGAAAATTCAAGGGAAGAAAGAAAATGTATTGAATTTCTTGTATTTTTACTTTTTTTCTTAATTCCTCATGTTCCAAGATTCCATTGCTTTCTGTACTGAGAATTTCCTTTAGCCATTATTTTGGGGCAGGTCTGCTGGCAACAAATTTTCTTAGTTTTCCTTCAAATGAGAATGTTTTGATTTCTTCTTCATTACTGAAGGCTGTTTTCGCTGGGTAGAGAATTCTGGGTTGGCAGTTCTTCTTTTTTTTTTCCTGCATGTGAACAATGTTGTGCCACTTCCTTATAGCCCCCATGATTTTCGAAGAGAAATCTGCTAAAATTCTATTTTCTCGTCTATAAATAAGGTGTCCTTTCTCTATCTGCTATCAAGATTTTTTTCTTTTTCTGTATTTTCAAAAGTTTGAGTATAGCTTGTCTTGATGTGGATTCCTTTGGGTTTATCCTTTTTGGGGCTCATTCATATTCTTCATTCTGTAGGTTTATATTTTTTGAAAAATTTTGGAAGTTTTTAGCCATTATTTCTTGAGTACATTTCCATCCCCACCCTCTTTCTTTTCTCTTTCTGGGACTCTGATGACATGAATGTTAGATCTTTCACTATAATTTTACAGGTCCCTCACGTTCTAAGCCTGTTTTTTCTCTGTCATTCAGATTGGTTAATTTCTACCATTCTGTCTTCTGATTTAGTAATTCTTTCCTGTTTACTAATTCATACTTCCAGTTTACTAATATTCTGCTGTTGAGCCAATACAATTGAATTTTTTAAAAAATAAATTTATTTATTTATTTTTGGCTGTGTTGGATCTTCGTTGCTGCGCACAGGCTTTCTCTAGTTGCGGTGAGCAGGGGCTACTCTTCATTGTGGTGCGTGGGCTTCTCATTGTGGTGGCTTCTCTGGTCGCAGAGCACGGGCTCTAGGCGCACGGGCTTCAGTAGTTGTGGTGCGTGGGCTCAGTAGTTGTGACTTGCAGGCTCTAGAGAACCAGCTCAGTAGTTGTGGTGCACGGGCTTGGTTGCTCCGCGGCATGTGAGATCTTCCCAGACCAGGGCTCGAACCTGTGTCCCCTGCATTGGCCGGTGGATTCTTAACCATTGCGCCACCAGGGAAGTCCTACAATTGAATTTTTAATTTCAGTTGTTGTATTCTTCAGTCCTAAAACTTCCATAGGGTTCTTCTTGGTAGCTTCTGTTTCTTTACTCAGGTTTTAAATTTCTTTGCTCAAGATTCCTATTTTTTTATTTGTTTCAAGTATGCTGGTAATTGCTAATGAAACATTTTTATCATGGCAGTGTTAAAATTTCTGTTAGATAAATCTAACATCTCTGTCATCATGATGGTGATATCTATTGTGTTTTTATCATTCAGTTTGACATCTTCTTGGTTCCTGGTATGATGAGTGGTTTTCTTTTGGAACATGGACATTTGGGGTATTATGTTATGAGACCATGGGTCTTATTTATATCTTCTGTTTTAGGTGACTTCTTATGATACCACTCTGGGGGGGTGGTGGGGAGGAGCTGCCGTATCGTTACTTACAGTGGGGTAGATTTTCAAGTTCTCCACTTTGTCTCCGTTGCCCACCGAGGGTCTGCTCGTTACTGCTATATGGCGATGGCCGTCCCTGGTCCTTACTAGGTCTGCACTGACACTTTCTTGGCTGAGATGGGGTAGGAGTGCCTCCTTGCTGCTCTCCTGGTTGACTCCACTGACACCCAGGGGAGTGGTGTCCTCATTACCATCCGGTGGAAGAGGATGTCCTGACTCGCCACCAGGCCTCCTCTGGTTCACCTCAGTGAGGAGGACGTGGGGTACCTCGTCAATGCAAATCCCAGGTCCCCCACATAGTGTTCACAGGCACTGTGGGGGAGGGGGTGCTCATTTCTACCCGGTGGTGGAGAAAGTCCCACCGCCCTACTTTTTCCTTTCTGACACACCCTAGTAGGGAGGCTGGGCTGTTCCTTACAGTCTAGTAAGGGTGGGATCTAGAACCTCTGCTCAGTCTTTGCTCTGTGGGTTTGGCTGGAATAGAGCAGTTATTATCTAGAAGTATTACATGTTGTGAGGCTGCCTCTTTCCTGGTCCGTTGTCTGGATGGAGTGGGCTTTGTCGGGGCTCTTGTTCTCAGCACCCTTGGGCCTTTCCAGGTCGCTGGCTTCTTCAGCTCCAAGTCTGGGATATTGGAGGCAAAAAGGAAGCACAGGGAGCTCCCTGCCATATTGTTCTTCAGATCTCGAGGTCCCTAGCCATCCTTCTCCTCTCCATCTTTCAGGGTCTCCTTGTGCTTGTTTTGTACATGATGCCTATTAGGCTTTCTAAGTGTCCTAAGTGGGAGGAATAGAGACGAATACATACTCCATCTTCCCAGAAGCAACAGTCGGCTTTTTGTTTTTGTAATCTCCATTTTCTTACTTTTGTTTTGCAGACTTTACAAAGGTGAATTCAGGCATACCTGGCTTTTATCTTAAAATTCTTTACTTTTTGGCCACTGATGATATCACTTCTTTGTAAGTGAGATGATTGCAGCATGGGATTTTTCTTATTTTCATAGATTTTTAAAATTTTAAACTCTTTGATCTATATGGAATTTTCTGCAGTTGTAGAAGCAAAAAAGAAACATGCGTGTACGGGTGTGTGTATTTATGTGTGTGTGTGTGTGATTCCTCTTTATCTATGACCTCTGATACCTCTGATTAAATTATGCTTTCTTTCCCCATCATTGTACCACTGTTTGACGTTATTTGGACTTGCTGTGTCACCCCGTTGTCCATTATGGGCTTAATAAGAACACAAGGCAGTATTTTTGACAGTGGTGTGTTATTCAATTAAAATAACATTGAGTATTGTTTTTAATGAAAGTAGTATATGTACGGTATTAAAAATTTTTTAAGGTATCCTAAAGAGCTTATAACAGATAACAGTTCCCTCAGTTCCTTAAGCCTAGACCTGCTTTTCAGAGGTAAGTGCTTTTAATTTCCTGATGAGCTTTTTGTTGCTGTATCAGTTTTAGCCAATATCTCTCAGTTCCCATTTTCAAAAATGAGTATATTAAGAACTTTCTCTCTTCCATCCAGTTTTGACCAGATATACCTTTATTTTTATATTTTCCAGGTTGGTAAGATTTACATTCTGGCCTGTAACCATAGTTAACGTCTTTCGTCTCTAAGCTGATACTGAAAGTTGAAAACTAATAAAGAGCATTTACAACGTTTTTTTTTAAAAAACAGAAGTAGCAGCTCATCGCTCATCTATGATGTTCTATAGAAATCGTCTGCCATTTCTTCTAGCTAGATCTTGCTGTCAACTTGTTAAGCTCCCTTGGGTGTTTTCCAAGGAGATTCTGATTGGCATTTACAATCTCAATTTTTCTCCCCTGAAATCTCCTCTCTCCCTGTTCTCATCTCAGTAAATAACCCCACTCTGTACCCAGATGTTTGAGCCAAAAGCCTTGGATTCACCTTTGATGCATCTGTCTCACCGAAAGAAAACACACTCCCGGTTTTTCTCTCTTCACTCACAGACTTCTGGCCACCAAAACGTGTGTGGGTTTTCCACACCACATAGTTCTCCATCCTCTGTGGACTGTAGCTGGGTGTCCTGCAGTTCAGTCCAGTTCTGATATTATCACCCTGGACTTGGCATCAGATCCCACTCGTCCAGGGCTCAGTCTCACAACACCGCCCGCATTGCTGCTGCCATCTGTGAGTCCCAGGTGGTCACCTGTGCTTCTTACTGGCTGACTATAAACTGGGGTTCTCACGATGCCTTCCATGGGTTCAATAATTTGCTAGCACAGCTCACAGAACTCAGGGAAACAGTTATGTTGACAGGGTTATTATATAAGAAAGGATACGGATGAACAGCTAGATAGAAAGAGACATGGAGTAAGGTCTGGAAGAGTCTTGAGTTCAGGAGCTTCTGTCCCTGTGCAGTTGGCATGTACCACCTTCCCAGTGGGTAGATTTGTTCATCAACCCAGGAGCTCTCTGAACCCCATAGTTGAGGGGCTTTTATTGAGGCTCCATCACATGGGCCAGATCAATTAGTAAGGCCACCGCCAGTGGTGGGGGAGGGGTGGAGCTGAACATTCCAAGCTTCTACTCATAGTTGGTCTTTCTGGTAACGTATCCAGGAGCCTACCAAGATTAGAGCAAAAGATGCTCCTATCACCCAGAAAATTCCAAGGAAGTTAAGAACTCTGTGTTGAGACTTGAAGGCAAAGACCAAATAGTAGAACAAAAGAGGCTCTTAGCACCTTTATCACTTAGGGAGTTGGCAAGGTTTTAGGAGCTCTGTCCAGGAGCTGGGGATGAAGAACAAAATAGCTATTTTTTTTTTTTATTTTATCACAGTATCACACTCACATCCCTCATCCAGGCCAACAACACATTCTGTTGGAGCAACTCTCAAAATATATCCAGCATCCAACCTCTCCTCACTCTCCCCACCACGTTCATGAAAGCCACCATCATCTCTTTCCCATGTTGCTGGAAGATTCTTGACTAGTATTCCTGCTTCTCTTCTTCCACAGCAGCCAGAATGACCCTGTAAAACCATGAATCTAATCATGACACTCCTCTGTTCAGAAACCTTCGGTGGCTCCCTGTTGGTCTCAGAGAATATCCAGCGTCTTTCCCGTGGTGACAGGCTTGGCACGCTCTAGCATTTTGCCGCCTCTCTTTCATCATTTCCTACCATGTTCTCCTTACTTCCCGTGCTCCAGCCGCAGTAGCCCCCTCGCTCAGGGTGCTCCCAACTCAGGGCCCTTGTTCCTCTCTGTTTTAGAAAGTTCTTCCACCATGTCCCACACCCTCACTTCATGTAGGGTTTTGTTCAGATGTCACCCATCAAAGAGGCTTTCCCTGCCCACACTGATGTCAGATTCCACCCCGTCCTATCCTTCTGGATACTCTCACCCTTCTCTGCCTTTCTTTGTAATGTTCATCAGCACCTTTCAACTGTGTATTTATTGTTTGATTTATATATTTTATTGCCCATCACTGAAGCCTTCCAGTGAAAAAAACTTCCTTTTATTCACCACTACATCCCTAGTGCTTTGATATGGTACCCAGCATATAGTGGGGTCTCCATAAATGTCTATTGTATGAAAAAAAAATTGAATGAGATGGATACTTTTTATTGTTTGCTTTTTCCCTGTCATATATAATGCTGCAATGTAGTTTTTTCTTTTGTTATATATAACTGATTTTTTCTTTTTTTCATTGCTAGATAGTAGGATTCTGTCATTAACCCCTCCTTGTGCTGAGTGGCTCTCCTTACAGACTGGATTTTATGAGATCATGTATAGATCCCTTTGGAGTTTGGGCTGTTCTTACACTTTTTAGTCACATGTTTGCATCAACGTTTTATTTATTTCTACCGATGGTTACACATACATCTGGTTTAAAACTCTAACTGGACGGCCTTGACCCTCTCATTCCCCAAGTCTGGTCTCTGGTTTCTTGGGAGGAGCTTGTCTGCTCTATGTGTGGAAGACAAGGATGGTTTGAGACACCCTCACTGGCTTCCCCTCCCCTTGCCCACAGAACAAAGGCGGGTTTTGAAGGATCAGCTTTCCAGGCCTTCTACAGTGTGGCTGCTGCCTGTTTGATGGCCCCTCTCCGTTGACTTGCCCTATACACTTCATATTCAGGCCAGCCCTGCCACCCAGTGCTCAGGATGCCCAGCCTTTCCTCCTGTCTTCCTTGTGCTTCATGCTCTCTGAATGGAAATATCCACATCCAGCTATCTCAATGCCACCTGCTCCAGTTCCTTCTTGAATTTCCTCATCTGAATTAATTTCCCTCCTCTCCTTACTTCCCTGGTACTTATTATACCTCTTCTTTTATAGCATGTATCACTTTCTATCTTGTACTATAATTACTTACAGTCTTATCTTATGTGCCAAATATAAGCTCACTGAAGACATGGCCCATTTGTGATCCATCTCTGGGCCCCTCAGAGTCTTATACAGGGAAGGTACTCAACAAATACCCTCTTAAGGGTTTAACTCTGCTTGTTCCTTCTCAGGTTCTTCATGGAAAGACTAAACACATATTGGTTTTCTCTTTTTTGTAAGTGGTCAAGTCATTTGGAAAAATTAAATACCATCTAAGTTCTGCTTTGGGATAATCCCAACAAAATTTTAATGTTTCCTTTATAATTTCATATTTTTCAATTAATCTATTATTATAAGTCCTTTGCAGATCTAATAAGTGGAGCATTTTTAAGACCTCTATCTTCACAGTTGTGCTGCTTTTTGATGGAGAGAAATTAGATGTATGTTTCAATCCCAGCATGTGACTAAGTGTTGTGAGAAATCCATATTCACAGGTTAATGTTACTGACGTAGAGCAGTTAAGTCTGCTCTATTTACTGACTTCTATTCTTTTTATGTATTTATTTGCTTAGCTTTTTATTATTTGCTTGTATTATTTATTTACTCAATTTGATTCTACTTATTTTTAGAGTTAAATTTTCTTACTTGGTCTTTGTCGACTAGAGTTATCATGCAGTGATAGCAGTTTGTTTTTATGTATCTGATCAGAATGGTATTTCTTAAGCTTTTTATTATTTGCTTGTATTATTTATTTACTCAATTTGATTCTACTTATTTTTAGAGTTAAATTTTCTTACTTGGTCTTTGTCGACTAGAGTTATCATGCAGTGATAGCAGTTTGTTTTTATGTATCTGATCAGAATGGTATTTCTTACTGTTTTCTCTCTGCTTATGTCTATTGCATGTTGCAATTCTTTTTTTTTTTTTTTTTTTGCAGTACGCGGGCCTCCCACTGTTGTGGCCTCTGTATATTTGATTGCTATGTGAATTGGGATACATAAAGTCAGCATTTTTAGACTTGAACAAACTTGTTTATTTCTCCTAAAAGCAAGTTTAATGTATTCCATGAATCTTTACCTTTTGTTCTCCAACCAAATAGGCATAACTTTCTGAATATTCTTTATTTTAAATCCACAATTTCCCAGAGTTGCTTCAAGAAGCACCAGCCGGGGAAGCTAGTTCTGGGTCTGGCAGCCACAATGGCTGCCCTCACTGACCTTGTTCCCAAGGGTACTTGTCCCCTACTTAACACGGGCTTGGCAAATATTTGTGGATCTAATAAATATCATTATTTTTTTAGGCTCTCTTAAAACATGGAGCATGAGTTAGAACGTGTGTGTCTGTATTCACCTCCAGTGAGAAGTTTCTCAACTGAAGGTGTTTCTCTCTTCTTACCTCAGCAGGTTTCCACTTTCCCTTGCTGTTGTGCTGCTGGTTAATTAGAACTGTATTTTTGGGGAAACATTTTGTATTTTTTTTTTGTTTTTGTTGGTGGTGGAGGGGTGGTTTTCTCTGATTCAGATTTTTACATTGTTGCTCTTTTATGGATCCTGCTGTCTGGAAGCTTCCTGTGTTATTGTTCACTTTGCTTTCTTTCCAGAATTTAACAAATGGATTATTTTATGTGTAATGAGAAAATATAGTGAATTAATTGCATTGCACCCAGTTATACCTAGATCTTTAGTTTTTAAGTTCAGTTCATTCCAACACTTATATGCAAAGAGAAATGAAGATAGAGTCGCTCGACTATGTATTTGGTATGAGATCGTAATTCTGTTCCCTTTCCCACTAAGTGAATTTCTGTTGCAATTAAAATAAAATAAATTTTAAAATATCCATCCTCACAGACTTTTTATGTTCCAGAAATAAAAAGTGAATGACACAAGTACAATGCCCCAGACACTCTAAATAGATGTTAGCAGGACATACAAGGTACAAACTGAACCAGGGTAAGTAAACCACAGCCCAGGGGCCAGAGAGGGCCCCCAGCATGGTTCTATATGGTCTGTGGGTCAAGAATGGCTTTGACATTTTTAAATGATTAAACAAAATCAAAACAAGAATGATATTTGGTGACATATAAAATGGTATTCTAGTTTCAATGCCCATAAATAAACTTTGATCGGAATACACCCACACCGATGCATTTAGATATTAACTCTGGCTCCTTTTGTACTATAATAGCAAAGTATGGCCTGCAAGCTGAAAGCATTTACTATCAGGCCCTCTACAGAAAGAAGTTAACTGACCCCTGGACTAAATAGTAGATTGTACCTTCAGTAGCTCATGTTCAGCCTTGTAAAAATCATCAAAAAGTTTTCTCCCGGTAACTGATGTATTTGTCAATACTATTAGGTGGGATAATGACCCTGGTCTATTCAAGTTCATTTTCTCTTCAAGAAATACTTGGCTGTGGCCAGGGGAGCCATAAATATATGCACATGTGTAAATGCTGATCTATTTGTTTTATTCTGTGAACAGTGAAATTTAAGAAGCCTTTATTTTGTTTTGTTTTGCCTAACTGCTTTGCTAGGAGGTTTGACTCCTGTGGTTGGTGAAAGAATAGACACTTCCGCACGGAACCGTTTTTGCCAGGAGAGAGTGTTATAAAATTCAGCGTCTCTGATTATGTTCCCCAAAAAGCACCGGACTCAGATCTCTTGTGACTGCGCTTCATCTAATCCCTTCTTGCCTGTGGAACAACCGGGCAGATTCAGTAACTGCTGTCCTATTTCAAGCAAGGGTCACTCAGACCAGTGCTGAATGGCCTAAGCATTCAGAAGAGAAAGGCGAACAGCCTTTTCTAAATATAAACACCTGTTTTCTTAAACAAGTGCGCTTGGCCTGTTGCCATTCTTTTCTGATTTTGGCGACCATGGGATTTTCCCCTGCTCCCTTCCCTTCCTCCAGGCCTCCTTTAGCCCTCCATCCTGGTGGCCCTTCTGTCTGACTGCATCCTGGTTTCCCGCTCACCTGGGATCCTGGTCAGGATCAGTCACGTGGCAAGCACGGCGGCGGCCGTTGGTCCCTCCCTGTGATGCATTTAAGCAGGCAGGGTTTCTTCCTTTCTCCCACCTACCTGGTCTCCCATGCTCCGTTCTTAGGAGTAAGGATCTCCTTTCAACACAGTGAAGGATGGCACCCCCGTGTGAGAGCACAGGGTACCAAGGCTGGGTGGCAGAACAGGAAAGAAAAAGGCAGAAGAGGAAGCAGGAGCCCGCCAAAGCAGGCTTTGTCCGGTTTCCAGTTGGTCTGCAGAGATCCTGTTCCTTGCTTCTGGGCATTTCTTGAGAACCGTTTTCTCTTGCTTTTTCAAGTAGAAGAGAGACAGAAAACAAAATGTCGGGGCATACGTGACATTGCAGGCCAGTGGTTAGTTACTGTTACCGCTCTTTATGGGAAAGGTGTGTGTGTCCCCATTTCACAGATGAGCACACCTGGCCCGGGCCTGGTGGGAACCCCTCCGAGGCCGCACACAGGGAGTCGGGGAGCTGGATTCCAAGCCACGGGGCGGCTGTTATGGCCCAGGGCACACAGGGCGCCCTCAGATTGGGCCTTTGTGCTCTGCATTCCACCAAGGAGCAGATTGCACTGGACCTCAGGGGGCCAAGGAGGCTGTACCAGGACATCCTTATCTTACAGGGTAAGTTGGTATAGAAGCAGGAGTCAGCGTGCGGAGGGGTTGCAAAGATGTGGTTTTCAGTGGACATATATATATTTTTTTGCAGTACGCGGGCCTCTCACTGTGGTGGCCTCTCCCATTGCGGAGCACAAGCTCCGGACGTGCAGGCTCAGTGGCCATGGCTCACGGGCCCAGCTGCTCCGCGGCATGTGGGATCCTCCCAGACCGGGGCACGAACCCGTGTGCCCTGCATCGGCAGGCGGACTCAACCACAGCGCCACCAGGGAAGCCCTGTGGACATATTTTTTTAACTTCTCTGTTTAACACAGAGAGGTCAATGGGCCAGAGGGTCAGGGGGTCCGGCGTGGCTGCATCAGCTGAATACATTTATTCCCCAATGATGATTGGAGTCTGCTGTAACATGAGTAAGAAAATAATCCAAGCTGGAGGGATGAGTTGAATACCCGATATAAAGATGTTCGCTTTATTATTTAGAAATTAATTTTTAAAGAAATTTAAAATTTCTTCAAATTATGGTTACATTTTGGGGGGGGCCACACATATTTCATGCTATGACGTCAGTACGGTTTGTAGGCTGCTGAGGGTTTACTTGTTAAACCTGCGGTGATTGTAAGTTTCTAAGGACTTACTCTGTCATTTTAATACCGTCTTCCTATAATTCAGATAATTTCCATTTGCTGCTTTAATTCTAAAACGTATGAAATGCCTTCAGGATGGCCCGCTATCGCCTTGCCAATAAGGGCTGGCCTCACGTAAGCCCTGCCAAGTGACCTCCGTGTGTGAAGTTGCTTCCTGTGTCGCCCACATGCTGGTACCACCCACATTTCCCTCCCGTTTCCCTGCTACGGGCCGCCCCCTAACATGGTGTCTGCATTAAAGCCACACTGGGCTCCACCATGAATTAGGAAAAGGTGTTTTCTTCCATTCCTTCACTTCTTAGGAGACTCTTCCTGCCTCCGCTATGCGATTAATGCAAGATGCTGCCTCATCCATGCCATTCTCAGCAGATTTCCTCTTCTCTGTTCCCTTAGTGCTTGACTGGGCCTTTACCATATGATGCCTTATACTAGAGTAAGTCATAAACACATCTGTTCCTGTCTTGATTAGAAACTCTATGACATTGGAGATCATGGCGTGTTTATATGCCTCACTTTTCGGTAGTTATCTGATGGACCTTTGATGTTGATTTGGTTGTCTCTGAAGGAGCAGACATCTGAAAATTAAACATATTCAGCATTCCAAATGAAGGAATCTGAAATTAGAAATATTGATATTCAGGAAGTTACAAACTCTTCTCAATACCAGAGGAGACAGCGGTGATCCAAAACCTGGCCTCTGATCTGGCCACCTGGGCAAGACCCTGTATCTTTTTGAGCCTCAGTTTCCACTTAAACAAAAAAAGGGGTGAAAATGCCTCCTTGCCTTACTCCTTAGGGTTTTTATGAGGATGAAATGGTTTGTGACATCTGAAAATGTGTTGGGAATCACAATATTGCTTCAAATGTAAAATTTCATTGTTTTCTTTAAGAAAATAGACATTTAGATGAAAGCTGTGCTGTTTAGGTGTGGTGTTCCTATAGTATTCTACTTCTGATTTAAATTGAAATGTGTACCTGAATGTGCTTTGTGAATAGTTTTAAGGGGATCATCTGACTTTTGCATTGTAATATCTAAAGCCTGTGTATAGCCAATTACGTTGACCTTGGGAGATTTTGAAACAGGACCTATTGGTTCTGTCAGAAAGAACCAGTTTACCTTTTCCATAATTCTCACATGACCCAAATTTCGTCTTTATTTATTTTTTCTTTCACAGGCTTCCATCTGTATCACAAATTACCCACCATAGTGCCTGAGAGCTGCCTTCTCATCATGGTTGGACTTCTGCTGGGTGGGATTATTTTCGGAGTGGATGAGAAATCCCCCCCGGCCATGAAGACGGATGTGTTTTTCCTGTACCTCCTCCCCCCCATTGTGCTGGACGCGGGCTATTTCATGCCCACCCGCCCGTTCTTTGAGAACATCGGCACCATATTCTGGTACGCCGTGGTCGGGACACTTTGGAATTCCATTGGCATCGGGGTGTCTCTGTTTGGGATCTGCCAGATCGAAGCCTTCGGCCTGAGTGACATCACTTTGCTCCAGAATCTGCTCTTTGGCAGCTTAATCTCAGCTGTGGACCCCGTGGCCGTGCTCGCTGTCTTCGAGAATATCCACGTGAACGAACAGCTCTACATCCTGGTCTTTGGGGAGTCCCTGCTG
>NW_006784423.1:4047753-4055102 GCF_000442215.2 Lipotes vexillifer | reverse complement strand
GAACGATGCCGTGACAGTGGTGAGTGGCAATTCACATGACATCACTCCACCAGGCCGGGGCCGCCACCCACCAGCCGCCGAGGCGAGACCCTGTCTGCAGATCAGGCAGCTGAGCGGTCCCCAGCCCTGCGCTGGGAAGGGCCCCTCACTTGGTTCAAGGCTCTGTTCTCGCTGTCTTAAAATTCTCAGTAAATTTATTATTTGTTATTTATCCGTGATTCTACAAAGGGCCCCTCACTTCATCTTGCCTGGATCCTGCCAGCTACGTGGCTGGTCCCTGCTTGTACAGCTTTGCTGCTGCCAGAGAAGCATCACAGTGACTGTGACCTGTGTATCCCTGGAGGTTTCTCACTGTGACAGCTTCAGCAGTGATGGTTTTTGATCAGAATTCAAAAGACTCAAGGTCCCAGCGTCCTTTGTGGGAAGTGCTGCCCTCAGTATGTGGCGTGTATAGTACAGGTGAAAGGATCACGCCCACTGAGTGCTGTTCTCCCTCTGGGGAGGGTGTATTTTTTATTTCCAGATTGGAGGCAAATTTTTCGTCACACAACTCACTTCCTCTTCTTACTCAGCCAGCAGACTTTGGGTCCTCACCATTTTCCCGTAAATGGGTATTTATTCAGAAAATGCAAATTATTTTTAATTCTCACTAATTGCCACATAACTAGAGTCAGAGGCTGTCATGAGCTTAACATTAGGAGGATTGACCTGCTTCCTGAGCTCAGGGGAGAAGCCTCTCCCCTCAGCCACATGGCTGTCCAGACCTTCTCGACCAGTCAGGGACACTCAGGTGACCTTGGGCTGGTTAACCAGTCAGCGGGCACCGGTGATGCTGTTTTAGGTTAGCCAGGATTCTGTAGTAGCGATGGTGATAGGAGTGGTAGCGAATGCATGCCTTGTGCTCGGAGTTTTATAACAGCCTATGAAATAGGTATTCTTCCCATTTTGCAAATAAGAAAACTGAAGGAAATGTGAAGTAAAGTGTATTTAAGTAACTTAAGTAATTTATATTATCCCCTCAGTTAGTTCCTGTTATTACAGTGGTGTTCCTGATTCATTTAAAAGTTAACAGAGATTTCAAGGAAAAAAAGAGTCAATTCGCTTCAATTTTAGTGTGTATGTGTTACCTAAAGAGTGCCTGATGAGGGTCCTTCCTTCAAAGTTGGAGAGAGGATTCTTTTTGTAATTTGTCACTTTTTTTTAATTTTCATTTTTGAAATATTTATTTATTTATTTATTTGGCTGTGCCGGGTCTTAGTTGCGGCACGCAGGATCTTCGTTGCAGCGTGCGGGCTTCTCTCTGTTGTGGCTCTCAGGCTTCAGAGCGTGCGGGCTCAGTAGTTGTGGCGCGCAGGCTTAGTTGCCCCGCAGCATGTGGGATCTTAGTTCCCCCACCAGGGATCGAACGTACGTCCCC
Organism: Lipotes vexillifer; assembly: GCF_000442215.2. Lineage (NCBI taxonomy): Eukaryota > Metazoa > Chordata > Mammalia > Artiodactyla > Lipotidae > Lipotes > Lipotes vexillifer. The sequence continues at coordinate 4,053,685 of NW_006784423.1, read as the reverse complement.
TGCATTGGAAGGTGGATTCTTAATCACTGGACCACCAGGGCAAGTCCCTGAGAGAGTTCTTTAAATGATGTCTTTTCCAGTATTTGTAATGTCCTGTGTGCAGGTCATGGGGCATCTCATCCTCATCCAAAGATAGATTACTGTGATCAGCTTCAGAAACAAGCTTAGAATATCCTTTTAATAATTCAGTTAAACGTTACAATAATGTGACACACAAAAAAGAAGTTAACATAGAAACCAACATTATTCTCTGTTAGCCTGTATTCAGACCCCTGACCTGAATAAAATATCACCTTTGAGGATGTTCGTTAACTCCATGTGGATATTATTCCATAAAAATAATTTACTGATAAGGAAATGCCATTTTTTAGTATAGCTAAGAGCTATTTTGAGACAGTGCAGTTACCTCACTCAAGTAACAAAATCCACTTCATTTATTCCATTATTCATTAACTGTGCTTAGTCATTAACTCACCAGTATTAAATTTTAACTGGGAAACTGCCATAACAATGAAGATGTTTTATAACTCATTCTCATTTCCGGAGGCATGAAGTTTTCCATTGTGACTAATGTTTGAAATATACATTTTTACCTTGGTTCTAGGGAGACTGTGGGAATTTCAGTGTGGGAATCTTGGGTCTATTTAGGGTATAGGAAACTTTACAGAGAAATAATAGCACCCTGCTTCATTCCTCCTAGGGCAAGGTAGCAACGTCAGGTCAGTTTCGGAAGGACCTGCTGTGTCTTTGCACTGCTTTCCCTTCTCTTTTGAGATTTCTCATTCAGTCGCCTCCGTGGTCCATTCTTTGAGCGTGTCAAGAATCAGATCTCAGCAAACGATCTGGCTAAACTACCCTTTAAAGCGTGCCTTCCAGAGGCACATCCTGTGCTTTCTGTCCAGAGGCTCGAAGCCATCAGATGTGGTTTTACGGTCGAGATGGAGGGCTGACCCAGAGAGGGCAGTGAGCCAGGTTGAGGGCCAGCCATTCCACGGCAGGAAGCGGGCCAAGGACGGAGAAAGGGCATGGCTGCTCTTTAGATGTGGAGCCCTTGTTTCCAGGCCAAAGCCTGTGAGTCAGAAGGACTCTAGTGGTTTCAAATGGAAGAGGCTTCGTTGGTAGGTTATTTACCCTGGGCCAAAAACCATGTGGACCCTTAAAGCCACCTCCCACAGATATCAGGGCATGCCTGGGGGGGTTTGCCCACCTAACACTGAAGAATAACCCACCAGGTATTTCCTTCACCAGACTGGCTGAATAGTGGGCTGAATTGCCCAGGTGTTAGGAACAATTAGAAAATGGTATAAAAAATTATAATTTTGTCTCCTAGTCAGGTGTTCTCAAAGAATAGAGGTAGAGATGTTTTATAGAAGATTCTTTGATTCATTCATCTAGTCTTATCTCTAGGAGGGTTTAAGGAACTCATGGGTTAGGGAAAGGTATGAAAAATATAGACCCTGCTGCATACATGGAGAAGGCTGAGTCACTAAATGCTGCAACTAGAAGGGTAGAGATTAAACAGAGAGAACTCAGGTTAAAAACATAGGCTGGGGCTTCCCTGGTGGCACAGTGGTTGAGGGTCCGCCTGCTGATGCAGGGGACACGGGTTTGTGCCCCGGTCCGGGAAGATCCCACATGCCGCGGAGCGGCTGGGCCCGTGAGCCATGGCCGCTGAGCCTGCGCGTCCGGAGCCTGTGCTCCGCAACGGGAGAGGCCGCAACAGTGAGAGGCCCGCATACCGCAAAAAAAACCCCCAAAAAACAAAAAAACATAGGCTGGACGATGAGCAGAACTGTAGGTCAGGCAATTAACTGGGAAGTTCAATAGTGAGCTTAGAAGATTTGAAAGGGAGAAAATCTATCATAAAAATGTCTCAAAGCAAAGGGAAATCGATATTATATAATATAAATTGAAGTCAAGCTTTTTGTTCTGTGATCTGGGGCTATCATAGATTGGAATTAGCTGGAGAAATGACAGTCAAAAAAGAAAAAGCTGAGATTTTTAAATAGGAGTTTTGTGCTCTCCCTTATAGGAAATATTTTAAGAAAACCTTTCAGACTTTCGCCTATTGGGTAAAGATTGTTCAGGTTCTCAGCTATCTGAGTAGTAAAGCTGTTTCCATTGTAGAGTCCATGATCGAATGAGTTAGGCTTACATGGTAATTTCTAGAAGGTGTGAAGGCAACCGCTGAATATTCTGACACCTTTTCCAAGAACACTTAAAGAGTTTCCTCAGTCTCCCCTAACTAGAGTTTGTTAAGGAGAGCTGGCTCGTAAGTCAGAAGCTAGGGATACACACTAATGGCCCAGACATTATGTGCCGTGCAGTGGAGTTTAACTCAGGAAGCTGGAGAGTAAAGAGTGACCACTTGGTACTTAATTTTGCTTTTGCAAATAGCAGAACAGGTTTTAAATTACTTTTGCAAAAATGATTATCCTTTGTGTTTCATATCAGGAAAAGTGACCTGAAAACTTTTTCTGGAACAAAGCTGTGCTGAACAAAAACTCTGTATTGTTTGCATCCTTGCAGTACATGATTTCACTGCATTGTTGCACATTTTAAATCAAGGTTCAAAACAGATCATATCTAATTTTAATATACACAAGTATTTTTTTAAAAATAATAACGAATAGAAACACTTGAAAGTACTCAGCTGTCACATTAGCCTGTTATATTGATGGAATCCAGCAAACAGGCACCCCTGGCTTTTCGGTTTCCTAAAGATACAGTTGTCAAGTTGAGGTCAACTTTGCACAGACCAACTAGAGACATAATTGTAGCCACATACATAATACATATACATATACTACATATAAATTATAACTTCAAAAGCACCTTTCTATATAGATTCCCTTGTGGTAAAATTAAAGGACGTAACTGGCGTGAACTAACTGTGGGGTTATGGCTGGTTGTAACTAAAAGAATTTTATCTTGTGCCCATCCCTAGGTATCAGGTTCAGTGTACAACGGGTGGGAGGTTGTCAAGGTAACATCTCTACCTAAGCTAGCTTCTCGTAAGGTGGCCCCAGCATCCGAGGAAGTGGAATGATGAAACTGGAGCTTCTGACAACTCACTGAAAGTGAAAAGCCTGTGACTCAGCTTTACTCTTTGCAAAACCTAAAGGGATATTAAACACATAATGTACGTTTGAGAGATGCCAAGGCTGGGGCTGCCTGGAAAACAGCTTGGGAAAGATTACGGTGTATTCCCGTCGTTCCTTTGGAATGAGTACCTGAGCTTCCTTTGGAGGCCTCATCAGTGTCTAGATGGGGTAGGGAGGGGAGCTGAGACAGAAAGGAGAAGACGTGGGTTCTGTGCACAGGGAATTTCTAATTCCTCAGAGCAAATGAGGTTGGCATTCAAGAGGCAACACCAGCGACACAGGATGGCGCATCCCCAAATGCCGGATGGTTTGGGGCATCATCTGTGTTGCAGGAGGGGCAGAGGGAAGGACAACTCGCAGGTGCCGTAGGAATCCAAGAAGGCTGGAGAGGAACAGCGACTTGAGCGGCGCCATGGAAGACAGATAGAGTTTCCCTCGGTTTAGGGGCTGGGTTTCTATCAAGGGAAGCCCGGGGCAGGGCTGAATACATACGGTGTGCTTTGTAGAGTCATGGTGAGACCCTGTTCTAGACCCCGCAGAGTGTCACAAAGCATTAAAAAAATGCATCAGGTGTGTTGAGCCTTTTTCCCTAAGTCAGGCAGCCAACGATTTTCAACTTGGGAGTGAGGAATGGAAAAAAGGAAAGTGAGTCTTGTAGTAGCTGCAGGGGGCACTCAGCTGGTGTGGGTGGGAGGCAGGCAAGTGGAAACCGGGGGTCGGAACCCAGAGCCCGAGTGGCCCGGGGAGGCTATCTGTTCAGGGCTGGAGGCTGGAAAATCTGTCCATCTCCCTGGGCAGCAGGTGACGGGTGACCGTCACCTTTTGGCCTGGGCTCTTTAGAGGCAAGGGGTAAATATAGAACATCTCTGATCCGCTCTCAGGAAGTGATCATGGCGTGTTGATGTGGATGAAATCCGACGTGTGCAGCAGTCTCTGGATGCAAGGAAGCAGCAGGACTTGAAGCCAGTGCTTTTCTGGCAAATGATGACCCTTCAGGATATTTAAGTCCTCAGGCTTGTGAGTTGCTTTTTTTCTTCTCTTAAACTCAAGTCATTTCTTGGAGGTCCAATACCAAATGCTCTCAACTGTTACACCGACAATCAAGAGAAGGGAAAAGCCCACTGCTTTCTAAGTAATAATCCACTGGGTTTTTTTTGTTTTCTTCTTTTTGTCAAAACCAACAGACATCTATTGTCATCTACTAGGCAACATGGAAGAAGTAAATCATAATAAGGCGAGATCCTTAATGACAGGGAGTTTATGATCCAGTAGAAAAGAGGAAAAAGTTCCCCGAAACCTGTAATGTGCAGGCTGTAAAGGACCGTTAGTGAAATAGAAAAGGGTGAAATGGCTTTTTGCCAGGACACACTCTGGTTAGCAGAGTGTCTGATTCGTTCTCATGGTTAAAATTGAAGAACTGACCCAGAGGTAGGAGACCTGGATCCTGGTATCGCCTCTGATGTTTTGTGTGCCCGTGGACGGATGGGTTTAATTTTGAGTTTCTCAGAATCCCAAGGAGGGTGTAGCACGGCCTGTACTCCAAAGGTGTTCATCCCAGTGTCCCATTAGCCGGCTTTCCTGGAGATCCCCTCTGCAACTATCACAAGAAGCAGGGCATGTGCCTGACTGTATTTCACTTGCTGGCTTCATGAAAAAATTACTCGGGAGGAAGGCATCACTTCCCATGCCATTTGCTCAGTGGTCCTTGGAAACATGTTTGAAAGCATCCTGCCCGGCATGTGTGAATGCCTGACATTTTTGAAGACTTAATTAAACTATGTAAAAGACTGTGTAAATTTTTCAGAAACCAAGCAACAGTGTAGTCTCGTCACTTTAGAAGGACACATGTGCATGAAGTTACAGTAGATACACACACACACACACACACACACACACACACACACACACGCACACACACACACACACACACACTGGTTGCTGTCTCTTGGCTTGAAGAAAATCCCATCGGGTCTTGTGTTTCACCAGAGGTGCATGTGTGGGCGGGGCTAGGACCTCAGTGACCTGGGAGGAGGATGTCTTCAGGGAGGGGACCTCTATGGATGGGTGGGTCCCTTCCATGGTGCAACCCCACAACAGGGCCCTGGAAGTGTCCCTAAATTCACAGACAGCACTGACAAGCTTTCTCTGTGACATACTCCTTCCCAAGCATTGGCAACGCAAGCAGGGTATGTTGAAGGGCAACCAAGCCGTTTAAAATAATCCTTTAGGATCCGAAAAGTGATGTTTTAGCAGTAGGTCACGTAAATAACTTGGAAGTCTCCTCTCTCTCACGTCTAGAAATAGTTTTCTTGATGACACGCTTTCATCAGTGCTTTTTGTTTGCAGCTATTAAATGCACTGTTAAAACATGAGATAAAGACGGGCTTCCCTGGTGGCGCAGTGGTTGAGGGTCCGCCTGCAGATGCAGGGGGTGTGGGTTCGTGCCCCGGTCCGGGAAGATCCCACGTGCCGCGGAGCGGCTGGGCCCGTGAGCCATGGCCGCTGAGCCTGCGCGTCCGGAGCCTGTGCTCCGCAACAGGAAAGTCACTCCCACTGATCATCCACTTTGGGGCACAGAAGACACGCCCTTGTTAGGAGGCCAGAAGATTTCTGGGGCCGTGAGGATGTCGGGGAAGTTGGGGGGTCCTGACGTGCCCTCTGCCTCTCCCACAGGTCTTGTACAACCTGTTCAAGTCTTTCTGTCAGATGAAGACCATCGAGACCGTCGACGTGTTTGCAGGAATCGCCAACTTCTTTGTCGTGGGGATTGGCGGCGTGCTGATCGGCATCTCCCTGGGCTTCATCGCGGCCTTTACCACTCGCTTCAC
>NW_006784423.1:4043774-4047743 GCF_000442215.2 Lipotes vexillifer | reverse complement strand
GTGATCGACCCGCTCTTCGTCTTCCTGTACAGCTACTTGTCCTACATCACAGCCGAGATGTTCCACCTGTCGGGCATCATGGCGTAAGTATTGAACTCCTTGTTAAAAGCACTTGGTGGCATTTCGTGGAATTCATGTACCCTAAGCTGCGATGTGAAAGTTGAATATGTTATGTAGAAAAGTAGATGTTCTTGAATTCTTTTAAGAAAAATTAAAAGTAGATTTTCGTTACTCTTTGTTTCAAAGAAATGAAAGTATAGATCAGCCAAATGTATCCCAAAGCGTAGCTTCGCTGGCGGTCCAGTGGTTGAGACTCCACGCTTCCACTGCAGGGGGCCCAGGTTCGATCCCTGGTCCGGGAACTAAGATCCCGCATGCGGCCAAAAAAAAAAGTGTAGGCAAGTGATCTGGTACTAAAATGGAAGCCTTAAAAGTGACCTCTTAGATCTCATGAAATAAGACAATGAAGCGTTGGGGTGGATGGTCAGGCACCAAGAATTTTCAGAGTTTGATGCCCATTCATTGTTGCTCAGGTCCACTAACTCCACCCAGGCTGTATCCCCCAAACTTCATCTGGAATTGCTTATGTCAATTCCTTTGAACAACGTTAGTAGTAGAGAACCTTCACTCTGTATAATAGATTTGATTTGAGATCACAGCTTTACATCATTCAAAGCAAAAAAAAAAAAAGCAAAATTCAGTGAATAAGGCACACCATCGTGTACTTTGAGTTCAGCTTCTTAAAGAAAGAGGTATGGTTATAAAGCAAGAAGTGGATAAAGCAAGAAATTATTTATTAACGACACAGTTGTGTATCATTCACGAACTGATTTGGAAGGATGTTCTCAAAAAGTTCTACAACTGGCCGGTAGCGTTTGGATCCAGTTTTAGCCGTTGGAGGGTCACCTTGAAGGAGGGTACTTGTTGGGTGTGGATGTTTCTACAGCTTCCAAGAATAAGCCTATCATATTATGGTCACACCTTGTATAGGGCCAGTGAGAAATGCTTATTAATGGAATGCCTGTCAAAGTTTTAATTTTGGGGAATTCCCTGGCAGTCCGGTGGCTAGGACTCCGCACTTCCACTGCTGGGGGCCTGGGTTCGATCCCTGGTCAGGGAGCTAAGATCCCTCAAGCCTTGTGGCCAAAAAAAAAAAAAAAAAAAAATTTAATTTTGACAAATATTTATTTACAGCTGAATACATGTTAGGCTCTCCTGCTGGGGCCTGCTACGCTATTTAGAGTTTTGTGTTGTAAATGTAGGTCTAGTTCTTCCTGAAGTTTTCTCTTGCACCCTGATTTAGGTGATGCTTTGATTAAGGACTGTTTTGCCTTTGCCCCGCATCACCACTTTCATACCAGAAGCAGATGAGGTTTGTCTCCCTCCACGAGGAGAGTTGAACCCACTGTAGTGAAAGCCATGCGTTAGAAGGTTGTGTGGTTTTCTGTATCCCAGGGAACCTAAATAAAGCACTGTATTAATCCAGTCTGACCCAGTAATGAAAAGTGCAGTGCCTTCCCGGTGGCTATTCATATCATTTTTGTATGACCTCCAGTTTCCTCGCTGTTCTTTGACTGGTGTCATTGAAAGTGTCCGATCAGCTGGTGACAAGGTCTCTGCAAAGATTACAGGGCAGGGACTTTGTGTCTAGTTTCCCAGCAGTATTGTAGCAATGGTTGGTGTAAGAACCTTGAATATATTTCAACCAAGTGCATATGTAAAAGTCCTAGAACCCTCACAGAGTTATCTAAATATGCTTTTCCCGAGTGTGGGGAGGATAGGTGAAGTGTTGGATGGGGTTGGAGTGCTGGGGCGTCTCTGCTTAGAAATGTCTGGGGGTGCCCAGAGTCCATAGAGCTTGTGATGCCTCACGTCCCCGACCTCCTGCAAAGACGGGATCAGGGCTTTCCTTGCTCTGGGAATTAGGACGTCAGGGACAAATGGGGCCACGTATTCCTGGGAAACTGCACGGGTAGTTCTCTACTGTGGTTTGTTGGCAGATGAAAAACCTCACTTTTGTCCACAACTTCAAAGTAAACATTTATCGTACAACTTAGTGCACAGAAAAGTCCCTTATTGCATTGACATGAATATTGTCATAGCACACAGTGAGTGCACTAAAATTATGTTAACAAGTACATGAAATATTCCAGGAGATTTAAACACTTTTGCATTTTACCATGTACCCCTGTTAATGCTGTGAGAGCAAAAGAAGGGACAGATTTACGTCGAAGTGTGTTTGTTCTCAGAAGTCACACCCTTGTTTCCTAAGGTGGGGTGATTAGCGTGGTCTTCAAAACCTGACCGTGTGTGTTGTCTCTTGTATGGGGTACATCACAGACGTGCATGTCCGCCCTTTGGAAAGTGCACTGTGTGCACTTCCACGCTGTAATCGACTGTCCTTGCTGGAGGATGTTGGTCCCGGGCATCGGTGTCATGATGTAATTAACATTGCACATCCACGGACACCTCTTTTATAGAACTCGTCATTTTTTTCCGCATTTAACTTGTACCGAGTGTAGAAATTCCTATCATGCTTCATGCTGATGGCACCTTCTTTTACCGTTTAAAAGCAGGTGTTAAGGTTAATGGGAGTGAAAGCACGTGACTTCTGAACATGTTCAGTAGAGTCCCTTTTTGTTTAAGAGAAATGGGAGCCACATGGAAAGGGAAATCGGCAGAGGGGTCAGACAGCTGGGGAGCTGAGAGAAGGCTTGAAGCACCTCTCTCTGAATTTGTAAGAGTGTGGAGCGTGAAACCTGGTCCTCCCAGGGTTTGTCCTCCCCTCTCTCCCACTTCTCTATCCCTCTCGCCTTCTTTCTTCCTCTTCTTAATGCCTTTCCGATGCCCCTGTGCTTCAGCTTGGTCCTGGGTGGACTCTTGGGCAGCCTGTCTTACAATGAGATCATGTAATGAGCAGGTAGTTGACACAAAAGTCTGATGAAAAAGAAACATCTTTCTGTAGAGCAGAAGATGGGTCTGGGTTCAAAATGCAGTGTCTCTTTTCTGTGTGTGTGTGTCTGAATGTTTACAGCAGCTTTATTCATAATCACCGAAACCTAGAAACAACTCAGATGTCTTTCATCTGGTGAATGAATAAATTAATTATGGTACATGTGTACAATGGAATCCCACTCAGCAATAAAAAGTAATGAACTATTAACATATGCAACAACATGGATAAATCTCAGATATATATTGCTAAGTGAGAGAACTCAGATTCCAAAGGATAAATTCAGTGTGATTCCAGTTATAAGATATTTTGCGAATGGCAGAACTACAGGGACAAAACAGATAAGTGATTTCCAGAGGATGGACATGAAAAGGAGGGTTGACTAGGAGGGGGCAGAATGAGAGAATTTGTGGGAGTGATAAAACTGTTCTATATCTTGATTGTAGTGAAGGTTCTACAACTGTATGCATTTATCTCACTTCACAGAACTCTATACCAAAGAAAAGTGAATTTTACTCTATGTAAATTAAGAAAAAATTTTATTGGAGTATAGTTGCTTTACAGTGTTGTGTTAGTTGTAGGTAGGAAAGCACTGGGCAGGATTCCAGCATTTTGATTTCTTGGGAAAGATGTTGGAAGCAGTGTATCTTGGCATCCACAAAGCCTGCTGTCACTGCTGTTGGTTTTTTGTCATGAACTTGTGATCTGATACGATCTTCACCGACAACAAGTAAATTAATAGGAGGTGGAGTTCCATCTGTCTCCTCGTTCTTTGTCTTAGAAGCTGTTTGGAGAGCTGACTTCCGGACAGTCTTAGGTTTTCTTTCCCCTTTGTGGCCTCTCCTAATACTTCAGTTCTTAATTTAACGTTAAGGAATTATTTGTGTCCACGTGTTCCTATGTGTTCAGGAGAGTTTCAGCTTCAAACACTAGGAGGTAGATGAAAGTTCCCGTTTTCTAATTTTCTAATATCTTTCTGCTCATTTCTGTACTGGGATAAGTTGTTGTAGTAGGGA
>NW_006784423.1:4030683-4043745 GCF_000442215.2 Lipotes vexillifer | reverse complement strand
TAGGGAAAGTGTGTACGTGTGCATGTGTGTGTGTGCGTGTGCGTGCGTCAGAGTGCGTTTCCACAGCTCTAGAGCTAAAGTTAAGGGAAAGTTTCTAGTCTCTCAAACAAGACCCCTCACGCCTCAATAGCGTTGGACCCTTCGAGTATCACAGCTCTATAGTTGGGGTTGGAGAGGGGACTCATAGCATTGATTTTAGAAATTTGTGTCTTGGCTCACGTGTTTTGAACTTTACGTTCAGAAAACTGTGCAGAGATAAAACAAAAATGATTCCCATCATCCCCCTTACCCAAGGATACTAACAGATGCCTGAGGGATTCCTAAGTTCAGATCCACACTGACATGAACTGAGCTGGGACTCTGTTCCCCCTTGTGGGCATCAGGCACCTTTCTGGTCCTCACCTTGTACATTGCCCTGGGATCCAGGCATGGGATGCCGAAAACCCACCGTCCTGAAGAGGGAGATGATTGGTCCCCACAGCAGCCGGCAGCCTGCCGGGCAATACTGATATCTCTCTGCTGTGCTCTACGAATTAACAAAAAAATGGCCACGTCCTCCTTCTGATAGGACAGCAGGCGCCCAATATTCTTTAGTTTTGTTTTCATGGGTTGATAATTCCTTAGTGTTTCTTCTCTAGAGGGCACTTAAAATATTTTCGATTCGCTGTTTCAATTATTCTAGCAGCATTATTGCAAAGAAAGTAGGAAATGGTAATTACCAGTTCCATCTTATGAATGAGCAAAGTGACGCCCTGGTGGGCAAAAACCATGGCTGTAGGGTGAGGCCTGGGCCCTGGGTCTCCAGTTAACAGGCCCGTCCAGGATATGTCCCAGTATCCACACTCTAACAATAAAAACAAGCACTGGGCTATTGTAAATAGAGCTGCAATGAACATTTTGGTACATGACTCTTTTTGAATTATGGTTTTCTTAGGGTATATGCCCAGTAGTGGGATTGCTGGGTCGTATGGTAGTTCTATTTGTAGTTTTTTAAGGAACCTCCATACTGTTCTCCACAGTGGCTGTATCAATTCACATTCCCACCAGCAGTGCAAGAGGGTTGCCTTTTCTCCACACCCTCTCCAGCATTTACTGTTTCTAGATTTTTTGATGATGGCCATTCTGACTGGTGTGAGATGATATCTCATTGTAGTTTTGATTTGCATTTCTCCTATGATTAATGATGTTGAGCATCCTTTCATGTGTTTGTTGGCAATCTGTATATCTTCTTCGGAGAAATGTCTATAATGGAATATTAGCCATAAAAAGAAACGAAATTGAGCTATTTGTAATGAGGTGGCTAGACCTAGAGTCTGTCATACAGAGTGAAGTAAGTCAGAAAGAGAAAGACAAATACCGTATGCTAACACATATATAGGGAATTTAAGAAAAAAAAATGTCATGAAGAACCTAGGGGTAAGACAGGAATAAAGACACAGTCCTACTAGAGAATGGACTTGAGGACACGGGGAGAGGGAAGGGTAAGCTGTGACAAAGTGAGAGAGTGGCATGGACATATATACACTACCAAACGTAAAACAGATAGCTAGTGGGAAGCAGCCGCATAGCACAGGGAGATCAGCTCGTTGCTTTGTGACCACCTAGAGGGGTGGGATAGGGAGGGCGGGAGGGAGGGAGACGCCAGAGGGAAGAGATATGGGAACATATGTATATGTATAACTGATTCACTTTGTTATACAGCAGAAACTAACACACCATTGTAAAGCAATCATACTCCAATAAAGATGTAAAAAAAATAAAAAGAACAAAAACAAGCACCTTTCAATGACATTTTTAAAATGAGACTTTCACAGGAATTTCCAGAATGCCGGGCTCAGGGATAAAGGAGCAGGGCTGTGCTCGCTGTTCGGAAGCGGTAGCTGCTGAAGCTGTGAAGATCATGTTCCCTTTCTTTCCTGTTTTCCTGTATGGGAATCGGTGATTGTCATCTACTGAAAACTTTGAGAACAATAAGAAAGCACATGCTTTTGCTGGTCATCCTGTAGCTTTTTCTTCTGGTTGCCCCTGGTTTGCCCACCAGCTGTAGCAGTTAGAAGACCATCTCTTCAAGATACAGTCGTACGAAACCAGAGCCCTACAGGCCAGGATGACTAGTTCACGTTTACCGGTCTTCTCAAAAATACAGGGGGAAAGAAAAGAGCACGTGACATTTCAAGACATTCATAAAACATGATCCAAAGCATCATGTTTGATCATTTGTTTATTTTGAGCGTAAGACAGGTATCTTTTCTTAATTTTCCCTAGCCTTTTCTCATGTTTACTGGATGTTTTTCTCCGTGTTAAGAAGGTGACCTGGAGCTTTAACAAAACAATCTGGATAACACAACCTGGATAAATGCTAGTCTGCACACAAGTCATCATCAGTCATCACCTAGTCTCTGGCCTGGCCTCCATGTAAATCGAATTAGTCTTAAAGCCTGAAAAAAACAGAGAGAGAGCAGGCCACATCATCTTATTTCTAGTTGGAGCTTTAAACTTCACATTCACCCCTAACCTAACACCCACATCTTCCCCTGAAGCAAAAACAAATTTTCTTTTAGAAGAAATGGCTATTAAAGACTGAGTCAGTTGCATAAGAATTGGCTTAATCCTGCAGCCAGGATGCAGAGTAGCTGTTGGCTTCACTGCAGGCCAGCTGGGGCTCTTGGAGCAGGACAGGTAGAGACGATGCTTTAGACCAGGACTAAGTCCAGGTGCTAGGGGGTGGCTGTGCATGCCTGCACATCACATAGAACAGCAGGGAGGTAGAGTTTGGAGGGAAAGGAGAGAGGGGACCATAACGCAGCCTTCCATTTATGGCTCTGGGTCTCGTGCTCTGTTCACTGTCTCCTTGTACCTTATATTGTCTTGGCAAATAAAAGCTTTGTTTTTGATTTTGCTGTATGCCTTCACCGACAGCTCTCACTGGTCAGAACTGACCTCTTTAAAAGCTTATATGGGGACTTCCCTGGTGATCTGGTGGTTAAGACTCTGCGCTTCCACTGCAGGGGGCCCAGGTTCGATTCCTGGTCGGGGAACTAAGATCCTGCACCCCGCGTGCTGTGTGGTGCAGCAAAACAGCAAAAACAAAAACAAAAAGAATGAGTTTTTACAGTGACCAATTCAGTTCTATTTAAGTTAAATCAAATTGTAAAATAACAAACCTATAAAAGTGGAAGAACAGAGTGTGTTTCAAAACCGCCAAAATAAAATATTTTTAAAAACCCTTATATGACCACCTCAAACACTAAATGGCATGGGGGCAGTGGGTAAGGGAGGAAGATAGTAAACTGAGGCAGGAAATTAGTTAAATAATAGAAAAAAGACAAATCGTATCTCCCTTAATTTTCTGGACACATTCAGGAAAAAAGTGAAAAAGAAGCAAACAAAACTGTATTATATTTTTAATGGTGACTCACCTATCTTTTGTTTTCTTTTGTATAATTTTGCCTCACCTGCAGGGCAAAGCGAGAAAAGTCAGGAAGGAATTTGAAATTATAACCCTTTTTTTCCCCCTAGCTTTATTGAGATGTGATTGACACACATCATTGTGTAAGTTTAAGGTGTAAAAACGTGATGATTAGATAATATATGTATATTGCAAAAGGATCACCGCCATAAAGTTAGCTGACACGTTCATCACCTCACGTAGCTACCCTTCTTTGTGTGTGCGTGGTGAGAACTTTCAAGTACACAATACAGTATTGTTAACTGCCTGTACTATCGAATGTACCATCACATCCAGGATTTTCCAATCACCATACTGCCCCTTACATCCCAGAACTTTTTCATCTTATAATTGGAAGTTTGTAGCCTGTGACCACTGTTACCTGTTTCCCGTACAACCCCTGCAAGCCCCTGGCAACCACCAATTGACTCTCTGTTTCTGTGACTTTGCTTTTTTTAGATACCAGATACGTGAGCTCACACAGTATTTGCCCAGATTAGCGTAAATGATTCGGGAGCTTATTTTCATTTATTTTGATGGTTTAAACTTTTAATGAAATAGATTCAGCTGGTAAACTCCAGTATTTGCTTGGTTTTTTGAAGGAGGAACAAAACTGGTGGACGGCCACTTCTTTTGCTTTCCTGAGTGTAGTCCACTCTTGTGGTCATGTGGCTTTTGAGCACTTAAAATGTGGCCAGTCTAACTTGAGGTGTGTTCTAAGTGTAAAATAGACATCAGATTTTTAAGATTTAGTAGGAAGAGATTGTAGAATAGCTCATTAATGTTTTTTATATTGCTTGCATGTTGAAATGACAGTGTATTAGATCTATTGCATTAAGTAAACATATTATGAAAGTTGCCTTCACCAGCATCTTTTTACATTTTTTAACCATGACTATTACGAAATTGAAGATTACATATATGGCTTGTATCATATCTCTGTTAGCTTTGCTCCGTAGAGCTCACCATTAGTTTTTGCTGTTTGGTTCTGCCATCACTTTGCTTTTCTGACTGTTTCTTGACTGGTCTTTGTCTTTATCTGAAAATGATTATATTACTGCTGGCCTGTGTTTCAAGTATACTGTAGAAAATGATTTGATGATCAAGTCATCACTACATTGCTCTTGGTCTAGGGCTTATAATTTAAAGTTGCATTTTCGTCTTTCAGACTCTGAAGGCTAAGCAATAATAAGGCTAAAGTTATTTTCTAGTAATATGTAGGCCAAGGTGCAAAATAGGATTATAAACAGAAATGTAAATGCGGTATAATTTCCGAGAATAATATTTTTTTTTTTTGCGGTATGCGGGCCTCTCACTGTGGCCTCTCCCATCGCGGAGCACAGGCTCCAGACGCGCAGGCTCAGCGGCCATGGCTCACGGGCCCAGCCGCTCCACGGCACACGGGATCCTCCTGGACCGGGGCATGAACCCGCGTCCCCTGCATCGGCAGGCGGACTCTCAACCACTGCGCCACCAGGGAAGCCCCAGCTGGAAAACTTTAATTCCATCATCAAGATCTTGGTCCAGTCTTCCTGCCTCTCATGCCTTTGTCAACAGTCCCCAGCTAGAGTCAGTGGATGCCGTGGGTCCCTTGATGCCTTGTGTTTCATCACACTTTTGACCCTGAGCTGTGATCTCTTATGTGTTCTTTCCACAAAACCATCCTTGCTTTAGGAGGCAGGAAATGAGCTATAAACAGTAGTTGAATTGAAAGCATCTAAAGTAGAAAAAAACACGAGATGTGGAAAATCCACGAAATGGGCAAGACTGCATGAATAATCAAGCATCTATAATTGTTTGAATTTATTTCATTTTGATATTTCAAGAAAGGTTGTTCAGTTTTGGTGGTTGGATATTTCTTTGAAAAAGAATTAAAAGAATTTTTTTCTCATATGTCAAACTCACTTTCTCTTGGTTGTCAGGTTTCCTGGAAGAGGCAATCCATTGTATAGTAAATTCGTGCCCTGGAATAATTAATTTACCTCACATGAGTGAGTACTTTATTCTGAGAACATACAGTGTACCCTGAGTCACCACAGACCTGGCTTTAATCAATACAGAGAAAGCTTTTTAATTGTTCTTCATCTTTGCTAATGCTTGGCACTGATTAGTAGAGTATGCTTTTATGTTTGGCAAAGTCTTTATGGGGAATGTGCAACTGTTATTTGGGCTGTATTTTCCTGCAACTGAATCCATACTTTTTAAGATCACGCACAAGCATGGAGTAGGCATGAAAGAATTTTGCAGCATTCTTTCTGTCAGCTCAGTTCTAATTCTTCACAGTTCAGATTACAGAACAGGTCTAACGTGGGAATCGAAATTAGAGAATTGACCACTCTTCAAAAAAATAAAAGTACTAGTATTTATAAACGGAATTAACCGAGTCATGGCTACACCATATGTAAGTGAACACAGACAAGGTATGTGTATGTTTTATCTCCACAACCAGAAATCTGCCTTCACTGCCCGCCGTCTTTATGGATGCCGTTCCCTTTGGTTCTACAGATGCCGACTGCCTAGTGAAGGGCTGTGGATCTCCATTAAGGTGGACTCAGCCAGCATCAGGCGAACATACGCTTGCTACCGCTGCATGCAGGGAGCCATGCTACCTTTGGAAGAACGGTAGCCCCTGCTCTCTCAGAGTGTGGGTTCTGGTGGAGAGGAAGTGAACATCCATAGACGTGAACATCGATTCATTGGCTGCCAGGGTGGAGTCGTGGAGTACTACAGAAAAAAGTGTTTGTTGGAATTTTCTATTCAGAAGATAGTCCAGTGACATATTATCTTTATAGAAAGTCTGTTTCCCCCCGGAAGGCCGTCGAGACAGTATTAGCTGGCCTGAATTTTCTGTATGCTGCATTGAGAGTGATACAGTGATGAAGAAAACCTCAATTGCCGGTGAATGTAAAAACCGCTAATTAGAGTGCTTTAGCTTCTCCGTCTCTAAATTGGTGATAATCACCCTACATTTATGTTAAACCACCATGTGAGGCAAGATAATAACAAAGCAGAGGGCCCCAGTGAATTCTATATGAACCTTACCTCCACGTGGTCCCACGGAATGGAACCTAACACCTGTCCAAACATAGACCTTTTTTGGGAGGTTATATGGGCCAGGTGCTGCAATGGATTTTGAAAACCAAACGAAAAACCACCGTGGGAAACAAATCGACTCCAAGCTCTAGGTCTTTCCCCTCCAGATCTGTCCTCCACATGTCCTTCAGAGTTCTCTTTCTAGAATGCAAATCTGTCCACGACACACCACCGTTCCGATGAATAATCCATCCCTGGATCCATGTCATCATCGATTCAAAACACACTAATGAGGTTCCAGGCACTGTGATAAGCACTGATGACACTTTTTCCCCCATGAAGCTTCCAGTTGGTTTGGGGAGATAAACATTAGTTACATGGTGGCAGATATAATCTCTCATTTTCCCCACCAGCCTATACAATAGGCTCCTAAGCATAACACGTAAGAGTTATGTCATTACCTGGCCCTTAACTTCCGTGTCCTCACCTGTTAACTTTCTCCTCCTCTCTCTCCCCTGCAGCAGAGTCAATTCTTCAGGTCCCTGAATATACCAACCTGTTCATGGCTCTGAATGTGTCCTCTTCCTTTTCTGGATCATTGACCTCATCTTCCTGCTCGGGGAGCTCTCACTTACCCATGAAGATTCTGCTCAAATGTCCCCTCTTTTGTGGCAGAAGCAATGATGTCCTTTCCTGTGCTCCCAAAGCATCCTTCCCCTTCTCCGTTTCTGGCACTTGCCATATGCTGTGTTACAATTACCTTTCCGTGACTCTTTCTCCTCTTAGACCACGAGCTCTTGAGCCTAGAAGCTGCCTCTTATTTGCTTCCATCTTCCTAGATCCCAGCCCAGAACTTGACCCAGAGTAGATGCTAAGAAGATATTGGTTGATGTTCAGTTGTTATTCCTGATCATATGAACTGAATTATAAGATTAGGACAGAGAGACCTACATGGAAAGCGGGGAGAAAGATGATTCAGTGACGTGAGCTGATAAAAGTAAGGTCAGACTGGGAATACTGCAGGCCGATAGTTTTATGTTTGAAGGAGCTTTAGAGTTAAGAAATTCACCTAGAGTTTTCTAAAACGTCACGAGTTATTTTGGTTATCATTTTGGTGTGGATATTATCACGCTGATGTTCAGAATGAGGGCGAGAGGCTGTGGGCTTCAGGTGTGAAAGTTTCATGAGTTCTCTTTGGTGGAGAAAGAAATCTTCCCTCTCTGTACGTGCTTCAGTGTTACTGGGATTTGCTATGACGTGACCTCCTACCCAAGGGACTCCTGGCCACGAGCTCCAGACCCAGTAAGGCTCCAGTCTGCACCATTCCCCAGCTCTAGAAGCGTCTCATAATTCTTTTAGAAAAATGAAAGAGAGTCAAACTTATGGTGATGCTTAATAAATACTATGAGCTATAGGTGATGATCCAGGAAAGGGGCAGGAAGGTTTTATTCTTCTCTCTTCCAATTACCTCCCTAATTGAAGGGAGACTAACTCATTTGTAGTTTTGTGTACCTAGGATGTTACTGAAGGTGAGGTGCTTTGATGTAGGTTAGAGCATCCTACAGCAAAAAAAGACCCCCCTTTGCAATGAAACACCTCCTGGCCTCTGCTTGAGAGGCTGTGTGCACTGAGCTGTACGTGACGGACCAGAACACGACCTTTGAAACATTTGTCCCCAGCCTGTACTGTGCATCCGTGTCATAGACCCCCGCATTTCCTGAACAGGGCATTGCCGAGCTCTGAGGCCTCTGGTACCTGCTGAGGGTGTTTTTCCCCCCGGAGGATCGCACCTGTGCTGTTCAGAGGTGGTATTGAGTTACAGGGAGGTGTCTGGCAGACAGGAGTATCACTCTGGTGTCATGTTAAGGATACAAAGCAATGGAAAATGATCCCGTGAACATTCATGTATAATTCATGTATTTTTTTATTCCTACATCAAAGCTATAGTTTTCAATAATTTCTGAATAGAAATTTTTGTTTAATCTCTCATTTAATGGGCTGAAGATTATGTTTTGCCTGTATGGTTTATATCTTTCCCAGTGAATGATGTGCACGTGATCTCAGAGGGAAATAATTAGCACATACACAAAAGCAACTTTCTTTAGTCTTTTAACAATCACTTTTTGAATGATAAACAAAAAATCCAAATCCAAGAGGGACAGAGGGAAATAGGGTTGGTATGAGAAATGTAGGGGTTTCAACTCTATAGCTGATGCTTTATTGTTAAAAGTAAAAGTGATTGGAAAAAGCTGGGTGGCACTTTGGTGTTTATCATTCTCCATATTTGTCTTTAAGTTTAAATGCCTAATAGTCAAGCCATTTTAAAGCATCTTTTGCATGGGATAAGAGAATTCAAGAAAGAATGATGGCCCTTATTGGTTTTGTTACAGACTTTCAACTGGGCAACATTTAAGAAAGGTTCATTGGTGTGTGCTGCTGTGGATGTGTCTTTTCTTCATAAAACATAGTATGATTCAGATTCTTCTGGCTTTTGCCCTCATTACTTAATACTGGGCAACTTTTACTTTTTAAAGTCTGATTTAAAAAAAATTGAGCCAAAATATGCAAGATGAAAATGTTCAGAAATGCCGTTAACGAGTGGTTTGTATTCAGGTGGTGCTGGCAGTGATGCCACCTGCCACTCTGGTCTGCAGTGTCTACTGCCCGCTGCGCTGGGGGAGGGTCCAGGCTTTCATGTCAGGCCAGTGTGACAGAGCTCCCGCTAGCTTCGGTCACCAGGCCCACGGGGGACGTGCCCTTGGTCGTGGCCACCACACAAGGGAGGTGAGTGCCAACAACACTGTGGCCGGATGAGCGATGGCCCCCAAAGGTCTAAGTCCCCAGAACCTGGGGATATGTTACCCTGCACGGCAGAGGGGACTTTGCCAATGTGATCAAGTTAGGGTCTTGAGGTGGGGAGAGAACAGTGGATTATCTGGGTGGGCTGGATGAAATCACAAGGGTCCTTATGAGAGGAAGGCAGGAGGGTCAGAGTCAGAGGAGATGGGACCCGGCAGGCAGAGGTCGGCATGACGTGGCCACGAGCCACGGGATGTGAGCAACCTCCAGAAGGTAGAAAAGGCAAGGAACTGATTATCCCCTAGAGCCTCCTGAAGTAACAGTCCTTTCGGCACCTTGACGTTAGCCCCAGATCAAGAAGAGAATGAAAATGATTCTGGACTTACGACCTCTGGAAGTGTAAGCTGATAAACCTGTGTTATTGTTAAGCCACTAAGTATTTGCTAATACCACAGCCATAGGAAACCAGTGAAAGAGACTTGTGCTTGGGAACAGATGCACACGGGCGTGGCAGGGATGGAGGACCTCACTTTCATCAGGGATAATCGAGCCCCGGTCCGGGAGGATCCCACATGCCGCGGAGCGGCTGGGCCCGTGAGCCATGGCCTCTGAGCCTGCGCGTCCGGAGCCTGCGCTCCGCAACGGGAGAGGCCACAACAGTGAGGGGCCCACGTACCGCAAAAAAAAAAAAGAAAGAACGAGCGAGAGTTAGGTCCCTAACAGCTCTGGCTTTGAGTCAGACTGCCTGGGTTAAAATCCTGGCACTACCATCAATTAGTTGTGTGACCTTGAGTCACTGGACCTCTGTCTGCCTTTGTTCTCTCATCCGTAAAATGGGAACCATGACAGAACTTGCCTCCGAGGCTTGTAAGGAGGTTTACTGACGTAACTCATACAAAGCATTTGCACCGTCCCTGGCAGAGTGGAGGCTCTGTAGACATGGAATCTTATTGGATAAGCCCTCAGCTCTTCACAGGCTTTGCTGTGTGTTTGTGCTGCTGCATTTTTTTTTCTTTTTTTTTTTTTTTTCCTTGCGTTATGCGGGCCTCCCACTGTTGTGGCCTCTCCCGTTGCGGAGCACAGGCTCTTTTTTTCTTGCGTTATGCGGGCCTCTCACTGTTGTGGCCTCTCCCATTTGCGGAGCACAGGCTCCGGACGCGCAGGCTCAGTGGCCATGGCTCACGGGCCCAGCCGCTCCGCGGCATGTGGGATCCTCCCGAAACGGGGCACGAACCCGCGTCTCCTGCATCGGCAGGCGGACCCTCAAGCACTGCGCCACCAGGGAAGCCCTGTGCTGCTGCATTTTACTGGCCCATTTAATAAGGTTCTCTTTGTTTGGGGAGCCACAGGAATTATGCATTCCTCACTCATATAAATCTGAAAGAAATACCTGCTCATTCTGCGGGCAGGGACGTTGAGGCTAAATGCATGGTCCTTGGCTTGGTGGGGTCTTTTTGTTTTGTTTTCGTAGGCGGCACAGAATAGATATACATGTTTTCTATGGAAGGAACAGGTCGGTTCCTTGCAATGAGATATATTCGTGGTTACCTGTTGAGGTCTCAACTCAGAAGGCCCTTAGGTTTTCATTCTTCTACTTATCCTTATGCTTAGAGTAGGAAGATTTTGGTAAAACATCAGACATCTCAGGGTAAGGGAGACTAAGTGCAGTGCTTGAAGGGGGTTGGGGGAAAGCTCGTAGGGTCATTGTAGCTCTAGAGCTCTGAGAAGGTGGGAAACTTCACAGATCATGACCAGCGATTAGCTCATGGCGCAGTTATCACTCAGTGGAAGGCGGGCAGCTCACTCAGATTCTGTCCTGTTTTATTCCACAGCACCCTTGGATAACGATGCCTTTTTGGTAATTTCTAGTAACTGTGTCTCCTTAGATGGAGGCTGGTATGAGCTATCACCCAGCTCATACTAAATTTCCCCCTGTGGGTTGCCTTTGAGTTGGCCAGGGGTACATTCCAGCCAAGAAGACAGCACAGAGCAGGGCCCCTTTGGGAAATTACAGACCCTTGAGCATGTGCTGGGTGCTCAATGGAGAGAGGGCCGGGGGTCGGGGCACCTGGAATTGTCACTGAGGGGAGAGTGTGCAGAGCTTCGGGCACCCAACCTAGGAGTCTGGGCTGCATCCTGAGCCCTTCCTTCCCCAGACTGTGCAGAGTTGTGGTATTATAATAGATGTGGTACATATAGACAATGGAATATTACCCAGCCATCAAAAAAGAATGAAATAATGCCATTTGCAGCAACGTGAATGGACCTAGAGATTATCATACTGAGTGAAGTCAGACAGAAAAGGACAACTATCATATGATATCGCTTATATGCAGAATCTGAAAAAAAATGATACAGATGAATTTATTTACAAAACAGAATCAGACTTAGAGAAGGAACTTATGGCTAGCAGCGGGAAAAGGTGGGGGAAGGGATAGTTAGGGAGTTTGGGGTTGACATTTACATACTACTATATTTATTTTTTTGTAAATTTATTTTTGGCTGCGTTGGGTCTTCGTTGCTGCTCGCGGGCTTTTCTCTAGTTGCAGCAAGTGGGCTCTACTCTTCGTTGTGGTGCGTGGGCTTCTCATTGCGGTGGCTTCTCCTGTTGTAGAGCATGGGCTCTAGGCACACGGGCTTCAGTAGTTGTGGCACGTGGGCTCAGTAGTTGCGGCTTGTGGGCTCTAGAGCGCAGGCTCAGTAGTTATGGTGCATGGGCTTAGCTGCTCCGCGGCATCTGGGATCTTCCCGGACCAGGGCTCGAACCCATGTCCCCTGCGTTGGCAGGCGGATTCTTCACCACTGCACCACCAGGGAAGCTCACACACTACTATATTTAAACTAGATAACCAACAAGGACCTCCTGTATAGCACAGGGAACTCTGCTCAATATTCTGTAACAACCTAAAAGGGAAGAGAATTTGAAAAAGAATAGATACATATATATGTATAACTGGATCACTTTTCTGTACACCTGAAACTAACACAACATTGTTAATCAACTATGTTCCAATATAAAATAAAAGTTAAAAAAAGATAGATGTCAAGGGAAAGGGACATGAAGACCTCTGTGGTCCCAGAGTTTTGGAAGTGCTGGGAAAACAAGCAAAACCGTTTGTTTCCACTAGGAATTTTCAGAGCCTGTGAATACATTTTGAATTTCCCAGAAGTGGATATCGTAGATAAGTAGAAATGAGACCCGGAACTAAGGCATCGGGGTAAAAAAGAGTGGGTGGGTCCAAGAGATCCAGGATGAGGGTTAGAAAACAATTGGTGACCAGTAAGATGGTGAGGGGGGCAGCAAGGAGATGCAGAGAGAATTCCCATGTGACCATAGTTTCAAGCTTAGGCTTTTGAGTGATAGCTTAGCATTTGGGGCCCTAGAGGAATAGAGAAGATGGAACTGGCTTTATAGGAAGATAATGGGTTTTGAATTTATTATGGACTCGTTTATCTATATTTGTGATACTGGCAGTATAGCTGATGATGCCAAAGTCCGCGTCCCCAGGCTAGAAAGCTGTGTAGAGCCGGGCACTTGGAGCCATGGGTATCGATGAAGACCTCCAGAGACAGTAGGGGTCACATTCACTTACCAAACTCAGTCAGTGGTGCTGTAGTCACGGGTGGGAGGGTGGAGCCACCAGTTAGCTAAGTGCTGACTCATGTTCTGATTAGGACCCTTGCCCTGTTTAAATTGAGGCTGCCTCTCTTCTTGTAGAATCATAGCTTGTGCAATGACCATGAATAAGTACGTGGAAGAAAACGTGTCTCAGAAATCCTAC
>NW_006784423.1:4007654-4030655 GCF_000442215.2 Lipotes vexillifer | reverse complement strand
AGCCTGTGCAGTAACCATAAAAAAGTACGTGGAAGAAAACGTGTCCCAGACATCCAACACGACCATCAAGTATTTCATGAAGATGCTGAGCAGCGTCAGCGAGACCCTGATCTTCATCTTCATGGGCGTGTCCACCGTGGGGAAGAACCACGAGTGGAACTGGGCCTTCGTCTGCTTCACCCTGGCCTTCTGCCTGATCTGGAGGGCGCTGGGTAATGAGCACGTGTCCCCTGCGTGAGCTCTGGGGGTCGCGCGAGGAGAGATGGGCCCTTTCTCCCGCCCCTCCCCTTTGTGGCCGCTGCTGCTCCTTCTCAGTCTTCAGCTCTTGTCTTTCTTATCTCCTTCCTCCACCCCCTCGCTCTCCTGGGCCTCTCCCTTCTCCTGTTTCTCCTCCTCTCCCCTCATCCTGACATACTCTTTCCTCCCCGGAGTATTTTCATACGTTTGCTTTAAGTGGAATTAACCTCTCTTGGCGTCTCTGACTCCAAGAGCCCAGTGATGCGAGGCAGGAGGAGGAATGCGGGCAGGATGGTAGGAAAGGGACCTGTTCGGAAATACTTTGCCCTGAAACAGAAGCCCAGAAAATGCGCCTTCACGTTCCTGTGTCCTGGCCTCACACAGTCTGTTTCCTTTGGTTTTGTTTTTCTTCTCAGGTGTCTTTGTCCTGACCCAGGCCATTAACTGGTTCCGGACGATTCCCCTGACCTTCAAGGACCAGTTCATCATTGCCTACGGTGGGCTCCGCGGGGCCATCTGCTTTGCACTGGTGTTTCTCCTTCCTGCTGCCGTGTTTCCCCGGAAAAAGCTGTTCATCACGGCGGCAATAGTGGTCATATTCTTCACTGTCTTCATCCTGGTGAGTGGAGCTCGGTCTCCCGGCAAAGTCTCTCGCTTTATCAGGAGGAAACAGGGTCACGCAGGTGATCATCGTGAACTCCTTTTACATGATGCCAAGGTGACTTGAGGCTTAGGTAGTTAGGAAATGAGGGAAAATGGTGTTTCCTCACGTCACTGGATTGTGCAGGGGCCTGAGCGAGTCCAATTTGGTCACTTGGCTGACACAGAAGAATTACTGTTTAAGGAAACTCAGCTGTGTGAGCTGAGCTCCCTCCTGGAAATTTATGAGCTGCACTTGCTAATCCTCCGCATTTGTCTTCCTCTCTGACCTAGTAAGTGTGCTCATTAAATGCTGGTTGTGCGATGACCTCCCAGCAGCTCTTTGACGTGGGTTCACTGCTGAGCTGTGCGTCCCTTGAAACGATGGGAGGGGTGACTACACATTTAATATGGGGAGGTGGAGAGCTGTGGTAGGAGGGCGTGGGTCTGGGTCAAGATCCTGACTTTGCAAGTTCATCAACCCCTTTAAGTTAATTATCCAGCCCTTAGGAGATTCTGTTCTGCGGATAGTCATTTAGAAATTACGTCTGGGGCTCCTCTGTGTGCCAGCCAGTGCTCTGGGTGCTTAGGATCCACGAGTGAGCAAAACCCAGGAATATCCCCGACCCTGCAACGCTTCCATTCCAGTGAAAGTAAACAGAGTAAGTGAGGGAATTAGAGTCTGTTAGAGGGTGAGAGACGCCGGACAGTAGGAAGCTGTAGGGCTCAGGCCTGGTGAGGGTGGAGTCGTGTTACAATTCTGGATGGAATAGTCGTGGAAGGCAACAGTGAAAAACATACTTGAGTAGAGGTTTGCAGGGGGGAAAAGGATTAGCTGAGCCGAAGAATATTCCAGGCAAATGGAACTAAACACAAAGGTCTGGAGGCGGTGTGTACGTAGCCCACGTGGCCGCTGGAGGGCAGTGTGGTTTAGGAGAGAGGAGGTGAGGGAGAGTCCGGAGTCCTAGGTCATGTGGGGCAGCGGGGGCCGTCGGGCCAGTGTCAGCACGTTGGCTCCTGTCCAGGTGAAACGGAAGCATCCAAGTTTGGGGCAGAAGCGTGACGTGTTTTACTTGGTAAAAGGAGCCCCTGGCCGCTGTGAGAAGAGGCTGGTAAGAGGAAAGGGTACGAGTGGGAAAGGCAGTGTGGGACCCAGAGCAGTGATCAGGCAGGATGGCTAGAAGGGGCCAGAGTCTGGTGAATGATGGAGGCTGGGGGTGAGCCCGGGACCCCGACTCCAGAGGCAAGCTCAGAACTGTGGGGCGCTCTGCTGCCCCCACCCCCCCGCCCCCCGAGAGAGAAGACAGTATTACCCAGTTACGGTTAGGGATAGTTCCAGTTAGAGGGACACATACTAGTTTGGTTCAGACATCCCAGGTTGGTTTGAGTTTCTCAACGCAGGGAGATGGCGCCCCAGGGGTGGAGAGGACAAGCAGACTCCCTGCTTTCATCTTTTCACTGTGTGTTTGCAGGAACCTTGGAACAAGCATCCAATTAGCTGGTCTCACACGTCTGAGGCAGCGTTGTGGAGGGAATCCATTTTTTTTTAACTTTTCATTTTATATTGGAGCAGAGTTAACAGTGTTGTGTTAGTTTCAGGTGTGCAGCAAAGTGATTCAGTTCTACGTATACAAATATTCTTTATTTTTTTCAACCCAGTTTTTAAAAATTGTGGTAAAATACACATAACATAAAAATTACCACTGTAACAGTTTTAAAGGGTACAATTCATTGACATTAAATACATTTACAGTGTTGAGCAGCCGTCACGACTATCTAACTCCAGAACTTTTTCATAACCCCAGATGGAAATCCCATACCCATTAGGCAGTCACTCCTCCCTTCCCTTCGCCCAGCCCCTGGCAACCACTAATGTGCTTTTGCTCATCTGCCTGTTCTCTTTCTTCTTTTTTTATGTTTTTGACACTTTATTAAGGAAACTTTATTAAGGAAAATGTTCAAACATACATTAAATGTAAAGAGGATAGTATAACAAATGCCCCACGTTAATGACACAAGTTGTTTTTCAAACTCTGCTCGATATTATGTAAAAACCCAAATGGGAGAGAATTTGAAAAAGAAAGTGAATCTATTTTGCCTTGAGCCCTTTAATGTCTCCGGAGCAGCCTAGGGCAGAGTGCTTGAGTCTATGCCTTGTAACGTGAGACAAAAAAAAGACTGAATAAAAAGATGTAATTCCAGAGAGGACACGCAAAATGCAAGCTCAGGTTGTTTAGTTATTAGATTCGACAGACATAACATTGCACTTCTGCATTCAGAACAAACATCACATAGGGAAAAGAAAAATATTACAATAAATGTATACTGTTGTTCTTTGAATGTATGCGTACAGGTGGTCAATATAAGGCGTCATTTTTACACTCTTCGTATTTTGGCTTTTTGGAATCGTAACTCAGGCATAAGGTCTAAGTGAAGTTTTGATTCCCCACATTAAAGGACTACACACCCACTTTGGATGAGTGCTGTGTATATCAATAGTTAACATTGATTAAGAAAGTTTTTAATGTGACAGATTAACAACAGTAGTGGCAACAAACAAAATAGTTGTGTTGGCTCTGTTTGGTATTGTAAACGTAGCAAGTAAACCCTTCAGTGATGGAGATTTTTGGGGGGGTCCATATTCCGCATCTGCAAGCATGCCCTGTGGACAGTCTTCTGCTCTGATTAGGTTTAAGGATGACCCTGTGACACGCACTGTGACGCCCATGGGAAGAGGAATTGTGTGGTCCCACACCTCCTGTTCCCTTCCCTTCGCTGTGGTCTGCCCCATCCCCTCTCTGTGTGCAAAGACTGGAGACTAACGGCTATCACTTGGGTCCTTGACCTGACCCCTTTCCCTCCCGTTTCCTATCCCCCACTGGTCTTTAGGAGACGATGAACACACACATGCACAAACACACAAGTACACACACGCTGCCTTCAGAAAGGCTCTTTTTTCCAGAATACATCCATTATTAGGGGACTCAGGGAAAGGAGCCTGGGAGGAGAGACTCAGTGGGTTCCAAACATAGTAGAAACAACTAATTATCATCCATGCCTACAATTTTGCCTTCTGATGAATAGCGATGCATTCTTCTCCAAATGACAACTTTTATGTTGATGGACCTATCATTAAACATTAAAATGCCTTTCCCTCTTATTTTAGTATTTCTTGTAGGAAGCATTTTAATACTTCCATCCTGATACTCTTGAGTTAGCACCATCTTCTAAAGCAGAATTTCCTGTGACGCGTGGCTTCCTTTTTGATACTAAGATTTATAATGAGAATTTTAACGTTCCTTGAATCACGTTGATAATTAAAGTAGCCTCTTGATGAAGCCATTAACATCTTCCCGGAAAACAGTCTTACTTGGAGAATAGTGAATGAGTAAACGATTCCGATTCCTTGGACGTGTACGTTCGTTTTCATATAAATTAGATTGGTAATGATATAGAAAATATAAGCTATCTCTCTTGTTTTAAAATGATATTCAAGATTGAGGCAGGGTAGAATCCAGCGGTAGAAAGCACAGACATTGGAGTAGGCTGTTCTGGGTTAGTGTTCTGGCCCAGCTCTTGATAGGATCTGTGAGCCTCAGTTTGCTTTGCTCTAAGGTCTGAATCATGGTACCTCCCTCCCAGGCAGTAGAGAGGAAATATGTATGTAAACACAATACCTGATGCAAGGTTTTAACCTGATGATTTGCTCTGTTTGCATTATAACATTAAGTAAAATGATAATAGGAGAAAGAAAAACTTAATTCCTTTCAATGTATTTCAGAGCCCAATACTTATTATTCAGTTAGTCCCTATAATTATAGGGTGGATCCTCACAATTCTGGAAATTCATTGAGTAGTTGAGGAGAAGTCCATCACGGAGCACGGTTGACTGGAATTCCAAGGGCGGAGTCTCTTTTTGCCTCCATCATAGATTAGTGTTGTAATCTGCTGTTAAGTCATTGTCCGAAACTGACGAGTCTGCATTTCACCCTACTTGCAAGGTAGCAAGCTCCTCCTTGAATACTTTTCTGGTTCTCATCCCATTTACCCCATTCTAAAATAAACATTGTGTGTACAGCCAGATTTATGGTCTCTGTGGTCAAGTTTGGAATGTGGAAAAGCCTTATATAGGATAGCATAGCAATGACAGTAATATTTTTTAATGAATGAAAACAGTTTCTTCAAGTCTTTCTGGAAATTGCCTGCCTGTTAAATCAGCAAAGAAATAGAAAGCTGTTCCCCACCGCGTGCCCTCACCCCCCCCCCCTTTGTTTTTTGCAAAATTTAATTGCAAAAAAACAAAAATGAAAGAAATCATTTTCTTCCAAAAGAACGGACCCAAAGATGCTCCTTCCTCAATCGGGCAGCAGTGCCTTTTACTTTCTCACTTTACTGGGAGCAGAAGGGTGAGGGTGGGCAGAAAGCAGAGATGGCGGAGGGAAAAAATAAAGCTTACCTCGCTGTCATTCTTCCCGGGCTGCTGTGTAACAGTTCCCCTCTGCCAGGCCTGACTCTGGGGTGTTGTGTTTATTGCGCTAAAGCCAAATGAATGGGTAAAAATTTAACTTGTGCTTTGCAAATATGTTTTTCATTGGTTTGATGGAAAACTAAGGGGTTTCTTTGTTTTTTCACCCACATGGATGGTAACAAGCTGTTTTTCTAAGCCTTGTCAGGCTGCTCCCCAGGTGACAAAAAATGAGGAATTTTGCAATGTGGTAAAATAAGGTGCATTTTCAAAAGTATTCCTTTTTTTTTTTTTTTTTTTCCTGTGTCCTCCAACCAGAGACCCAGGCTCTTAGAATATAACATCCAGCTTGGGGAACTTAATATGACATTCGGATGCCATGTACTCTCCCTCCAAAATAGATGGATTGAGGAAGGAATGAACAAAGAGAGGGAGAGAAAGTAAGGCAGAACCTATCAAATAATTCCATTTGAGCACAGCATGACAACTGCAAATAATTCTAAGAGAGAATGGGGACTATTAAAAAGGAACTGCTTAAATAAATACTTCTTTTTGGGGTTTAATTTAATTAAATTAATTAATTTTTTTATCAGAGTATAGTGGCTTTACAATGTTGTGTTAGTTTCTGCTGTACAGTGAAGTGAAACAGCTATATGTATACATATACCCCTCCCTCTTGGACCTCCCTCCCCCCATCCCACCCATCTAGGTCATCACAGAGCACCAAGCTGAGCTCCCTGTGCTGTACAGCAGGTTCCCACTAGCTAGCTGTTTTACACATGGTAGTGTATATATGTCAATCCTAATCTCCCAATTCATCCCGCCCCTCCTTCCCCCCCGCCCCGCCCCACCGTGTCTACACGTCCGTTCTCTATGTCTGTGTCTCTGTTCCTGCCCAGCAAATAGATTCATCTGTACAAATATGTATTTTTAAATGAGACGTGCCATTGCATCTCATCCATACTTTTATTAATTATAAACTTAATTACGTTATAGTTTTAGAAACTCGACTTGACCTGGGCTCTGGGCCACACTTGCTTCCTGTAGTGGATCAGTTTTGTTTTATTTATTCTAGGTTATCCGTCTAGTGGAAGAAATCAGCTTAGTGACTGGGGCAGGCCCCGTGTCCCATCTTTACCTTTATGTCCTATATTTACAAATATAAGGCACTCACTTATTATTAACTGAATGAATACCTGGTAGAGAAAAGCATGTGAAACAACACTTAGTATCCTCAGAACACATTGTGTCATTTTATAAATAGCACTGACTTTGTTGGTTTTTTTTTTTTTTTTCCTGGAGCTATTATT
The DNA here is from genome assembly GCF_000442215.2 of Lipotes vexillifer. Taxonomy (NCBI): domain Eukaryota; kingdom Metazoa; phylum Chordata; class Mammalia; order Artiodactyla; family Lipotidae; genus Lipotes; species Lipotes vexillifer. The sequence continues at coordinate 4,024,004 of NW_006784423.1, read as the reverse complement.
AACCCAGAGGCTTCATGGAATCAGAAACTCAGTGAAATCACCCATCACTGTAAACCACATGTTGACACCTATTTTCATTTACATAAGTTAAAAATTACAGAATATGTGTTGATTGGAAAATGGTTATCACCTCCTATGTTATTTCAAAGTGGCAGACTGAACTACAAGCAGAACACAAGGTGCGTCATGCCAAACTTGCTCAAAATCATTCATGTTTTAGAAAGTGAAAGTGAAGCTGAAAAATGCCCAGAGCTGGACTGATGGAACAAAATTAGTGACCTCCTTTACAAAATGTGTGTGTGTCACAGTTTATATTATCAGAAACATTCTTAAAGACTTAAAGACATGCAGAGAGGTGAGCAAGGAACCAGTCATGTCAGGGAGCATCTCTCAACATATCCACCCCTCCCCATAAATCCAGTAATCCCTCCTGGTCATGAATTCTTCATGCCAAGTGGTGGCAGCCATCGACCAGCCAGGCAAGAAACTTGGGGATCTTCCTGGACCCCGCATTGTCACCCCCTCCTCCCTTGGCCTATTTTAGGGCCCGTATCACATAATTTTAAACATAATAGCGATAGTTTGTTTTGGGAGCTGTTAGTTCCCCATCATTCTCCTTTCTCTAAATTTTTCTGGTTCCATTTACTCTTCCAGATTAATTTTGAACATTTTCTCAACTTCTAAATATTCACGTTTCTTAAAAATCCTTTGGAATATGTTATCGCAATTGTATTGCACGTATATTGAGATAAAATTGCCATCATAATATTGTTAACTAATCCCACCTAGGAACTTTCTGTGTTTTTTTCAAACTCAAATCTTTTTAATATCCCTTAATTACATTTTACAGTTCTCTTTGTAAAGGATTTTTGTGCATTTCATGATAGGATTATATAATGTATTATGTACTTCTGTAGAGAGTATAAAAGTATGTGTGTGTGTATATATATATATTTTTAGTATCCATATAGTATAATATATAATATAGTAGTATATACTAGTATTAAATATATTCTCTCCCGTTCTGTCTCTCACTATACATGTATGTTTCATTGCTATTTTGTAGGTGTTTATTCTGTTTTTTTTTTTAATTAGTATATGGGATGGATTTGTGTATGTTCTTTTTATGTTTAGTCACTTTATTAAACTTTCTTGTTATTTTTAAATGAAAAAGATTGTTGTCGATTTTTTAGGACAAAAACTAGGTCATCCTTGAGCAACAAAAACCTTGTCACTCTATTTTCAGTACCTATGCTTTCCCCTCTGTCTCTTCCTATTTCATTGACCAGGACAAGCATTGTGGAACAGCAGGTTGGGAGTATCCTTGTGTTGTTCCTACTTCTAACGGAAATGCTTTTAATGTTTCATTATTAAGTCAGATGTTCACTAGAGATTTCTGGCAGATATTTTTTAATATATTAAGGATTTTTTTCTCTTCCTGGCTTACTAAATAGCTTATGTTTCTCCCCATTTCCCAAGTGCCCTGTGAACATGCCCAAACCCACACTGGTTCCTTTCTCACGGACGGTCCTGTGCTCCTGTTAGGTCTCTGCTAGGTTCTGCTTCCAACAACTTATAAGACTCTGATCCAGGGTTCCCTTTTTTTTTTTTTTTTTTTTTTTTTTTTTGTGGCCGCTCAGCATGTGGGATCTTAGTTCCCCGACCAGGGATTGAACCCATGTCCCCTGCAGTGGAAGCACGGATTCTTAACCACTGGACCACCAGGGAAGTCCCAGAGTACACTCTCTTAAGGACTGTATCGTGTTGCCTTTCTAAGAATTGTAATAAGTAACATTTATTGACCACTTACTGCAAGGCAGGTAATCTTCTAAGGTCTTTGTATGTATTAGAATGTTTAATGTTCACAACATACTTAACATATGAGGAGAAGGAAGGCTTTGCGTAAAGTGTCAAAACACCCCGCGTCCCCTGCATCGGCAGGCGGACTCTCAACCACTGCGCCACCAGGGAAGCCCCAGGGTTCCCTTTTGCAGAGCCTTCCTTGACCCATTCCCTGTGTATCTCTCTCATTCCTCCTGTGCCTGCTTTGTAACTGGTTTTGTGCATATCCTTCTCCTCATAAGACTATGAAGCCCTTGAGCTGAGGTCCTTAAGTATCCATCCCTGTGTCCCAAATGCCGGAGCCGCCGACATGTACGCCATAAAAGCTCAATTAAAATTGTTTAATAGATTAATGAATGAATCATTGAGATGTTTTCTATGAATAATACAAGTAGGTGATTCCTCTGAACTGGATAATACTTTATTATTTTTTAGAATTACTTTCTATTTCTTAGAATTACATAGAATTAACGCTTTCCATTCCTTGCATCCTGTCCACTGTTTTGCTTCTAGTAGCAGGTTTGGGGACATGGCCCTCTGAAGATACGCCAGCTGTTAGAGAGGAAGAAGAAAAAAAAAAAAGTAACAAAACGTTACATATGCTGTGTTGGGTCTTGGGGTCGGGGTATCTTTGGTCAGTTATCACAGTTCAGGAGAATAGAAGTTATTCTTGAATTTGACAAGAAGTTTCCCCTCTCATCCTTGTTTTTCTGTGCAGGGAATAACTATCCGACCGCTGGTGGAGTTCCTTGATGTTAAGAGGTCCAATAAGAAACAGCAAGCTGTCAGTGAGGAAATCCATTGTCGGGTAGGTGTTAATGTATCCATAGTGTAACAATTTAAATGGTCAAAGGGAGAATTATTGGATAAAGTCAGACTGCTTGACACCATGGTGCTCATTTCCTGAAGAGGTAACTGGCAGAGGGTGAGGGGGGTGGGGTAGGATAGGGTGTGGACAGGGTAGGGTAGGGGGTGGACAGAGAAGGGCGTGAATTGGGGGTAGAATGAACACAGCCCCACGGAGGCTACACTCCTTCAGGAATACAGGAGTATCCACTTCCTTAAACCTGAAATGTTTCTACTGGAAGAGTATTACCATATTTCATATTTTCCAAAATTATGAACAGGCTTTTTTATTTATTTTTAACTTTTTATTTTATATTGTAGTATATGCGATTAACAACGTTGTGATAGTTTTAGGTGCACAGCAGAGCAACTCAGCCATACATATACATGATGAGAAAAATAATCTATGAATTGCCTAAGATTGATATGACAAACATCTCATCAATTTGTTCGAAGATGAATTGTTGTTTTATTGTTTATTCAAATGAACAAAAAGCAAAAACTGTCAGGGTCGTTGAAGTTTAAGCTTGATATTAAGAGAAATTTCTATAATTAGAATTTCTATAGATAAAATGTTTACAACTACAAGTAGAAATAGGAATTAGAATTTCTGTAAATAGAAATTACTAATTTTTATAAATAGAAATGGAAATGGCTGATTTGAGGTAAAATTAATCAGCCTGCTTTTTCTGTTTTAGTTTTTTGATCATGTGAAGACCGGGATTGAAGATGTTTGTGGACACTGGGGTCACAACTTTTGGAGAGACAAGTAAGAAGACCTTTTGCCATTATTTTATTACGTGGCTCTGAATCAGTCTGGAAGCAGGACATGGTTTTTTTTTTGAACAGGAAAATCAATTCAACAAATATTTATTGAACACTTACTCAGTGCAAGCCATGGTCTGTATATTAAAAAGAAAAATGGTATGGCCTTGAGGTGGTGGAAAAACTAAAAACATGGTTCAACCAATTTGTAAGTGCCTGGGACAGTACAGGGAGCAAGTAAGGCTCCATTGGAAGCAGGGCATATTGACTTGTGTTATTTTTCAGAGTTTCAAATCTTTCCTGTTGTGCCATAGTATGTCCTTTAAGGTAAAGTTCAGCTGTAATAGAGACCTGGAACAATAGTAACTTTAACAAGATAGAAGCTTATTTCTCTTTTATGTAAATATCAGGTAGGCAATGCACCTTTAATAGATGAGCTACACTCCACAGATTCCTCAGGGTTCCAGAACCCTTCCATCTAGTTGATTCCACCAAGAACCTCCATTTTCAAGGTTGCCTCTTAGACCAAAATGGCTGCTGCAGCATTAGCCATTGTGTACACATTCCAGGAATAAAGTCAATGAAGAGACAAAGAATATGTACTAGCTTCCTCCTAACCAAAGTTATCAGAAATTCCACACAGTTCTTCCAGTTGAATCGCATGGCCTGGCCTTGTATGACCTGGACTAATTATATGGGCGGCCGAGGAATACAGTCTGTTTGGTTAAAAACTGGGGGCTCCATTACTATTTATTCTCCCATACATGTTGAGGGGCTTTGTCAAATGCAGAACTCCAGAGCACCTGAGGAGATACATAGACTCGCCAAAATAACAAATATTTTTAAAGCTACACTTCTCTGGAAGATTATGTGCAGTTTCATAGATGTGTATCTCTCTCTTTCTCTATTTATATATGTGTATATATGTATGATAATTAAGATTCAGTGCCTCTCTTCAAGGATCTCATAGTTGAAATACAAGAGGTAGACAGGCCAGGCAGAATTAGGTGCATACTTTAATATATTCTGAAATACAGACTTATGGGATCAAGAAGTAAGAATGGATTCAGACAGCAGGGTTAGGGCCAGTGGGGTGCCAGAGGAGCCAGCTCGCATGGGCTGGTGGGAGCTGACTGTGTGTATCTCCTCCCTGATCTAAGTTCAGTGCCATCTACGTTGGTGACTTGAATCAGCCATGGTGAGAGTGTGCCAGGTGACTGACAAATGCTACAAATCAGGGCCTCTTTTTTTCTCAGAAAGTAATTTGTTAATGTTCACAGGCACATCACTGGCTGGGAAAGCCTTCTGAAGGCATGCATTTCAGCTGGTCCCTGAAGAGAGATGGACAGGCTCCAAACTGTACTTGGTGGATCCTTATCACCCTCTTGTGTTTTCTTTTCTAACTTGCTAACAGATCTTCCCCACTGCTGAAGTTGACCAACCTACCAATTCATGTAATTGAACATAAGTGCATTTTTGAGTGCTTACTGTTTGCTCACATGTTCTGACATGATACTGGAGTACATGAAAAGTGCAAGCCATAGACTTGGGACTTTAAAATTTTGCAATATAATAAAGGCAACAAAACAGTCATACAGGAAACAGGTGTGTGTGTGTGTGTGTGTGTGTGTGTGTGTGACATTGGTAAGTAATGAGTTGCAGAGACTATAAGTGATGACACAACCTTTACAAGCCTGACCACATTGTTTACTAATGTAGAAAGGCCCCTTGGATCTAGCCTGACTTCATAACTAAAGGAAAAATATTTTGTTTGTACGGACAGAGTACCCAGTTAGCCAGATGGGGGCACATAGTAATAAAATAAAGCAAACTAAATTCTCCATTGTAAAAGTATGAAACAAAAGGCCATTTATCTTGGGCAGTATTCACTTTCTGGGAGGCAGGAGGTAGAGCAGAGAACCCTAGCTCTCTGCCTCATAACTTTCAATGTTACCCTGTTTTACGTCCCTGGGACCTTCCTTGTCTCCGCCTGTGATACAGGCTTTTCTGCCTCTTGTTCTCTGTTGTTTTCACAGACAAGCCTTTATCCATCTTCCGTCTCCCTTTCAACCCAACCGCTTTTCTTTCTCTCGCATCCTGTCAATCCTTTCCTGAAGTGGTGAGTGAGCATGGTAACCCAGAACAGTTTGTTCTTTTCCTGAGGGAAGATTGGACTAAGGATTTATCCCACTCCTTCTACCTCTGCAGGGGGAAACTGAGACGTGGTGTAAGAATCAGGTCCCCAGGCCCTGGGGCAGTGGTAGGTGATGGAAGAGGTGAATGCTGTGATCGTGTGGTTTGGTCTGGGACTCAGGTGAAGGACTGAATGTCAGAGAAAGTCCGGCTCCATCCTGTGTTCCCGGCAGAGACACTTTATATGTAAGTCTGTTCCAGGCAGACACCTACAGGCACCGGGCCAATTGGACTATGAATACTGGGTTGGCCAAAAAGTTTGTGTTTTTCCATATGGAAATACCCGAACGAACCTTTTGGCCAACCCAATACTAAATGTCTGAAAGGTAATAGTGTTACATGCCTAACATTTTTCTCTGCAGTGTATGTACTTTATTCAATAATTTTATAGACCCTTCCATATTTCCCTGCATGAAGGTTTTCCAGGTAAATTTCAAATAATTTCCTGGATTGTCAATCACACTGTACGTTGTAAGTAGAGAAGAGAAGTTACTATGGAGGGATTTGGTGCTGGCACAGGCCATTTTTAAAATCAGTTCTCCGATCTCATTTCTGGTCTGTACATAACTGTTGATGTTACTAAAAATGGCATAAAAAAACAAGTGATTGTTGGGTATCTTTCCCTTTCCTCTGAAATCCTTTTATTGTGGATTTAAAAAAAAATAAATTCATTTTATTTATTTATTTGGCTGCATTGGGTTTTGGTTTCTGTGCGAGGGCTTTCTCTGGTTGTGGCGAGCAGGGGCCACTCTTCATCACGGTGCGCGGGCCTCTCACTGTCGCGGCCTCTCCTGTTGCGGAGCATAGGCTCCAGATGCGCAGGCTCAGTAGTTGTGGCTCATGGGCCCAGTTGCTCTGCGGCATGTGGGATCTTCCCAGACCAGGGTTCGAACCCGTGTCCCCTGCATTGGCAGGCAGATTCTCAACCACTGCGCCACCAGGGAAGCCCTATTGTGGATTTTTAATGGTTCTGCCAGAGAATTCTTGAGTCATTTGATCCTTTGAGAACGAAATGAAAGGGTCATGCAGTAGGGAAGTTTCTCACATTTGGCAAAACTTGTCTAATGATAATGAAATAAGTCGCCTATGTGTAGCTTGGCACACATGAAAGGTATGGAAATGAAGCAAAGAAAGAAAGTGTACTGGGCTTCCCTGGTGGCGCACTGGTTAAGAATCTGCCTGCCAAGGCAGGGGACATGGATTCAAGCCCTGGTCCGGGAAGATCCCACATGCTGCGGAGCAACTAAGCCCGTGTGCCACAACTACTGAGCCTGCGCTCTAGAGCCTGCGAGCCACAACTACTGAAGCCTGTGCGCCTAGAGCCCAGACTCTGCAACAAGAGAAGCCACCACAATGAGAAGCCCGCGCACCACAGTGAAGAGTAGACCCCGTTCGCTGCAACTAGAGAAAAGCCTGTGCACAGCAACAAAGACCCAAGGTAGCCAAGAATAAATAAATTAAAAAAAAAAAAAAAGAAAGTGCACAATTCCTACACTACATAGATCAGATGTCATTGTCTTTAATGTTTATTCTTCCTTTTGTGGATCTCTAGTGGAAAGCTAAAACAATAATACTAATACTAATACTAATACTAATAATGAAAGTTTAAAAAGATGTTGTGTTGTTGCCAGGTGTCCTGGTTCAATGAGCTTCACATGAAATTCAAAATAAACTTAGAAAAAAGTAGACCCAGTGTTTCATGCAGTGGCCAGTCAATAGCAAAGCCCTTTCAGGATGAATCTGTACTTATTCTTAGCCCTCCAGTATTTGGAACAAAGGGCTAGCACCAAGAATGTGGGTTAGCATTGCTTCCCTTCATAGCACAGGTGTGCCTGTAAACCTCTTTGGGCTTATGGGGATCACTCTGATACATTAATTTTTTTCTCAACAAATACTTAACTGCATGCTGATTCACTTGAATATTGGCATAACACTTATGTAACAAACCAACCCAATACTCAGCTGCTCAAAGGAACAGTCACTTGTTATTAAAGTACTTGAGTCAGGAGGCTGAGAGTCAGTTGATCTGGGCTGGGCTTGGCTGATCTGGCCTGGTCTTGCTCCTGCTTCAGAGGGTTGGCCAGTCATCAGCTGATCCTGGCTGGCCTTTTCTGGTGTAGGTGGGGTGACTTAACTCTGCTTCATGCGACATCCACCTTTGTCCTGGGGCTAAGGAGTCACTCTACGTACACATCCTTCTCATGGCGATGTGGCAGCACAAGAAGTGAGCTTCAATGAACAAGCCCATTAATAGCCTCTGCTCTCATCATTGTGTCTGCTAATAGCCCATTGACCAAAGCAGGTGACATTATTGAGCTCAGTGGCAGGAAGCTGGACAGAGCAGGGCACCTCGGCCATGGCGGAAGGACACTGCCAAGTAACTTGATATGTTACAGGGTGTGGATCCAGAGAGGAATTGGGACCAGATGATCCAGTCTTCCTATGTGCTTACGGTGCACCTGGCACTGTTCTAGGCACTGGTGAGACAGGAAGACAAACAAAACAAAAAACTGCCCATATGGATCACTCTAGTGCTAGGAGACAGAAAATAAAATAAATGAATACATTATATAGCTTGTTAGAAAGTGATGAGTGCTATGGAGAAAAATATGTCTGGGAAGTAGAATAGAGAGTTCTGGGAATGCAATTCTAATGGGATGGATAGAAAAGGCTCTTTTGAGAAAACGACTTTCAAGGAAAGACTTAAAGAAGGTCTGTGAACGAGCCCTGCAAGTGTGCGGGGAAGAGTGTTCTTAGTAGAAGGAATAGTAAGTATAGGGGCCTGGAGGCGGTAGCAGAGCTGGCACATTTCCAGGACAGGAACGACCTCAGAGAGGCTGGACCTGAGTTAGAGCAGCACAGTGCTGAGAGGGGCAGGACCAAATGGTGCAGGGCCTCCAGGTCATTGTACTTTTACTCAAGTCAGGAGTTGCATGGTTTGACCTTCAGGATCACTCTGGCTTGTGTCGAGAATAGACCATAGGAACACAGTGGTAGAAGCACGGAGACCAACTGAGTCCCTGTTGCAGGAACCCATTGAGAGATGATAATGCTGGGACCAGGGTGATGGCAGGAGAAATGGTGAGAAATGGTTCGATTGTTGTGTGTATTTTAATGGTGGAACCGACAGAAATTGTTGATAGAATGGATGTGGGGTATTACTTTGCTAGAGCTGCTTATAGCAAAGTACCACACGGTGGTGGTTTAAGTAGAAATTTATTTTCTCATAGTTCTGTGGGCTAGACATCCAAGAGCAAAGTGTCAGTAGATTTGGTTCCTTCTAAGGCTGTGAGGGAAGGCTCTGCTCCAGGTCTCCTTCCTTGACTTGTAGTGTCTTTCTTTTTACTGCTTATTCACATGGTCTTCCCCCTGTACGTGTCTGTGTTCGAATTTCCTCTTATAATACACACACCAGTCACATTAGATTCGGGCCCACTAATGACCTCATTTTAACTTAATTTAAATACAGTCACATTCTGAGGTCCTGGGAACTAGGACTGTAACATATGAATTTTTGAGGGGACGCAGTTCAGGCCATAACATGGAATAGGGGAGGAGCAGGAGAATCAAAGGTGACATCAGGGTTTTTTACCTGGTGGAGTTGTCACTAGTTGAGATGGGGAGGACTTGGGAGAAGATCCTTCTGAGCATGCCAGGTTTGAGATGCCTATGAGATGTCCAAGTGGAGACGCTGACCAGGGAGCTGGACACTCATTTCTGGGGTTTGGGAGAGAGGCTGGAGTTGCAGACACAAATTTGGGAATTTTGGGTATAGAGATGCTATTAAAATTCACGAGGGGGCTTACCTGGTGGCGCAGTGGTTGAGAGTCCGCCTGCCGATGCAGGGGACCCGGGTTCGTGCCCCGGTCCGGGAAGATCCCACATGCCGCGGAGCGGCTGGGCCCGTGAGCCATGGCCGCTGAGCCTGCGCGTCCGGAGCCTGTGCTCCGCAACGGGAGAGGCCACGACAGTGAGAGGCCCGCGTACAGCAAAAAAAAAAAAAAAAAAAAAAAAAAAAAAAAAAGAAATCCCCGAGGCTGGACAAGACAGGAGAGTGAGTGGAGGTGGAGAAGGGGACCAGGACTGCACCCACTCCGACGTAAGAGGAGAGAAAGAAGGAAAAGAACCAACGCAAGAGGCTGAGAAAGCGGTAGGAGGGAACCCAGGGGACTATGGTGTCCTGGAAGACACTGTTTTAAGCAGGACAGGTCAGGAAGGACTAGCAGTTGACCACTGGGTTTATTTCGTGGGGGTCACTGATGACCTCAGTATGAGTAGCTTCAATGGACAGGTAGAGGCAAAAGCCTGATCTGTGAATGTTCAAGAGAGAATCAGAGGAGAGCAATCGGAGAAAGGGAGTATTAACAACATTTTTGAATAACTTTGCTGAAGGGGGAAGCAGAGACATAGGAAATGTAGAAATATCTGCATTTTAATCTATAATTAGTGAGTATTAGATACATGTATGTTGTGGCTATATACAGAAATATATTAATATGTGCTCTATATATACATATATATTCAGGTTTGCACATGTAAAAATAAATATAATGATCAGACTAACTAAACACTGCTATTGAATTTCTTCCCTGGGAGTAGTGGAAATGATTTTATTGGTAAAACCAGGTTTTTCTTCTTAATCCATGGCGTGTTAATTAATCAAAGCTTTTCTTTTCTTTATTTCTAGGTTTAAGAAGTTTGATGACAAGTACCTGCGGAGGCTTTTGATTCGGGAGAACCAACCCAAGTCAAGCATTGTGTCTTTATATAAAAAGCTTGAAATAAAACATGCCATTGAGATGGCAGAGACGGGAATGATAAGTACTGTCCCTTCTTTTGCATCTCTGAAGTAAGTCCTGTTTTGCAAATGAAAGTTAGTATTACTAAGTATGTCTTTATAGTTTTGTGAAACCAGTAATAACAGCAAATTTGACTTATTTCCTAACATGATTCCTTAAGACCTCACAACAGAACAAGATCCTGGTTAAAACGTGAAAGCCTGGAAATGTGTCCATTATGTTATGTTCTGTCACGTCACATCACACCATGTTGTGTTATTGCAGAGTGGACCAGTCAGAAAGTACTTTGTCATGTTTAGGATGATTATGCCTTTATGATATTTGCTTTGGGCAATTCAGTGTGTTCTGAAAGTAAAGCCTCTTTAGCAAGCATTTTGAAATGGAATATTTTAAGGTATGTTATAATTTGCAATTATAAATATGCATGTAATTACAAAGCTATTTCCTCATGGATTATTTGCAGAGTCATAGTTTAAGTCTTGGAAAGAACATCAGTGTTCATCTCGTGCAGCGGTTCTCAACCCAGGCTGTACATTAGAAATACTGTAGGAGCATTTAAATAATACGTATGCCTGCCCCCGCCCCACCCCCCCCGGCCCCGGCCCAGACCAATAAAATCAGGATCTCTGGGGTTGAGGCCCAGGTATAGGTTTATTTATAAGTATATAATAAGCATATGGAAGTTTCTAATATTCATCCAGGATTGAGATGCATTGACCTAATTTTAAAAATGAGGAAATGAAGACCCAGAATGTAAAGAGACTTAAAAGTCTTACAGCAGAGACTCTTACAGCAAATCCATAGCAGAACAGTAAATACTGTTAGCAAATTAGCAAACGAGTTTATCATGTAAGCATCATTCCTCCTCTACACAAAAATGACAGATTACGGGTTCCACTGATTTCTTCTTTCACTGATGAGCCTGAAGCTCCTTTAAGCTAAATGTCACCTAAATCAAAATGCTATATCTATGGGACGGTTGAAATGAGAGAGGAAGCTCCAAATCACACCCAACCATATAAACTATGATTTTTACTAGGACTATAGTCCCCTATAAAAACTGTGGTAGTTTACACAATCCAGAATAAAAAGAAGGTAGTGGTCAGGATGGCTCAGACATAAAGGCATTATACTGAATTGGAAATAGTGGTGCTTGAGCAGAATGACTGATTTATAGTCCCAGCTCTGCAAATTACTCACTGTGTGACCTTAAGCTGGTCCATCTGTTTCCCTGATGTTGACTTTCTTCAAGTAGAAAATGGGGCTAGGCTTGATCCTACAGTTTACTCTAGCTTTACAATTTATGATCTTTCTTATGCACTGTTCCTTTTGTGCTTGCAGCAAGCAGTAATTCAACTATCCAGCTTCTCAAAAGGGAGCCATTGCCTTTGTGGTCATAGAAGGAGGAAATCTCACTTTTACCTGTGTTCACAGTTCATTTTGAAGCCAGTGGTAGAAGCCAGTAAAGGCAAACGTTTAGGGTTAGGGAAAGTAGGTAACAAAATTAATGGATAGCTACATAGCTGGGTAAATGATTGCCATATTGACCATTCCACCTCTCCTGAAATGTTTTCTTTCGAGGAAGGTAGAAGCAAAAAAGGGAGGCAATGGGGAGTCATATTTCTGGCAATAATGAACTGAGGGCCAGACCAACTACCTTCTGAGAAAACTAGAGGAAAAAGGACAAAATATGTTTTGTCCAAAATATATTTTAAATATCTGCTTGAAAGCTGGAGAGTATTCTTAGAGTGAGGAATTTCTTGGCCAGAAGTCAAAAAAGAGGGAGGTTCAAGAGGATAGAACTGGTATTTGTTGCCATTTTCTCTCTGGAATACAGAGAATGTATCTGAGACTCTAAAAAGCTAAAACAGAGGTTCTGACAGACTAATTGGTCTTAGAGAATAAAATGGGAATTCAGAACCTACGAAGAAGGAGGAGCATTTGTATGTACTCAGCTCTAGGTTTTTCCTTCAAAATCCTACACCTTAACCCTCAAAGGAAAGAAGGCCAGCCTAGAATTATCTCAATTCATGATTGTTTAAATCATCAGAGACTGAGATTGCCTCTATCTCAGCTGCTCAAGAGAAGTAAATTTAAATCTTCTCTGGAGGAAGTAATATTGTAAAGAGCGTTAAACTATCTCCATGATTTTTTTAATATATAATGTCTAGCACTCAATCCAAAATAACCAAGCATATGAGTAGACAAGGAAATGTGACTGAAAACATTGAGAAAAAGATCAACAAAACATAGAGTAATAATAGGCACAAAGGGGATTCAGATAATTGATTTATCAGACAGTGACTTTAAAATAGAAATAATAACGTGTTCAAGGAAAGAAAAGGGCATTGACACTTTTGGCATCCTCATGGAGATTATATAAACAAAAAATATCTAAGTGGAATATTTGAGCTAAAAATAAAGTAACTAAATTTAGGATCTCATTTGATAGGTATAAAAACAGATTAGACACAGCTGAAGAGAGAAGTGATTAATTGGAAGATAGGACAGAAGGAAATAACCAGAATGAAGAACAGAGTGAAAAAGAGATGAAAAAGAAAGTGAGAAATATATGGGATAATTTCATATATATATATATATATATATATATATATATATATATATATAGTGAAAAGTTCCAGGAGATGAGAGAGAAATTGGTAGAAGCAATATTTTAAGAGATAATGACTGAGAACTTCCCCAAATAGATAAAGGATATGAACTGTGACAACCCCAAGCAGATTAGATAGGGAGAGAACCAAATGAGATACCTGCTAGTAAAACCACAAAAAGTCAAAAATACAAAGAGAAAATCTTAAACATACTCAGAGGGAAAAAGAGACTTATTTTCTTCAAAAGAGAAAAAAAACCTGGCAACTGTTTTTTCAGCAAAACCAGTGGACACCATTGGTAGCTTCAAAAATTCTGAAAAAATGTGACTGAACCTAGAGCTCCATATCCTGCTAAAATATCCTTCAGAAAAAGTCGAGTTAAAACTTAGGAACTTCTTGCGCTTAGGAACACTAGACAGAACTTCAGAGCTATACTTGGGGACCCTTTAGAACAGCAAGATCACCAATAAAAAGCACAAAAATGTGAAAAACATGGCACTAAATAGGCTGTGAAAAGGACATTTTTTTTTACAGCATGAGAGCTGAGACAAGGGGGCAGATGAGTTAGGCCTCATTTGGGAACGTGCATGCCCAACAACTCAAGTTTTTCTCCGCTTTGCACATGTCTGTGAATGACTGGGACAGTGCGATGAGTACTGATAATGTGCTTATAAATTTTAGCAAGTAGTTGAGCTTGCAAATATGGAATCCCTGAATAATAAGGATCAATTGTATGTACATACATATTATAAATGGTGTCTTTGTAAATGTTTCTAATGAGGTATTTAAAAGAATAGGCCATAATAGCAAAATGCAGCTAAAGTTTTTGTTGGAAAAAAAATCCTATATTAATTTATGGAGTATTAGAAATAATAAAGTGATAGCATTGCAAGCTACTCTGGTCTTTCCTCCTTAAATAATTGCATGAATAGACCCTGAAAAAACTTGTGCATGATTAAACTTGTATGAATGATTTTGACACTGAAATCAACGTTTTAGATTTTTGAATTATTTAAAAATATTGAATAATTCCTAAGTGTTATTCTTTAAGATTCTTCTTCTTCTTTTTTTTTAAAAAATAATTAATTAATATTTTATTTTTGGCTGCGTTGGGTCTTCGTTGCTGCGCATGGGCTTTCTCTAGTTGCAGCGAGCGGGGGCTGCTCTTTGTTGTGTTGCGCAGGCTTCTCATTGCGGTGGCTTCTCTTGTTGCACAGCACAGGCTCTAGGCGCGTAGGCTCAGTAGTTGTGGCTTATGAGCTCTAGAACTCAGGCTCAGTAGTTGTGGCCAATGGGCTTATTAGTTTCTCTGCGGCACGTGGGATCTTCCTGGACCAGGGCTCGAACCTGTGTCTCCTGCATTGGCAGGCAGATTCTTAACCACTGTGCCACCAGGGAAGTCCCAAGATTCTTCTTCTTAAATGATGATATTATATCTCTAAGAAAGAAAATTAATGAATTTGATACATGTTGACTAGTAAAATATTTTTTTCTAAACTTTCACAGTGACTGTCGTGAAGAAAAAATAAGGAAGCTCACACCTGGTGAAATGGATGAAATTCGAGAAATATTATCAAGAAATCTCTATCAGATCCGTCAGCGAGTAAGAATAATTTATTTAGCAAAATATGTATTTGCCTTTGGCTAAAAATATACCTTCAGATTAGATGCTGTCCAGTAACAGTGGCTGTTGTCCCACCGTCATGCACCCTCAGCAGGTGCCACACCAGACACTTCCTTCCCTCAGATCCACCCCAGGGTCTGTCCTTTTAGGGTACTGCCCTCCTCCCAGACATCTTGGTCAAGGCTCTAAGCTGGAGACCCAGGGAGCTGGGAGTTCTGCTACCAAAGGATTGGAGATTAAAAAAAAAAAAAAAAAAAGTGTGTTATCTAATGGTGAAGAAAGCAATTGATTGCTCTTTTAAAATTTTTTTAATGAAATAGCTGTATTGCTTAGAAGAAGCCTTTTAAAAATGTATTTAACCTTCTTTGTTGTTCATAAAGTGCAATCATTTCTTCCTTTCCTGTATCTTCTGAGTCACTTCCTTCAAACCATTTCCATTTTTAACACCTCGTTCTCATAGTTTGCTAATAATACAGTTAACAGTGCATACAGTTTGCCAAGCCCCATTTCTCTGCATCGCGTGTATTACCTCTTTTAATCCTCTAACAAGTGGTGGTATTATTGTCTCCATTTTACAGATAAAGAAACTGAGGCACAGTGAGGTGAAGTGGCACAGGGACACAGCAGTTGTCAGGGGTCCCAGTCACTCACATCAGGGTCATTTCTGTGGCTTCTTAGCTGGCCTCCCCACAGACCAGCCCGTTCCATCCAACATTACGGCTGCTCCATTCTTTTCCTCAAGCCCCTTTTAACGCAGCATCCTCCTATTTAAAATGAGACAAAGCAGTCGTGGCTTTCAGGCTAAACTAACTATTCTTTCAGCCTTTGGGATCTATTTTCAAGTTCCCCTTTTCTACCTCTCCTTCAGCCACCCAGACACCCACGGAGGACAGGTCTGAATTCATTCCTTGGACTGTGTTGCTCTCCCCTGTGTCTCCACTTGGAATGTCCCACTCCTTCCTGTCAGTCCATCCATATTCTCCGATTTTTAAGGTTTCCCCAACACCCTCTATATTGTTCCCAGACCTGTCTTTGAATGGGATAATAGCACTTAGAGCTCCTACAAGCCTTGCAGTTTTAGTACCTCCTTTCATGATTTAGTATTATTTTGTTAGCTTTCAATGCCCAACTAGATAGCCAGTTCCTCAAGGCAGGAACTGAGTGCTGTTCTGCATTACTTCTTTTTATCTCTGCTAGGTCTGATATAGTTCTGGGGATAAGGATATTCCCAAGAAGTACACGTTATTTCTATCAGAAAACGAATTTAATTACTAAATATAATTTATTTTAGGAAGTGGATTTCTCTAGAGCTTGTAAAACTAAAAATATTATGCCCTGGACAGCCCTTGTTTATAAATCGTATGGCTTCAAATACCAGGACGTGATCATTACTGAGGGAGCCAGCAGCTTTTCTCAATTTGAAAAGAAGAAATGTTCTTGACTTAATAGAGGGTCATGGTGCCACCAAGTGGCCCAAAGTGGTTGGTTTCTATACTAGCAATTACTATTCAATAGGGAAGGTATGAGTTGACTTGTGTTTTTCCCCAGCCACTACTGATGGGTAAATACAGACAGGGTACTTCAAGGTAGTCGAAGGTGCTTGATGAATTCGATCGTTTTCTCATCTATAAAGATCACACTTTTTTTTTTTTTTTTTTTTTTTTTTTTT
>NW_006784423.1:3983253-4007588 GCF_000442215.2 Lipotes vexillifer | reverse complement strand
TTTTTTGCGGTACGCGGGCCTCTCACTGTTGTGCCCTCTCCTGTTGCGGAGCACAGGCTCCGGACGCGCAGGCTCAGCGGCCACGGCTCACGGGCCCAGCCGCTCCACGGCATCCTCCCGGACCGGGGCACGAACCCGTGTCCCCTGCCTCGGCAGGCGGACTCTCAACCACTGCGCCACCAGGGAAGCCCATATAAAGATCACACTTTTAATAAAAAAAAGTATTCACCGACTATTAGAACATGAATTCTTCTTTTTTCTTAAGTAGAGGATTTTATTTGGTTGAATCAAATATATAGTTATTGAATACATGTGTGGATATATGTATTGAATAAATCTATGAATAGAACAAAGCACTATATTCCCTGCAGAAGATACAAATGAATAAAGTACAGCTCCTGCTCTGACACATTTAGACAAGACCACCACCATCAGCATCTTCATCATAGCTAATAACAGTAGGTAATATCAATTGAGCACTTCTCTGTGCCCAGCACAGTTCTTAGGGTTTCTGTGACACCGATATATCTCTACAAATAACTTGAAATTACTACCACTGTTACCCTTCAATTGAGATTTGGTAGAACATGAATTCATTCAAAATTTGAAAGAATGTTAACTTCTATACTTCATTCATTGTTAAGTACCTATCAGAGGTGCAAAGCCAAAGAAATGTAGTAAAGTTTTGGAATTTCCGGGCAGTGATCATCGTTTTTGTAAAATGTTGCTTGTGTTTTCACTTCAGACTTTGTCCTACAACCGACACAATCTGACTGCCGACACGAGTGAGAGGCAAGCCAAGGAGATCCTGATCCGTCGAAGGCACAGCCTTCGGGAAAGCATTCGGAAAGACAGCAGCTTGAATCGGGAGCACAGGGTAAGGGGGCTTCCTGGCTCTGGGACACAGAAGGCTTCCAACAGCAAAGCCAGGATGGCCCTGGGGGGCTGATTCACAGGAATCCTGGGATGGAGCCCATCATGACGTCTTTCCAGACATTGCTCGGACACCTGTCACCTTCCAGACACTGTCTAGGCACTTGGAATACGTTGGTGAACAAAATGACAGAGCTCTTTTCCCTTGTGGAATTCACATTCTAGTGGGGGAGAAGGCCACCAAGAATGGACAGATAAGAAAAGTATCTGTTATGTTAGACGCAGTAAGTGCCGTGGACAAAATAAACCTAAAAGGGCTGAGGAAGGAGATTGGGAGGATGGAGAAGGGTCATACAGGGTACAGTTTTAAACTGAATGGAAGGGCCAGGCTTCATTTGGAGAGTCTTGTTTGACCTTTCCAGGGAGAGGGTGCAGCCTGAAGGGGGGCTGCCGTGCGTGCATGCGTGGAAACTTCTAGGAGGCCATGTGTGTGTGTGTGTGTGTGTGTGCACACGCGCGCATGTCAGGGGAGTTTCAGATGCTGCGTGCTCAGCATTCGACTTGGTCCAGGGCATTGCCATAGATAAGAAAGCCACTTTAAAAGGATATTCTGATTGATTGATCGGACATAGCAGGCAGTGCATCTCATTCTCAATAATGTTCTACACTGAGCTGTCAGAGACCAAAACGGTTATGTGTGAACAATATTATTTTTTTTTACATGTGAAATGTGGCAGCATCGATTAAAAGTTAAAGAAACTAGAGACTGTGGCTTTGGATGCCACAAGTGCCAGCAAGTTAGCTATAGTAATACTTTCTGTTCTGTCATTTTCAAGATTTGTGAAAGTAAATACAACTTAAACATGCTACATTTTTCATGTATCTTTGTCCCTATCCATGTAGGTTCTAAGTCTTTTTAGTAATGCTTTTATAAGTGGGTGTTTCTGTAGCTTTTCTTTAAGAAAAGCCGGTGGTTTTCATACCTTGTTCCTAAGGGTCCCACTTTGTTTTCCTTAGTAGTACTGATTTCCATGATATTTTAGGAGAGGTTTTACCTATTTTAAATAAAATGACTATTACTTGTAAATTTATTCCCCATCCCTACAGCTCCTCACCCAGTAGTTTCGGAATCCAGAGCTAAAATTTTAAGTTTTAACACCAAGGTTAGGTTTGACATAGAATTCTAAGCCTGTAACATACAATAGATGACATGTGTGTCATCTAAACAACGTTTTCTATTTTTTTTTTTCAGGTTTCCACCTCAACCTCACGATATTTATCCTTACCAAAAAATACAAAGCTTCCAGAAAAGCTACAAAAGAAAAAGAATATTTCTAATGCAGGTATTGAATACAGCTGGAGCAAAAAGATTTTTAACTTATTTATTAGTGTTTGTAAAATAGAAAATTTGTCCTTCTTTTTTAAGGACAATGAGTTCAGTCGTTTGCAAATCTATAATAATAATTTGGTGACCTTTTATTAGTGTTGCATCCTTTTGGAATGGAGTTCTGTGCACGTTATACGTAATTCAATCAGTTATTTGATTCTATTCGATATAGCAAAAGCAGATGTCACCGTGTGTGCTTGGTGAACAGGTAAATAGAAAGTTGTCAATCTTCAAAGGTTTAAATTTAATTCTATTACTCTTATAACATTTCTAACTTTAAATGTTCATAATAATTTTAATATATTTTCATAAAGGCAACTATATAATTGACTTCTGGCTGTAATTATTAAAGCTTTGACATGACGGCTAACATCTCTTCATTTGATGGTAATCTTTATGTAGCTTGCAAGCCATATTAGTGTTTTGACCATTTTATGAAAATATAAAGGAAATAAAGCTGTGCTTGAGATTGTACATCCTAGATCAAGACAAGAATCTTCATAATAGCAGCTAATTATTGATCTGTTTACCGTGTGCCAGACACTGAACTGAGCCCCCTGGGGCCGTTCGGATGGGGCAGGTGAGCGCACAGCTGCCATCAGGTGGTCTCAGTTTGACATCCAGCTCCACCACTTACTAATATCTTTTGAACCTCAGTTACTTCATATGTAAAGTGGGTGGTTATGAGGATTCAGTAGGTTAATGCATTTAAAAGTGCTTAGGACAGTGGCTGGCACATGGGAAGCTCTTCAGAATTAGCAAGAGTACACACTTGTGGACACGTGTGCTCACGGGACTTATGCACGCGCCCAGGACTCAGCTGGAGTCGGGGTGCACCCTCTGGCCTCCCTGCCCGACCCCCAGAGCCCCAAGGAGGGCACAGCAGGTGCCAGACCCACAAATGTATTGGCCAGTCGCCTGTAACACCTTCTCCCTAAAAGGCCCGCCCACGCTGTCCTTCTTTTGCTCTCTGGCAGGTGGCAACAGCAGTGACTCAGACCCAGACGTCGGGACCACTGTCCTCAATCTGCAGCCCCGAGCCAGGTGCTTCTTGCCAGAACAGTTCTCAAAGAAAGCCCCCCAGGCCTATAAAGTGGAATGGAAGAACGAGGTAGATGCTGATTCCAGGCAAGGGCAGCCCTGCAGCTCCCCAGCTGCCCACACCAAAGAGGGGGGCCCCCAGGCCCCAGGCGTGCTCTGCCAGCCCCTCCTCTCCAAAGGCCACTTTGGCTCCATGCGGGGCGACCATATGAACGAAGGCATCCGACCCAAGGCGCCACCTAGGCTGGTCCGAAGGGCATCAGAACCTGGAAACCGGAAAGGTCGATTCGGGATTGAGAAGCCTTAATGGAAATGGCCAAAGCAGACCTGGGGGGACCGGCCCTGCCCAGCTGTGGCTGGTTACCCAGCAACCTGACACAGCAAGGGAATCCACTTCCAACCCTCTATGCATCTAAATACTGTCCTTGGGTGGTAGAGCCATGCCTTTGATCCATGGGGCGAATGCTTATCCCAAGAAGCAGAAAATCAAAGAAACAAAAGCCCCATAAAATGTTTCATATGACCTGTTGCTAGCAGTTGTATTCTGTGCAAGCCTGAAGAAAAAAAAGCCACGTGTGCCTTTACTGAGCTTGGAGGACAGAACTTGAAATTTTTAACACACCCTTGTTGGTGAAAGTTTTAATATATACGTATATGCCTCAGATTTTATTTATGAAAAAATATGTATATCTGTAATTAGTTTTCCAGTGAACGGCACTGAAAATACTCAGAACACCTTTCCATGGCATCCAGGGCAGCTCCTAGAGGATGGGGGGCATCAGCTCGGGGTGGAGGTGTTTCCTGATCCTGAGCTGACGCCAGCTGGTTAAGGAAGAGCACGGCACGGAGCAGAGACCCCTGAGGATGGCAACAGCCAGAGCATCTAGTCAGAACCTCATGGCCTGGCTCCCAGACTGTAGTGCCTATGAAATGATGAGAGTCATCTGGTTTTCAACTTGTTCCTCGTTCTACCACGTGTTTTGGGTGACATCTAGATTCCATCTCCCCGTCGTGTTTAAATGGTACAAAGAGAAGGGCTGTGTGGGTGAAACCAGCTTATGCTGTATGCCAGACTCAGAGCCAGCTTGTGACGAAGTCTGGCCTCACGTGGTGGGTGTGGAGATGACAGGGCAGCGCCTGCACAGCTGGCTGCCGGGTTTTCTCTTGTGCAATACTGGGAGGAGGATGCAGGAGACCCCCCCCTGTCACGCCCACCTGCAGCCACCTGCTTTAGACCTTTTCTGTAGCACATTCTAGAACTTTGAATCCAGGACAGAGGCTCCAAGCAGACAAAGATAAAAGTAGGGATAAACAATATTCCAATGTTTAACCAATTGGTGAGAATTCAGGTTTTGAATTTTATGCAGGAAGCACTTTGGAGAATGTGGGAGTTCTCTTTTTTTTTGCACTAGTCTGTAATTTGTTACCTCTCCCCCCTCAAGAAAGTAGTAGCTCAAATCCTTCATCTAAAAACGAATTCTACTCATCTGAGTACTTTTTAAAACTACAGCAGAAAGACAAGAAGTGGAACATAATCATTAAAGATTAATATTGGAATCTCTCAGGGGATAGATTTTATTGGCCTGTCACTCTTCCCAGAAAAACCCCCTCTTTAAAACTTGACTAGAACAAGACTCAGAATTTCTGGGTTTAGATATGAGATGAAGCCACTCATGTAGTCCCTTGGATTCACATTGGAGATACAGCAAAGGAGACAAGTGACCACCTACAATTGCTGGAAAAATATGAATAAATTAAACAAAAAGATCCGGTACTTAGGAATCCTCAGCCGTAAATCTCATACCTTCCTTCTTCCTCCACCAGCGCGAAGTAAAGCTTCTACCTTTCCTCATGTTCTAAAATCTTGGAATACTGCTAGATTGTTGGGCATGAGACAGAGGGAAGGGTAAACACACAAGGTACACGTTCAAAAAGTGCACGATTTCTTTCCCAAACTCTCCCAGGTTGATCAGTGGAAAGCAGTGTAGACGTAATTTGAAAACTACAAGTTTAGGACCCTGTGCCAAAATTCTTAATTTTAAATGGAAATATTTATATATAAAAAAATATATATGTATTTCATCTGCTGGAAATAAATTAAAACTGACTTTTAATTTAGAATTTTCATTATAGGAGGATGATTCACCAAGAGATATGATGTATATTTTTGAGAGTTTGAAGACTAAGTTACAGTTTATGAAATCTGAAAAGGACGCTGAGATGTAAAGTGATCTTAAAAATGAATTTCCTGATTTTTCTTGGTGTCCTAGATTAATAAATATTAGAAGGAGTCTGACGTTCTGGAACAGAAGGAGAAAAACATGGAAATGTTTATTATGATATTTCTTGTTAAGCACGTAGACCAAATTCAGCTTTCACCAATTAAAAGTCAGGTAAAACACTTGGATGACGTTGTGTAAATTTCTAAAAAGGAACACTTATGTCATTTAATCTTTATTATCAGTTTAAATTTTTCCTTATCTGTGGAATGATAAAATCGATGAAAAAGAAATTTGACTTTAGTATTTTCTCTGTAACTTCTTTTCATGAAATTATTAATTTCTAGACACTACAGGAGGAGAGGGTATGGAGTTGAAACCCTTTTACTAAATGTCACAACAATCTAAATTTCTGCAGTACAGAAACATCCCTGCCCTTGTAAATGATTCCCTTGTTTCAAACAACACTTGATCTGGCCAGAGTTCCACTGTGACTGTGGAATTTTGATGGGTCTTTAATATTTGTTGTCAAAAAATTGATTTGAACTATTTACAAAGTCAGGGCTTATTTCTTTATATGTGATGCTAAGGCCGGTTACTGGGAGCAGTTCTCTCAGTTAGCAGACGATTAGAAATTGGCCCCAAAGTCTGACACTTTTCAGAAGCATGTGTTTGCTGTATATGCCCCCAAACATTCAAGGGTGAAACTCCCTTCGGCTTTTGCTAAGTTTTGGAGTCAGGGTGTACTGTTTTACCTGGCGGGGGTAGGGGGCACGTTTGTTTATATAAGAAGTGAGAAGCAGTTATTTATTACATGTCTCAGCACATTCTGCATCTGTTGCATTGCCCAAATCATGTTTATGTTAAAACTGGCATTTCACAAACAAGTATGAGGGCTATAATTTTATTAGTTCCAAGTGCATACTTTACTCTTTCAAGAGTGATTGAAGGGTTTCTTTGTGCAGTTGACGTAGCTGTGATATTATCTGTTGAGGCCTGAACACTGAATATTGATTCCCTCCGTCAGCTTGAATAAGTCAGGCTCATGAATCAGAACTGTCTGGTGATCTGGGGTTTTCTGGTTCGTTTTTTTCCCTCTACTCTTAGAGCAAAATGGGTAGTTTTCTGGTTTTTTTTTTTTTTTTTTTTGATGTGAACCATTTCTTTTTAGTCTTTATTGAATTTGTTACAATATTGCTTCTGTTTTATATTTTGGGTTTTTTGGTGGCAAGGCATGTGGGATCTTAGTTCCCTGACCAGGGATTGAACCCGCACCCCCTGCGTTGGAAGGCAAAGTCTTAACCACAGAACCACCAGGGAAGTCCCAGCTTGCTGGTATTTTATATCCCACATTTTAACCAGGTCCTTTCTTCAACCTACCTGCAAGGCAAGTGAGAGCCCCAGCTGGTAACTGCTGCCTGGCAGGGACCATAGCTCTCGTCCACGATAAATGACAAGAAATGACAACTCCCTTTGGAATTTTTCCCAATGTCATTCACTCCCCACGTGGCTGACACCCTCAGACGGTCGGTCAGCAGATGGTGGCCAAATACCCACATGGTTAGTTAGTTGTTGAGTGTTTTCAGTGTTCTCCTGGCACATCATTTTCCAATCCCTTTTATATTTCTAGTTTTCTACAATTCTTTTTCAAATAAAATTCTACTTGACTACCTCTAAGAATAGTCAATAAACTGTGGGTCAGTTCTCATACCGGTCTGGTCAGGGAATGAGTTTTTCTGTGTGCAGAGTTAACCTAGCTACTGTAAATGGACGGTCACGTTTCAACCCACATGGCCTATTGATTCTTTTGGATGGCTCGGGACCTTTCAGTCTGTCACAGAGGTTTTATGGGGACCCGTCATCCTCGTATTGTAGGGTGGAGAAAATTCCTCCGTGAGATGCCCAGACGACTTAATGCTGGACATACTGGTGGTGACTTTTCTGATTTTCACTTCTGTAACGAAATACTTTGAATTAAATATTCAAATGTTTTTCCCCTTTTTTATTTCATTGGGTCCTGCTGAGTCATAAGTACGAGTGGTAACTGAATTTCTAATTTAAATGAGGTTTTTTTTTCTACTTAAATTTCTAACTTAAACGAGGCCTCCAGTTACAGTATCTGCCAAACAAATTTTGTGTGTGTATGCTGACAAAGGAGCGCTTCTCCTGGTTTCTGTGAAATGTCATACAGAAGTTTAAAATATTAAGTTACATGGAAACGTTTAATTAGTCACTATGGAGAAAATAATACATCACATGAAACTAGGAAAGCCCCAGAAATTCCAACTTTTATATTTATACATCAAAACCATTCTCATTTGTACTAAATGGGGTCATGAGAGCTGGAATTTGTGAAAGAAGAATTTTTAAGAGTATTAAAGTAGTTTCAGGGCCTTTCCTGGTGGTGCAGTGGTTGAGAATCTGCCTGCCAATGCAGGGGACACAGGTTCGAGCCCTGGTCTGGGAAGATCCCACATGCCGCGGAGCAACTAAGCCCGTGCGCCACAACTAATGAGCCTGCCCTCTAGAGCCCATGAGCCACAACTACTGAGCCCATGTGCCGCAGCTATGGATGCCCACGCGCCTACAGCCCGTGCTCCCAACGAGAGAAGCCACTGCAATGAGAAACCCGCGCACTGCAAGGAAGAGGAGCCCCCACTCTCCACAACTAGAGAGAGCCCGCGCGCAGCAATGAACACCCAACACAGCCAAAAATAAATAAACAAATAAATTCATTAACAGAAACAAATAATAAAATATATTTTACACATGAGCCACTCTTTGGAAACATAGTGTTGTATGTACATGGTGTTCACTCACTGTGAGACCAGCTATTTAGACCAAGGTCACAGCTGATCAATTCCTGGGACAGAACTGACCATTCTGTTTGTACTGCACGAATGACTGGACCCCGAGGCCTCAGGACCAGCATGGTGCAGTGGAGGGCACACAGGAGCAGGAAAGAAGGGGCGCATCAGTGAAAGGTTCTGAAGTGCAAACTACTGCGTGGTGAGAAGTGGCAGTGGCGAGATCAGCTCTGGATCTCTCTACCCACTGCAGTCGGTGTACAACCCACCACTCCCAGTGGCTCCTCCGTCTATACACTTACGTTTTATAATTGATAAGCCATGTAGTTCAAAAAGGCCCAACTTCAAACAGAATCCTAAGATCTGAATGAATTTGATGATTGTCAATTAATCGAAACAAACAAAACTGGTAATAACTGCTGTTTACATTCTTTTCTCCTAGTAAAAATTTGGCAGGGAATCATGGGAAAAACATGTTACAATTTAAAAAGCGGGCTCTCATTCTGACTCAGCGAGGTCCTTTCAGATCCAGCCATGCAATCTCTTCAGGCCTATGTCTTCTCAGAGGTCAACTGAGGGAGAGAGATGACTGAGGGATCCTGCTTGAAATAAGGGCACTGCCAGTCCTCACCATCTGCACACTTCCTTTTTGGTAAACCTCAAACCCCTATTTTACTACAGCCATGATGGGTGGCCTCAGAGGCGTAGGGTTATACTTTCAACGTGTGTTGCCAGGTGGAAGAGGACTTACCACCAATGTGCTGCAAAAGAACTGCAAAACGCCGCAGGAGGAGCCTGTAAAAAACGTAAGTAACATCTATAAAGTCAGCTAGACCCGTCACAAAAATGGATGAAATTAACAGAAAAACATTAGGGGAAAAAAGACCATTTTTAAAAAGTAAATTACCCCATAATAATTTTTCAGATGGAAGAGTAAAGTAATATAAGTTTTAGTAGAAGGCCTTCAGAATAAAATGGAGGGAAAGCAGGAGAGAGACCAGAGGCAAAGGTCACCCTTAGGGACCCTGAGAGAGTCCTCGCCCTGCGTGAGGCGAGAAGTCATGACTTCTCCATGACTATAACATTAGGCTATAGGTTCCCGCAGGCAGGAGTCCATGCCTAACCAGCTCCCCGGAGAGGCTAAGTACCTGTGACGTCACAGGCGGTGTGGGGCATGGGGGTGATGCTACACCTGGAAACCTCTCTGAACATACGTAGTCTAGGAAAAGATGAACTACATTTGCTCCAGGGTCGTACTTTGAAATAGTCTGAAAATTCATTTTATCCCCTTTTCAGTTCACCGTTGGATATTACTTAGCTAAAAGACTGATGTGTTTTCAGGTACTCAGTTCAGGGGTGTTGAAAATCAGTGCTCTGAAAATGTGCAGGATTGCTCACCTACTATTCCAGCAACTGTTGGACTCGCTCCAAGAGACGTGCCGTGAAGGCTCAGTAAAGGGACGACCATGCTTACACCAAACAAATCCTAAGCAACAAAACGCTCATTAACGCAAATTGGAAACTGAGGCCTGGGTGTTTTTAAAGTGGTGATCCTAATTATAAACTGATTGAAAAAACCCCACAGTATCTAAAATTTTGAGCAAACAAGAACTCAAAATTGTATTCTACAGTAAGCTATACTCAGCAAGTTCAAGGAATCAAGGAATCCAAACGCAATGTGTAACAATAGCTGCCACCTGTAAATGCCTGGATTGCCCTGACTGAGAATCCATTTTAACTTTAGCTTCTTTGTCACTGATCCTTAATATTCAAGGAGCATGTACTACATGCATTCCTCAAATTTAACAAATGGGGAGTAATGAAATGAGCAAAGAGGGAGGGATAATGCATATTTCTGAGCAAAGCAGCACCTGTTAAATAATGTGAAATTCCTCCCGGAGTCAAGGAAGGAGACCCATGTGCCATCTGTAGCCTGATGAGGTAGAACCTGAAGGGAAAGTCTCAGTACAGCAGAAAGGAGAAGGAAGGCTGGTGTACTAGGGGGTGGCCTGCCGTTCTGCACTAAGGCACAGAAGGTGCATGGGCCCTGGGCTCAGAGGTTTTCAATTCCAGCTCCATCACTTACTAAGCATGTGCCTTGGAAAGTTATTTCATGTTACCAGCATCCGTGCTGTCATCTGTAAAAAATGGGGATAACAGTACCTGCCTGGTAGAAACCGGATGAACATTAAGAGACCTGATGGCTGAGGGAGGTCTGACACAGCAGAAGTGGAAACGTGTTCTCTTTCCTTCAATTCTGGGGTAAGTACTGATCGTTTTGGCTAATACTCTGAGTTAGTAGAAAGACATTTTTTCCTTTTTGTTTTCCTTCCTCTGTCACTTGGTTACCTGCTACAACTGATTCAGGAGAGGAAAAACACATCTTGCACACACACACAGAGTTTTCTTTATATTCAACCCAATTCCTTTTCCTGTAATCCTGGTTAAATAGAAATATCTTTTTTCTTCCACAATTAAGCCTTTGCTTCCTTCTCTTGGTGGCTGTACATTAACCTAACATAGAAACACGAACTTCCAAATACGCTTCTTAGGGGCCCTTTTCCATGGTTACAGCTTTAGATGGCCATATACTTCATATCCAGTGACCTTAAATAGCTGATACTTTTATAATACCAGAACCATGGCTCATTATTTCAATTTTAAGATTACTTAAAATTTCCTGTTTCTGAGCTAATTTCTTCTGGGCTTTACTATCAGCTCTGCCCCATCAGTCTGCTGATGTTTTATATGATTTATAAGACTCAAAATACATCAGCTAGCTATTGAGTTTTCTGGATTTTTCAGAAAAGGAAACTCAATTGTCCAACAGGATCCTTTTTTCCAAAAAAAATTCCCAGTACCACTTGTCATTTATTTCAAATGATTATTCTACATAAGAAGGGGAGAGGAAGCTGTAAGTAGTCAGGCTGAAATCTATAGGAGGTAAATATGAAAACAGCAACTCATGATAGACTTACTTTAACACTTAGTGAGCCTGAAAAATACCATCTTTCTCTAGCTGGCTGCTAGCTCTTTCCTCTCAGGAAGTTCTGTTTTCAAATTGACTTCTCTCCATGACTATGAAAGGCAACTTCTCCCTTCTTCTGAAGCCACAGCTTCTTCAAAACCACCCTCTTTTGAGTGCACTTCAAATCTGGCAACTGGTCATGTGCTTATAACCATTTATAAGGAAATCAGGTGAGAGGGGACCACTTAAACCTTTCTCGGGGAACATCTACCTCTCTCAGTGATATCTGATGAATATATTCTAAAGTTTTAGGACCCTTTTCAGGGTAGGAACCCAAATATTTCTTGATTAGTGGATTATCTTTTTTTAAAAAAAGAATTATCACCTGACAAAAGCTGATTAAATGGAATCTAAATCTCTCTGGGTATCTGGAGGAAAGAAAGGACCGCAATCATAGATCTTAGCATCATCTTAGGATGCTAATCAAAAAGTACCTCGAGGGTCATCTTAGTCTTCCTTCCTGAACAAATTAAAACCTGGAGACACAGATAAGAGCTAAAAACAAAACATTTTGGCAAATGCTTTAATCTTATTCCTTTCCTCTCCCAATTGGAAACCATCTTCCTAAAAGTCTTAGGGGTCTTTACATCCCTAGGTATATTAAAAATAACAACTAAATTACGTATAATATTCCTTAGATGTTAAACTAACAAAGAGCCTTTAGATTCTTCAAGGATACCCAAAGTGGCATATATTTTAATTGTTTACAGCGTTTTCCATTAAAAAATTCCCTATTCTCTTTTAACTCTGGGAAATCTTACATTTTCTCCTTAAGATATTAGAGACCTAATGCTTCTTTCTAATTATTAAAATTATTAAAACTTTCCATCAGGCTTGCTAGATTAGACTGTGCCATGTGCACAGCATGTAGCCAACGTATGAGAAGCTTGGAATATTCAAATCTGTATCGGAAGGCCATAGTGAATGATCTGCAAATTTATTTTAAAAATCCCAAACTATTTTGCATTCTCGTCACGTTGGTCTCTAAAACTCTCTGAACCCTGGTCTGGACTTTCCAGGTAAGGGTCCAAATCCTTTTCATCTGGCAGAGCCAGATTCCAGTACCATCTGAGTTAGGGTGGTCCCCATCCCCTACCAGAGCATGGATGACACAGAACTCCCTTTCCAAACTTGAAGAACCACCGACAGTGGACAGTTCTGAATTCTGGGTGACTGGATTGGAAGGCTGAAGAGGCACCACATCCTGAGACTGAACTAAGATTAAAGAAATGGGATCAGAAGAAGAGCCAGGCTCTGAACCCAAACACTGAGCCTGGGGTGGGGTCTGCCACGGTAACTGGAGACAGAGATCCTGGTGCAAACGTTGCCCTCCCTGGGTGTCTCACGGTTCTGTGTCTAAGGGATTTGATGAATATGCTTTCATCGTTGTGTTAACAGCTACTAGCTCAACATTAAACTTTACAGACTGTTGAACACCTTGCACTGAGGATGGGGAAGGAGGCTGTCTCCCCGCTCCTCTCCTAGCTAAGCACAGCTCAGCATCCTAACTCGAGTCAGGCATCAGACTGGGGAGTCGTGATCTTCACCTGCATCTGGGCAGAAAACAGTAATTCCTCTTTGCCAGGACCCAGTGCCCTTGGGGACCATCTTCAAGGCCTCAGAAGGCAGCCTTCTCCCATTGACACTTAAACCTGACCAGCTCCTTTTGTCTTCAAGATGAAGTCCCAGGCCCAGCAAAGAGGAAATCCTCCTGGGTCCTTGTCCCAAGGCTGCCCTAACCCGGATTAGCTCACAACCAGGGCAACTGAACCAGGCCTAGACTTGGGGAAAGAGGGGTGAAGAGGCAGATGTAGGGTTACCGCATATAATGGCACAGGAATTACCAACACAAGCTCAGTTAGTAATACTGCAAGGTCTCCCCGGTTGGGAATGTGTATTACAGTGCCTGGAGCTCCATAACCCCTACCTCATAACAGGTTTTCATAAATTCCATGAAGAAATGGAGGGCCAGCTGGCTGGATGGCTTACCCTACCATACACTCAGTTTTCTAATCTTCCCATTCTACATGGGAAATTAATAACTGTCCTTATTAAACCAGGACGCGCACACAAGTCGTAACAAAACCGAACCTGCCTTGTGCAATATATAAAGTTTGTCGAAAGGCAGATGTGTATAATTCACTGTGATTTGCATTTTTAAGCATTCCAGTCTACCAGGAACCCTAAGGAAAATGTACCTAATTCTGCCCAAGCGGGGTGATCAACAGAACCTCCCCACCTGGCCTGGTAAAAAGGACCTGTGTGTTCCTACCACTCCCGCAGCTACTGCACAGCTGGGCTTCCCCAAGCTTGCCCCGAGCGCCCCTGCTGTCCAGGCTGCAGGTGATGCACCTGCCACAGGATCTAACACCCAGGGTCACCCTCGAGCGCGACTCGGTCACCGAGTCACGCCTGAAGCTGGTGCTGGAGCGTCTTAAACAGCGGGGCTGCGATTGGGCGGCGCGAACTGGACCCAGTGCAGGCGCGAAGGGCAGGCCTCATTCGTGGTCAGGTGCAGACGTAAGGGGGTTACGGGTTAAGAGCGGGACTGAGAGGTAGGGAGGCATCACCAGGCCGACCGCTGCAAGGAAAAGCACCCTTGATCGGGTTCCAGGTCGCGGACGCAGCGGGCACTTCGCGCCCAGCCCCGCACGCACTCACCAGGAATCCCACCAGGTAGAGACAAAGCAGGAAGCGGCGGGCTCCGACGGTACCGGGGCCGGGAGCCCCCGCCTGGGTCCCTGTCCTGGGCTTCTCCCGCGGCCACGGCGTCGCCGAGGCCAGGCCCCGGTCCGGAGCTATGCCGCCTCAGCCCCAGCGTTCCGTAGGCTCACACGCGCTGGGGACTGAGCTCACCTGACGGGCCCGCGGCGCTGGCCCCGCCCCTAGGCGGAAGCGAGCGGCTGCGCCTGCGCAGAGCTGAACGCCGCGGGCGGGCCTTCTTGGGCTGTGCTTCCTAAGCAGGCGCGGCGGGGGAGTCTGCACGGGTTCCCGCTGGTTCGCGTCCCGCCCGGGGAGTGGACGTGTGTGCACGACGCGCTGGTTTTATGATGGTGATGATGAAGCTCTGCGTATCCTGGGGATAAAGAGCCCGCCGCCCATGCTATTGGAGGGCTGGAGGTAATTGAGATAATGAGCTTTACCTGAGGAGTGGTAGGGGTGGGCCTAGGTGGTAGCGCGGGCTTCGGTGGGAAGATGCGCAGACCGAGGGCCCTAGTTGGCTGTGACTGACCTGGAGAAAGTTCCTTTGTCCCCTCCCGGTTTCAGTTTGCCCCCCTTGAAACACAGGAGGGCATAGTGTGGACCAGCCTCCTGGAGTTGTGAGGATTCTATAAAAGCCGCGAGCGCTTTCTCTGGGGCCCGCGACGGGAACTCACATCTGGAACATTCGCTGTCCTTTAGGCAGGTTGGAGCCGCCTGGTTTTGAGGTTTTCCATCGCAAGAGGGCAGGGCTTCCACCAGGGGCGTAACAAAGGTTCTACTGAGAGGAGAGGAGGCCATCACATGGACGTTTGGGCCTCCAGATGCCACCAACCCGTCAGGAAGCAAAAGGGGTACCTCTCCTGGCTGGAGTGATGGAGCCTGGTTAGCGAGGAGAAATTGGGTGATGTACAGTGGAGTGAGGAAGGACTTTATGTGGAAAATTCCAGAAACATAGAAACAAAAGAAGATAGAACTCTGGAAAACCAGTTCCTGAACTCGCAAAGGAAGAGTTTCATCCTTGCATGAACTAAAGACCCCCGACCAGCTTATGTTTAGGCTGAGGGCAAGTGAAGGAAGAAACAAGTAGGAAAAAAAAAAGAAAAATCAAAGAAAAAAATCTCAGTTTTGGAATCAGTGTCTCTTGTTATTCCTATAATAGCTGTTTCCAGGAATAAGTTGATTAAGGGACACTTAATTTCAAGCTTCATTTATAGATATGAAATTTTATATGTTAATTGTCATGCTGTTGTCAGTTTGAATTAGGTCATTAACATTACTACTGTTTCTGAAATCTCTAGAAAAGTTTTCTCCTTTAGATAAAGAGCCTTGGCAAAAAAAAAAAAAAAAAAAAAAAAAGAAATAGGGAGCAAAAGAAGAAAGCCACAGATATCAGCTAGGACCTTGGGCCCGGGCCCAAGAAGTGAGGACTTGTAGAAACTTTGCATATTTTCTCTCTGTTATACATGTGGGTGTTCGTGTATGCTAATCTTCTGTCTTCTTAGATAAAGAGCCTTGGAAAAAAAAAAAAAAAAAAAAAAAAGAAATAGGTAGCAAAAGAAGAAAGCCACAGATATCAGCTAGGACCTTGGGCCCGGGCCCAAGAAGTGAGGACTTGTAGAAACTTTGCATATTTTCTCTCTGTTATACATGTGGGTGTTCGTGTATGCTAATCTTCTGTCTTCTTCCAAGTGTAATTTTACATACAAGCAGTTGGAGCCTAACTTTACAGTTTAGTCTTTAGGTAACAGAAAATGTAGTAAGACTGACTGAATTTGAGGAGTAATTGAGTAATGTATAGAGCCAGAATGGGTGCAACGACTGTTGAGACTTTTTTCCTTGTGTTAGGTGGAAAAATAGAGTTGTTTTATGAAAATTGAAATGTGAACAGAAGGATGCATTTGGAAGCTGAGTACCGAAGAATGGACCGTGCCAGTTTTCAGTTTATTGCTCTTAGCTCCACATACACGCATTATTGCCCTGCTGTGTGATCCTGGAGCTGGACCCTGTAAACATATCTGCTTTGCTAGGTGGCATGGTGTTAAACTCTGGCAGTAGACCGTGCTGAGGGACACTGCATGGGGAAGGAGCTTCTCTTCCAGACTAATGTGCTTTGTGTGGCAGCCATGAGAATGTGAGACACTTAGTGTTCCTTAGCCCCCAGCAAGGTTCAGTGGCACCCATACAGGCGGCAAGTTCAGTGGGCATCCCAGCTGGTTTCCAGGGGAATCTCCCAGGTGCCCCAGCAAGTAACTTCCTGGCCATTTCCATAGGCACCTCTCTGGTGGCTTCCCAGTGAGTTTCATCAGTTTCCCAGCTGAATGCAGTAGGCAAGCACAAGATATAAAAGACATCTGTATTTGATAGAAAGATATAAAATTGTCCCTATTCAAAACCACATGGTCATCTATGTAGAAAACACTAAGGAATCTACAAAAAAATGTACTAGAACTAGATCCCAATGGAGTTAAACTAGATAACAGAAAAGTAGCTGAAGCGCTCAGAAATATCTGGAGATTAACAGCACAGTTCTAAATAACACATAGTCAAAGATACACTCTCAAGATAAATTAAAAAAATATTTTCAACTAAATGAAAGTGAAAATACAACTTATCAAACTTGGCAGATGCAACAAATATGGCACTTGGAAATTTATAGCATTGAATGCATATGTTAGAAAAAAGATCTGAAATCAGTAATCCAGGATTCCACTGTAGGAAACTAGAAGGAGAGCAATTTTACTTTCTTTGTTTAGAACCAACTTTCTGATCTATATCACATTCCTTCTTCCTGAAGAACTTCTTTTAACATATCTTATGTGCTGGCAATGAATTCCCCCTGTTTTTATTGGATGACTAGGCTTGTTTTTTCCTTTACTTTTAAAGGGTATAGAATTCTAGAGTGAGATGTGGGTTTTTTCTTCATTCAGTCCTTAAAAGATTTCACTCCATTGTTTTCATCCTTGTATATTATCTGATGATACGTCTGCTGTATTCTTCTGTAGGTAATTTGTTTTTTTTCCTCTGGCTGCCTCTAAGATTTTATCTTTTTCTTTGATATTCAGCAGTTTGAATATGATAGGCCTACTTGTGTGCTTTTTCTATTTTGGTATTAATCCTGCTTTATACTCTCTGAGTTTCTTTGATCTGTTATTTGCTGTGTTTCTAATTTAGGAACATTTTCAGCCATATTTCTTCAGATATTTCTCTGCCCCATTTTCTGTCTTGTACTTCCGGGACTCCAGTGATGCAGTAGCATGACCTAATGCTATTACCCATTAGACCTTGAATGATGTGTTCTGTTTATTTTTTTCTTTCACTCTTTTTTCCTTTTCATATTTCAGCTGGGATAATTTCTACTGATGTGTCTTCAAGTTCACTGATTCTTCCCTTGTCTGTGTTTAGTCTGCTGATGAAATTGTCAAAGACAATCACCATCTCTGTTATTGTGTTTTGAAATCTAGAATTTGCATTTGATTTTTTCTTATAGCTTACATCTCTCTGCTGAAGATGCCTATCTGGTCTTAAATATTGTCTCCCTTTTCTAACATATCTCACTTTGCCCCAGCTTCACCCTCCCACTCCATGTCCTCAAGTCCATTCTCTATGTCTACCTCTTTATTCCTGCTCTGCAACTAGGTTCATCAGTACCATTTTTTTTTTTTTAGATTCCATTTATATGTGTTAGTATACGGTATTTGTTTTTCTCTTTCTGACTTACTTCACTCTGTATGACAGACTCTAGGTCCATCCACCTCACTACAAATAACTCAATTTCGTTTCTTTTTATGGCTGAGTAATATTCCAAAATGGGACTTAATTACTCTTAAAAGCCTTTGCACAGCAAAGGAAACCATAAAAAAGACAACCCTCAGAATGGGAGAAAATATTTGCAAATGAAACAACAGACAAAGGATTAATCTCCAAAATATACAAACAGCTCATGGAGCTCAATATCAAAAAAACAAGCAATCCAGTTAAACAATGGGCAGAAGACCTAAATAGACATTTCACCAAGGAAGCCATGCAGATGGCCAAGAGGCACATGAGAAGATGCTCAACATCACTAATTATTAGAGAGATGCAAATCATTAGAACTTTTTAGCTGAATATTCTTAGGAACTTACATGCTTGCCATTCTGCATTTCCCCAAAGCTTGGGTCCCTTTTCTTCCCACAGAAGAAAGACAAGTTTTCCTCAGAAAGACAAGTTGGTTGATTGTTTACCTGAGACCTTGATTCTCCCATGGGTTCAAGAAATGTCATGCATTTGAAGTTTGTCTCACCTTTTACTTGCGGAGAAGGTGGCAGAATGCTCTTCCCAGTTCTCTAAACTCCAAGATGGAAATGGAAGGCTTATTGC
Source organism: Lipotes vexillifer (assembly GCF_000442215.2). Classification (NCBI taxonomy): domain Eukaryota; kingdom Metazoa; phylum Chordata; class Mammalia; order Artiodactyla; family Lipotidae; genus Lipotes; species Lipotes vexillifer. The sequence continues at coordinate 3,989,171 of NW_006784423.1, read as the reverse complement.
TTTTTCCACATTGTAGTATTTCTTTGACAACTGATGCTGAACTGAGATCTGCCTAGAGCATCTAACTCTTGACTTTATCTCCGTGTTATGGGGTGACACATTAAGGCCTCACCCTTACGACCTCATTTAACCAGAATTACCTCCTCATGGGTCCTGATTCCATATGTAGTCACAGTGGTGGTCAGGGATTCAACAGATGAATTTGGGGAAGAGTAACAAATCAGTCTGTAATAACGAACTCTGCCATAGAGAGATTCAGAGTTGCCTTGATTTTCTCGATGACGAAACGGGGGAAACCACAGCACTTATCACAGTGGGTTATTGTGGAGGGTAAATGGCTTAATAAGCCCAAAGCTCTCAGACTAATGCTCAGGACAAAGTGAGTGCTGGGTGTTATTTTGTCACTGTTGTCTTTTTTGTTATTTAGCTTTTGTGCTATTTGAGTATGCTGATAAGTCCTCCCTTAACCCCTTACCACAAGTGTAATTAAATTAAGTAGAACTTAAGGGACTTGGCTGAGCGGGACATGAAGAGAAGTCTGTAGCACCTGCAGCCATCAGACCCTTCTGCCTGCATTCTGACTGTAATTTCACACCAATGCAACACCAGCTACTTTCCCCCCCCGACGAGGCCCTCAGGGGGCACTAAGGTCACACGAGTGTGTCTCTCCCTGCCTCCCACACTCTCTCATGAATTGGATTGTCTTTCCTTTGGGGTTGACCTGTGCTGGCTCACAGACCTGGGGCTCATTTGAGCTTTTCACAAATCCCTTCTTGGAAAAGTCTTAAGAATGGAAATGTAAAAGTCCATCTTCATCTTTACAAATAAAGAAAGACCCAGTGGCAAAGGTATTTAAGGGGAAGGCAACATCCCCAGAGCCAAGGATAAATAAAAATGTCTTTCTCTAGATTAAGACTCAAGTCATGCGTGCAAGATTCATGCAAAGCACTTTGACAACCAGGAGACCAGAGAGGGGAACCTTTTCATTCACAAGGCTTCTGGTATATGGAATATACGTGTACCCTCAGAAAGAAATACAATGAGACAAAGGGATGAGTAAATTAAATCAAAATTATAATCGTTAAATGTGTATTTGTTTATATAATACATTCCTATAGGTTACATAATTTTCATTTCTATTTTCATGTATCAGAAAATTTCCCCTTTGGTTCTCAGTTTTGTTTCTGAAATGTTTTTTTGTGTGTTGATTGCAATTGAAGGCAGGTTTTTAAAAAAATAAGCTCCACGTTTTTTGCGCCTTTCAAGAGTTAATGCACTTAAGTTCACTAAGAGTTCTTTATGGGAATTGAACTTGGAGCTAGGCATCGGACCCTTTTTCAAAGTGAAAGGTATTTTTGTAATATAACTCCCTTTGTTTGAGTTACTTGTGTAAGTAGCTCTCAATTTAGTGGAGTGTAAATTGCCCACATTAATGAAGTGAATGAGCCTGTGGATCCTGATACAGTTGTGTTCAGCATAAGCTATTTATCAGGGCCTTGGTACTTTGATGGCACCATCTTAGTTAAGGCTGTTCAGCATCATATCCTGTGAAAATAGCAAATCCTTGCACTACAGTATTTGTGTGATATAAAAATCCCAATAGCAAATCCTTGCTCTACAATATTTGCATTTTGTAAAAATCCCAGCGGACCATAGTATACCATGGAATGCAAATTTTTACTTTGGCCAGCAGATGGCAATGTTCAACCCAATTTAATTCAATTCAGTAAGATTGATACTTGGTCAGCTAAGTTTGTACTGAGCACGTACATAAAGCATTGTGCTAGGTGTTAGGGATGTAGCAGTAAACAAAAACAGAACCTTTTATCACCCCCATAGAGTTTATTTGTTGTTCCTGTACTCTGTGTAAGATGAGAAGGCTTGTGAAAATAATCTCTTAAAATTACAGGTTGTGGTCCTATTGTCATATTGTTGGATGCGGGAGGTAGCAGGGAGGGTGACACACAAGAATCAAGAACCGTAACACAAAACAGAGATTTACAAAGGTCATTAGAGTCACAGAGACATATAGTAATGGTTCATGGGCAGGAAAAATCTGTTTCAATAGTGATCAAAGGGAAAACAATTAATTTTAGGGTTATCATTTAGTCTATTGTCTTGTGTCTAGGACTGTGGGGCCACAATCCCTTATATGTAACCTTGAGGGCCTTATATGTAATCTTATACATAACCTTGAGGGCCAGGTGTGTTTAGAACTCAGAATTTTGAGGATTTTGAAAAAGTAGCAACTTGCATATACCGTACATTACTTAACATCCCCCGTGGAACCTGGTGAGCCCTGTAATCAAACACATTCACGCTTGTGAAGTCAAATATGTAAGAATTCACACGATAGCTTATGTGCACCCTCATGCCAATCAAGTTTGCTTTGCCAAAAGCTTTTGGTTTTCAGAAATTTTGGATGTTGGAATGGCAGATAAGTATTGTGGTTCTGCGATATATTATTCCAAGACAAAAAAGACTCTACCCGAAAATCTCCAAAAAAACCACTCCAGTTTTCTGAAAGTTTGATTTGTATATTTGTTTACACATTTGTTCAGCACTGTTGGATGTTGAGCCATTCTTGTATTTTTTTTAAACTAAAGTGAACCAGAATTAACTTTTTTGGGGAATGTTTAGGTAGTTTCATTAGGTATTTTGAGATAATTAAGACTATTACAATATTAGGATTAGAAATTATGACCTTAGAAAAAAATATTTTGCTCCTTATCACTCACAAATTAAGCATGGCTTGGGATTTCTGCTAAGTTTTAGTGTATTTACCGATAAAAAAACACAGTTAACTAAATAAAAAGACATTTAATCAAAATAGGCAAAGTCCTTCCATTGTCTATGGTCATCTAGCCTTTGGTTGTCAAGTTTTATTTAATTTGTTAAAAAAAAATTTACCACACCACCTTGGAATGCTAATGATCTTTGTATCCTCAAGATTTTAAAAGGTTGACTATAAATTTTTTAGATTGAAAAATTAAAAACATTTTTGCCATAATTTCTCTCAATGACAGGAGACTCTAAAGGGGATGCTATTTCCAGGATGTCAGGAGGATTGCCAAAAGTGAAATCATGACAGTAGAAATAATCAGAATGATGGGAAAAAAGGCAGGGATGAACAGAGAATTCAAGGATCTTTCAGAATGGAAAAACGCAACCGATACATGGTGACTTCTCATATCTGATTTCACAAAGTGTCTATGTTTGTTTGCTTCACTGTTTAGTCTTTATGTTGTTCTCAAAAGTATTTGAAGCTGCTTACATAAACACATACAAAATAATAGGTTAAAAATATGTGTGAGAGAGAGAGAAAGTCAGGGGCACACAGAAAGGAAACTAAGGAAGTCGGGGTAGGGGAGGGAAGCGGGAAGCTGGGACATCACCTTTTGCACATTTGCCTCCAAGCTTTCCAGGTACCAAAATGAAGAAAAGTACTCTTAGTGCCATGAGAATTAAGCTCGTTGAGGGTAGAGAGCACATTTTATTCACTGTCACGGTTCTAGGACACAGCACCCTGTCTTAGAACAGGCAAGTGATACGCATTTGTCAAATGAATCATGTATAGTGTCTCTAAGATGAAAAATAACAGTAGTGCTCTGTGGAAACACAACATGCACACCGTAGCATAATGGTGAATGTTCGTGGAATGGATTAGTGAAGAGTTCATCAGCTAGGAGGAAGAGAAGGGACTTCTCATCCGAGGGAAGCAGAATGGGCAGAGATTTGGGGAACTGCTGGTGACCTAGCAGGGAGGATGGTGTGTATGGGTGAGAGGAGGGCTGGGAGCCCTTGGTGAGAAGTTAGCCTGTTGGAATAAACCTGAGTCAGATCTGGGATGCTAGCATAGGGAGTTTTCTTTTCTTTTCTTTTTAAAAATATATTTTTTTCATCAAGAATGATCCCCAGCTAAAGGCAGGAGAGAAGAGAAGCCTAATGTGTGTGATGTACCAGCTCCTCTGATGCACGTCCTCTTACTTGATACCCCCAATCATCTTCCGAAGCGTTGTTCCCATTTTCCGTATTAAAAAAACTCAGAGAAACCTGTCCTAAATACCTCCCTGTTCATTCATTAAGACAACACTCAGTGAATGCTAACCATGTGCCAGCCCCACCTCCCGCCTAGGCAACCCTGGGCAGGGGCGTATGTCACTGGGCTTCGGTCTCCTGGCTTGTACACTGGGAGTCGTGAGAATGAACAGGTTAACAGACATCATGTCTCAGAAGAGTGCCATCCTTAGGGATGGTGGGAGGGAGGGAGACACAAGAGGGAAGAGATATGGGGATATATGTGTATGTATAGCTGATTCACTGTGTTATAAAGCAGAAACTAACACACCATTGTAAAGCAATTATACTCCAGTAAAAAAAAAAAACCAAAAAAAAAAAAACCCCCCAAAACCCTCAGAGACTCAGAGAGTTGAGCCGTTTGCCCAATATCAGTCATCTGTGAAAGGAAAGTCCCCCTCTTCTTAATTCAATGAAATACTCGTTCTGAAATACCAGTAACAAGGGAGAACGTGGGAATGAGATCTGGTCCCTGCAGTTCCTGTTCTTGTCCCAGGTTCACCGGATCCTGGAGGGTCATTTCCTGGTCCTCAGTCAGCCACTTTGCCTTCTCATGGAGCCTCAGGGATCCAGAGGACAGACTGAAAGTTATAAAGAAATTATTGTAAATTATTGTGAATTGCCTTTGGCAGTGGGACCCTGTGCAGAGCTCTCTTTGCTTACCTCTGGCCTTCTACACGCGACCAGGAACACCTTTAACTCCTACCAAGAAGACCTTTAGATGCTGAAATTCCCACCCAAGACATGGATTATTTCATATTCTACCTACTGAAGACTTACTTGTACTCAAGGCATCTAATATGCTTGGGATGGTGTGTGCCACACAGTAGATGCTCATGAGTATTAGTTATTATCATTCACCTCCATTTACATTTATGACCATCAAGGTCTCCCACAGGATTGAACCTGAGACACCATGCTTATGCTTGTGCCCTTGCAGATTCACTGTGACAATCATATCTGCGTAAAACAGATTCAGTATTCACCAAAGGAGTGGGCACGTACGGTAGCAATGGAGTTGTTCTATTATAGGATTACTGTGAGTTGAGGTTGGTGCTAAGGTATGTCTGTCTCCCCTCATCACCTGGTCTAGAAAAGAGGCTGAAAGGGAAAAGATCCAACGTCTGAATTTGTAAAGAGATCATGAGGACACAGCAGCTGTTTAACAATCACCCTGGAGTATAGACAGTTTTTTAAGCTGCCGAGAGAACTTGGGGAAGAGATACTGAATGATTGTTGGGAACATTTTAGGAATCATGATAAATTAGGAGTTTCAAATGGTAGACAAATGGTCCAGGTTTCTAAAGAAGAAAGATACTTTTTGACCCCTGGATAGTTCTATTTTATTTCTAAATAAGAGTCTACTATGGATTCTTTTTTTTTTTTTTTACATCTTTATTGGAGCATAATTGCTTTACAATGGTGTGTTAGTTTCTGCTTTATAACAAAGTGAATCAGTTATACATATACATATGTTCCCATATCTCTTCCCTCTTGCATCTCCCTCCCTCCCACCCCTCTAGGTGGTCACAAAACACCGAGCTGATCTCCCTGTGCTATGCGGCTGCTTCCCACCAGCTATCTATTTTACGTTTGGTAGTGTATATATGTCCGTGCCAATCTCTCACTTTGTCACAGCTTACCCTTCCCCCTCCCCATATCCTCAAGTCCGTTCTCTAGTAGGTCTGTGTCTTTATTCCCATCTTACCCCTAGGTTCTTCATGACATTTTATTTTTCTTAGATTCCATATATATGTGTTAGCATACGTTATTTGTCTTTCTCTTTCTGACTTACTTCACTCTGTATGACAGACTCTAGGTCCATCCACCTCACTACAAAT
>NW_006784423.1:3981389-3982300 GCF_000442215.2 Lipotes vexillifer | reverse complement strand
ATTTAGGTCTTTAATCCATTTTGAGCTTATTTTTGTGTATGGTGTTAGGGAGTGATCTAATCTCATACTTTTATATGTACCTGTCCAGTTTTCCCAGCACCACTTATTGAAGAGGCTGTCCTTTCTCCACTGTACATTCCTGCCTCCTTTATCAAAGGTAAGGTGACCATATGTGCGTGGGTTTATCTCTGGGCTTTCTATCCTGTTCCATTGATCTATCTTTCTGTTTTTGTGCCAGTACCATACTGTCTTGATTACTGTAGCTTTGTAGTATAGTCTGAAATCAGGGAGCCTGACTCCTCCAGCTCCGTTTTTCGTTCTCAAGATTGCTTTGGCTATTTGGGGTCTTTTGTGTTTCCATACAAATTGTGAAATTTTTTGTTCTAGTTCTATGAAAAATGCCAGTGGTAGTTTGATAGGGAGGTTATCTACAGAGGAAGCACAGACCCTGCTAAAATCCACTTCTCCAAGTTTCACAAAGAGCAGCCCAGATCAGAGCCATTTCTTCTTGATGGATTACCAGTTGGATAGCTCTGGAAGCTACGTATTTGTATCACAGCCAAGAGTCCTAATACAAATGGATTTTTCTTTTTATCTTAGTGCCCCTTGTGTGTCAAGCACTGTGAGAAGCACTGAGGATAACTGAGCTAAAGGAGTTCAGTTTGATGATGTCGGAAGTAGTCTATGGTATCTTTCTCAAATGGATGCCCACAAACGAATGGTTGGAAACAATTAGACTGGTTACATTAGTAGCTGCTTTGATAAATATACATTTTGATAATGATGCTTATACCTTTTTGGATACACCAAAACATGGTGAAAAAATATTAGTTGATAGACCTCATCCAGAAAGACGATTTTTTGTTTGTGACAGAAACCAAAATTGAGATGAACTGTAGCAATAACAGATC
>NW_006784423.1:3962229-3981379 GCF_000442215.2 Lipotes vexillifer | reverse complement strand
CACTCTTTCTACTTATTTTAAAAATCCAGTTGTTTGTGTATGTGTTTGTGAATGTGTGTGTGTTAAAGATTTAGTATTAATGCATAGATTTTTACATGTCATTACAATATAAATAAAATAAATAAAACCTTCCTAAAAGGATTCCTCTTCCTCTGCAAACAACAACATTGTCACCTACAGTAAAGCTGCAAAACCACAGCCACAGTCGTCTTGGGAGGGGGTGTGTGGCTGAGCAGGAGGCTGTGTCTGGGGCGGCCAGAAGCTTATTACAGCCTTAGGTACCTCATTCTGAAGAATCTTTTTTCTCACTAGCTCATGAACTCCTCAAGGTCAGGCCCTGCGTATCTGATAAAATGCCTGGACCCTTGCAAGTTCTCAGTAAGCACTTCTTGAAGATGCATTCCCCCCCCCTACAAAACCCCCTTAATCTGATCTTATATTGTATTAATTATAGAACAGCATCTTTGTTAGTTTCCTATTGCTGCTGTATGAACACTCTATGACAAATTAACACAAAGTCAGTGGCTTAAAAACAACTCAGATTTACTATTCTGCAGTTCCAGAGGTCAGAAATCCCCAAAGTCAAGGTGTTGGTAGGGCCACATTCCTTCCTGGAGGCTCTTGGAGAGAATCTGTTTTATTCCCTCTTCCATCCTCTAGAAGCTGCCCACAATCCTTGGTGCGTGGTCTCTTTCCTACATTTTTAAACCAGCGACTCTCCGACCCTTTTTCTGTGGTCACATTTCTTTCTCTGAGTACTGTCAGGAAAGAGTCTCTACTTTTCATTTAAGGATTTATGTGATTAGATTGGGTCAACCTGTATAATCCAGGATATTGCTATGTAAGGTAACACATTCACAGATTACGTGATTATATTTAGGATTAGGGTATGGACATCTTTGGGAACCCATTATTCTGCTCATCACAGCATCCAAATAAGAAAGGTGGTGATATTAACTTCGTTAGATTCTACCCAGAATATTTTGCTATGCCTCACCCCAATCAAGTACTTGCAAATTGTAGCAAAGAATCAGAACAGCAAGGAGATTGGGAGTTGTTCCAATCTAAGGGATGTTTAAAGGAATGGGATGTTTAGCTTAGAAAAATGAAGACCTATATTAAGGGGTGGAGTGGGGTTTGAGGGAGGCATGAAATGATTGCTTCTTCAAAATATCAGAAAGCTCTGACATACAACAGAGTTTAGATGTGCTGTACAGCCTTGGAGGACAGAATACGATTAAGACTGGAACCTTTAGGGAAGCAGTTTGGGGCAGAAATTAAGGCAGAGCTATGGACATTATTGATGTCCTTAAATGAAATGGCTGAAAAATGGCATAGCTTGTTGATCTGCAGAATCTTATAAAGGAGATTTGAGCATCAGATGAGGGGTCAGCACAGATGTACTCTCAAATTCCATTTAACCCTCACAGTCACTGATTCTATGTCTTAGTGAAGTAAGTCAGAAAGAGGAAAACAAATATTGTATATTAACACATATATGTGGAATCTAGAAAAATGGTACAGATGAATGGGTTTGCAAGGCAGAAACAGAGACATAGATGTAGAGAACAAATGTATGGACACCAAGGTGGGGGGAAGTGTGTGGGGTGGTGGTGGTGGGATGAACTGGGAGAGATTGGGATGGACATACATACATTAATATGTATAAAATAGATAACTAATAAGAACCTGCTGTATAAAAAAATAAAATTAAATTAAAAAAAAAGATTCTATGACTTAGAGTTCCATTCATGACTCTTGGGCACTTCTGATTGCATATACCTGGAGCTGGTCAATGCCCTACATCCTTACTAAGGAGTTGTCTTTTTGCCTTTGCTAATTTCATTATCTAAGGATCCATCCCATGTCAAACAGAAGTGGTGAAGGAAGTTGGTAGAGTTCAGATGCCTCTTGAGAAGATGCAGTGACCCATGTTACAACTGGGAGTATAAAAACAATAGCCATAGAGACTGTGAAAGTTTTAAAATATTACACAAATACTTAAAAAAATGCTCTCGGGCATATTTAGACATGGAACAAAATGAAAGAAGTGAGCTATAGAGGATAGGCATGAAGAAAGTCTAGATTCATTGCTATTTGGTGACTCGTATGGGTATCAGGTAAGACCCATATTTTGAGGAGGTTGAATATTTAAAATGAAGGAAACAAAAAGTAGACCATATTCTTCCATCCTAATCCAGAAAATAATATATTTTTGAGACTTTTTTTCATTAGTCTACTTTTGAGATGATTATTTGGAATAACTTGTACAAGATCTGGGAGCTGCTATATAAAGTGCTGTTTTTATGTCATAGTGCATGCTACATAAAAGTATTTTTTTCTACTTTAAGTAGTTTATGGTACCATATTCTTGATCTTTTAAATACACTTATGAATGTATAAGTTAAAACCTGAATTGTACTCGCTGTTATGTTAGATCTGTCAACCCACTAGTTATTTTATATCCCACAAGTATCCAAAAAGGATTAAGATATTAATTACAACTTCAGTTATATCCAAGAGAGGTCTTTGTGGTTCTTTATAGCTGTGATTTATATATCTTCAAAGAGAGTCTTCAGTGTCTTTGGGTTTGTAATGGTCATTCTGGATTAAGAGGAGCTTGTTCAGACACTTAAGACTTTGGGCCAGTGCTGTCAATGACCTCATACCATTCCGTCTTCTTTCCACCCAGCAGCAGTAACGATGATTCTGGCCAGCTCCTGATACTGCCCTCCACAGTCAGGGAAAGGTCAGTTATTTTTTGATCCCCATGGGAGAGAGACAGCTCCTCAATCAGTATCCTAAAATAGTCAGCCATTCTCAGCTGCTGGGCTGGAGTCCCTCCAGGGGAGAGCAAAGGCAATACAAATCCACCGGCTGGGTGCGAGTGCAAAGCCACCAAAACAGGAGCTAAGAGACACTTCTCAAGAAGATTCTGCCTATTCAAAAATCTTTATTCTTTTTTGTTGAGGAGCTAGGTGTTAGCTATTTTTTATTTTCTTATTTTATTTAAAGGGAAACCAGTGAATTGAAAATGAGATTAAATATTGCCATCTTCTTTGGGGCTCTCTTTGGTGCTTTGGGGGTTTTACTCTTTTTGGTGGCTTTTGGATCAGATTATTGGCTTCTTGCAACTGAAGTTGGAAAGTGTTCAGGTGAACAGAATGTGCGTTTCTTCTTCAAAATATTGTTGTACTCAATAGTAATGAGGATAGCTTTATGTATCCTCTTGAAATCCGAAAATGGTAGTGGAATGTCTATTTCTTCATAGAAGAGATATGTAGAAAGCTACTGATCATCATTATTTGGGAAAAAATACGTTGCTTAAAAAATTTCCTGGAGGTAACTGTTTAGATTATGTTCCTTGTGTTGATGGCAAGTTACTTCATTTGCGTTCTCTGCAGATAGAAAACGTCACTTTCCACCATGAAGGATTCTTCTGGAGATGTTGGTTTAATGGGATTGTGGAAGAGAATGATTCCAATATCTGGCAGTTCTGGTACAGTAAGTGGAATTCAGCTTTATTTTCCCCCTTGGCTTTAAAATAAAAATGAATAGTTTCTCATTTGGTGCATGTCACTTATAAAATAGGATTGGATTCTTAGTTGTAGAATCTCAATAGGATATCTTCCAAATGTTCATAAAGTGATTCCTTTTTATTAAGTAGAAGTGGCTATAGGAATAATTATTTTATTTTCTAACATGAAATTGGAGTCTGAATACTTATGGCAAAATTGAATAATCCACTGTTTCCTTGCTCATGTTTAAAATATACCAACCCTAACAAACAAAACAGATATTATCTATAGTATTTTTTTCAAGTGTCTATTATTGCTGTGTTGCAAATAAATGCTTTTATTTTCTTGGGCTATTTTTTGGGGCTTGAAATCCCAAGTTTAAAAATCCAGAATTAAAGATGTATTATTTTATATTAATAGCTTCAAAGTTTAAAAAAATCTTCTTTATAACAAAACAATGATCAGCAATGGCAGATGAAAACTTGCTCTATTTGGGCTTAAACCAAGTTTGTGGGCAATATTAAGAAAGGCTTTGCTTTTGATGTTTCCATTCTCTCATAGAAACTTTAAAGTTCTTTTTTGAAGTAGAATAGCTCCTTAAAAATATGATGCATTCTTTCAGCTGCTTTTTCTATATTGTGTTAATCTTTGAAAATCAATTCACTGAAAATAGCTAGCCTTTATCTTGTTGCATCCAGCAATGAAAGAACTGTTTATTACCCTCAGACTTATTGTGGGTTGAAATGATCAGTCTTCTTATCAAAATACTCCTGTGATAAATCAAAGTATGGTATTTAAACAATAGTCAAGATCATGGAGTATAACATACAAATACGAGATCACAGAAGACGAGTCAAAGGTAAATGGCATATGTAAAAGGAACAAAGTAATGATGAAATGGCATTTTGAGAGAAATATTTCATAGTTTCTGATTGTCATTTGGGGTAGGAGAATAAGCCTGTGATCTGCCAGTGAAGATTATTTAGACTTTGGTAAAGTGGAGTAGGTCAGACTTTGCAGGAGGAAGAGTTTGCCAAGACTTAGAGAAGGGAAGAGTATTTTACTCCTTAGAGGGTATATGATGAAATCTTCAAGATTTCAGACAACATTAAAGTTCTTTCTTGTGGTTTCTTCAAATGCTAAAAATTATTATTACTTGAATTATTAACTTGTGTGGTCTATCATTTACATCTTTTCCCTGAAAATAGACTATAGAAGAAATTTTCTATTAATTAGAAGCAATCAAGGTTAAATCTAAATTTATTAGATTTTCAAATGACTATTTTTTGAATACCTACTGTGTGCTAGGCATTATGTTAGGAATTGGAGAATACAGTTGTGAAAACGAATGAAATCTGGTGCTTTCAATTTTAGGGTGATATTAAGGGTGCTCTCTCCCTTGAATTAGGTCATGAGCTAGATGTTTTCAGTGAATCCACTTTCCAGGTCCCCTGTGCTTTATTTACCATATGAGGTTTTTAAGGAAGTTTCCTCCCTTATTCAATAATTCTCTGAATTTGTTGATCTAACCTATAGTTTTATTTTGCTTGTGTACCCCCAGATCCTGTATTTCTCTTCTGTTAGGAACAAACCTTCACTCAGCGTCTCAGTAACAAATGCCTTTGTTTTGCTCTCCTTCCTAGCCAGTCAGCCACCATTGAAGAACTGCACGCATGCTTACCTGTCGCCATATCCCTTCATGAGAGGAGGGCACAACTCGACCTCCTACGACTCTGCAGTTAGTAAGTACCTCTTTCCTCAGAAGGCCCCTGAGACGGGCCTTTCTTTCTGAAAGATGCCCACCACAGCATTTCTGTGGGCGATTAAAAAGTAATTTAACATTTTTAATTTCAACATGTGTTTTGATATCAGTCTGTTATATATAAAATAATAAGATACCATTTTTAAGACACCATTTATAATCTTAATAAAATACAACTTTGGTCTAAAATTAAAGCCATTGTAATTTGCTTTCTACTTATAAAGATAATTTTTTTTAAAGTGTGTTTTCTGATATGAAAGTAGCGGTGTACATCAAGAACTGCTCCTTAAGTTGTAAAACTGGTCTTACAATGGAAAATATTGTAATATACACCCCGATTTTAAAACATTTTTTTGCAGTTGTTACACATAAGGATATGATTATGCTACTGTATTTCTACAAAATGACTGAACTTTGCTGTGTGTGATATCCCATAGAAGAAGTAGAGTCTGATGTCATTAACTGGGAGTCATGATTACCTGAACTCTTTCATGTTTTCATACTATTTTTTCTATAGAAAATATATAAACTAAGTTTCTATAGAAAGTACACAATATATATTTGTGTACACAAATCTAATTTTAGAAAGTACATAAGCTCAGTACGTCAACTTTATTCTCAGCTGGTTTCATGAAGTTTTTAATATTGTTTATCCAAACCTTAAAACTAGGGTTGGCACAGAATTTACCAATGTCATAAACAAAGCCAAAAAATATCTGTTTTTCAAAGAAGATACTTAATATATTTAACATTCTGAATAAATGTGTATTAGTCAGGATTCTCCGGACAATCACTAGGGGATTATATATGGGTGTGTGTGTGTGTGTGTGTGTGTGTGTGTGTGTACAGAGAGAGAGATTGAGGTTGATTGATTGATTGATTGATTGATTGATGGAGAAATTTTAAGAATTGGCTCCTGCTATTGTGGAGGCTGGCAAGTCTGAAATCTGGGGCAAGCCCACAGCTGGAGATTCAGATAAGACTTGATGTTGTGGTCTTGAGTCTGAACGCTGGAAACTCGGGTAGAATATCTGTGGTGCAGTCTTGGGGAGAGTTCCTTCTTCTTTAGGAAACCTGTCTTTGTTCTTAAGTCCTTCAACTGGTTGGATGAGGCCGACCTCCTCATTCTGGAGGATAATCTACTTTACTTATAGTCTGCTGTTAGTAAATGCTCATCACATCTAAAAAAATACCTTTATAGCAGCATCTAGACTACTGTTTGATCAAGCAACTGGGCACCATAGTCTAACTAAGTTGACACATAAAACTAACCATCACAGAACTTAATGAATTTTTACCTCATTCATCCATTTTTTCATCTTTATATAAAATTTGTATTTCCACACATTATAATTTTGTTCTGAGTTTGTCAAAGGATGTAGCATCTGCTTATATCACAGCATTAACATGACGTTTTATGGAGCGGGTGTGGGTCTGGATAGGAAAAGGGGTGAGGACGCAGCTGTGCTTGTCCACCAGGCTTGCGTGTGCTCAGAGGGTCTGTGGCTGTCGGCCTTGAAGCGTGTGCAGCAGAGATGCTTTTCCCATTGAAAACCTCATGAGGCACCTCATTCACACTAGCCAGACCCTCTTACATTGTGGATGACACGGACCCTCTCACTGACGAGAGAACAGATGGCATGGGAAGAGCAGGATAAACCATTTTTTTAAAAAAATTAATTAATTAATTAATTATTTATTTATGGCTGCACTGGGTCTCATTGCTGCACATGGGCTTTCTCTAGTTGTGGCGAGCGGGGGCTGCTCTTTGTTGCAGTGTGCGGGCTTCTCATTGCAGTGGCTTCTCTTGTTGCAGAGTGCAGGCTCTAGGTGCGCGGGCTTCAGTAGTTGTGACACGTGGGCTCAGTAGTTGTGGCTCGCGGGCTCTAGAGCGCAGGCTCAGTAGTTGTGGTGCACGGGCTTAGTTGCTTCACAGCATGTGGGGTCTTCCCAGACCAGGGCTCGAACCCGTGTACCCTGCACTGGCAGGCGGATTCTTAACCACTGCGCCACCAGGGAAGTCCCAAACCATTTTATCATATACTACAAAAAGTTACATTACAAAAAATTATGAAAATGGTACCCCTTCCTTGTCATTCTTTCTGGAACATTAGGTATTTGCATAAATATTAGTATTGCTGTTGTTGATACTCATATGTTGAGGTCCTGTGATAAGATAGGTATTGTAAGTACCATATATTTAAAAATGAATCTACATATTTGAAAAGTTTGCACCTCAAGGAGATAGTGGAGAACTTGAAAAACAAGGTAATGTTACCTGTGCATAATAATTACGATGGAGAAGGCTAGTAAATGCATGTCAGAAAAATTACACTGCAGTCACATTCAGATTATTATGTGGCATTACATATAATTACTGTGTCATTTTTTGAATCTAGTGACAAAACTGTATTCCATTTTGTTTAAATTGTCAAACTCCTCTTTGGCACACATATTGTAACTCCTTATTCTCTTTAAGCAACTTTATCAAAGACTCTAAGTAAAAATGACTGAGGTGGGAAGAGGTATGTCCTACAGCAGAAATACTATATGCAGGTTTCATTTATCTTCATAATACTGTACAATGATATGTGACATTATATTTGGGTGATTATTTTATTGTTTCCTTTATCCAAGAGAAGGACATAGATTTCATCAAAAAGATTCCACCTGATTGAAAGTGTGTGCTTCCTGGTTAATGAGGCCACATAGACTTCACTAGACTCCAGAACTACTCTTTGGCTTCATAGCTTCTTAATTATCAGGCATTATACATTTGCCAACTTATCTTAGGAAAATTCAAAGTATTGTTTGTGAAATCTGATGTATTGTGGCCTGGCAAATTATTGGTAAAATGTCTTTGTATTCTCCTGATTTTTTAGAGTTACAGTTAGCCAATATTTGAAATCAGTGAAAATGATACAGTGGTGGGTGGCTTTTCTGGAAAGTCTATTTTAGAATTATTGGATATTACTGATGAAATTATTCTTTTTCATGATAAGGAGGCTGAGACTCAGAGAAACCGTGTGATTCTATCTTCACACAGCTGATCACTGGCAGAACTAATGTAAGGTCCAAGTCTCTGGGTGTTTATTGATAATCTTATAAACTACAGTGAATGAAAAGGCTGATTTTAGTTCTCAGTATTAAATCTTTTTAAGTGTAACTCTTTTCGTTGGATCTCAATGAAAGAACAAAGTAAACTTATGTTGGCTTTTTCTGCCTTGCTGTCTGATCCTGACTTGTGTATACAGTCTGGTCTAATTCATTGTTTCCTTTATTTTTGTCTTAATCTCAAATGCATACAATCATGGTTCAAATCTAGTCATTTGGATGGTTGACCAAGCTTAGAGGTGGTGATCTGATTCTCAGAATTATTTTCTGAGCTAGGACTGCGTGCTTCAAAGTCCATTAAACAATTTCATTACTTTTTGATATGTCAGAATTTAGATTTTCTGGTTTGTTTCATGCTTAAATTCAGTCATAGTTCATTAATTTGGTAACATTTGATATGATGTACTGAATGTGGATTAATTTTCAGGGTAACTCAATCTTTGAGAGAATCAGTCATTTCTTTTCGGTGTCCCCATAGCCTTTGGTCACACCCATCGGAGTGCTCCTTGTACTTAACTGTAGTTGTTTGTTTACTGGGCTTCTTAATTATTTATTGCAACTCCCCAAAGGCACAGAATGTAACCTACTCAAATTTATATCACCAGAGCTTAGTGTAGCGCCTGGTCCCCCTGTCCCCACTAATACTTGGAGTAGATCAGGTTCTCCTTTATAAAAACCAGGCTTTAATTTGATAATTTGTAGCACAGATTTTAATCATTTACTTGCATAATTATTTTGTTCATGTATTCCTTCCCGATTCAACTCTAAGCTCCACTGCTGTGACGTCTTTTATGTTTGACTCACCATTGTATCCACTGTAGACTGAATATTTTTGTAGAATTAATATTTCTTGAGAGTCTCCACTAACTGTGCTGTACTCTGGTGCTGATACTGATGCCCTGAGTAACTAATGATGTGTGTAGGAATTTTTTAAACCTTACTAAATGGACTGTGGTTACTCTTAAAATTTTGTTTTCATACTTTTTGTAATTTTTTAGGTCTTCAACATTGTTTCACGTGTCAGCTGTCCTTTGCTTTTATTATCAGTATTTATTTATTTACTTTTCTTTTCTGGTCTGTTCATCCTTCACTCATAAAAATTATAGGGTAGGGCTTCCCTGGTGCCGCAATGGTTGAGAGTCCGCCTGCCAATGCAGGGGACATGGGTTCGTTCCCCGGTCCGGGAAGATCCCACATGCCACGGAGCGGCTGGGCCCATGAGCCATGGCCGCTGAGCCTGCGCGACTGAAGCCTGTGCTCCGCAACAGGAGAGGCCACAATAGTGAGAGGCCCACGTACTGCAAAAAAAAAAAAAATTACAGGGGGATGTGAATGATGAAAGACTAGAAGCAGGAAAGCAGCTAGGCAAGATATTAGTCAGCAGCACATCAAGCTGGAAGTAGCAGAAAACAAACAGCAACTAAAACATAAGGGCTATTTTTCTCCCACTATAAGAAGTTCAGAAGCAGCTCCTATAATGATGCTGTCAGGGACCCAGGCCCTTTCAACCTTTTCTTCCACCATCCTTGGCAGGTGGAGAGCCCCTGTCATGTTCCTCCATCTTCAGAAGAGCAGACATGTCTCTAGAGTTCTCCAGTAGATTTCTACCAATGCTTTTTTCATTGGAACTGTGTCACATGGCCTTGTTGGGCTGGGATGTGGAGTTGTTTGCTTTCTAGCCTCTGTGGCAGAGGAGGAGAAGGGAGAAGGGCTGGGAGTGTTGATGGATCAACCTAGAGGAGCCTCCTCAGGGGACCAGCATCGTAATCCTGCCTGGAAGTTATCAGGGCAGGACAAGGGTGAGGCAGCAAAGGTGAAAAGGGAGTGATGGATAGCAATGATATTTAAAGAGTGAAATGTAAAACTTGGTAGCCAAACAAAAGAAAGCTGGAGGAATCTAGGATGATGAAGGAATTGCCTTTTGAACAAGATGTAATTCAGTTTAAACAACATACAATCAAGGTAATACGGTCACTTTCCTCCAGACAATAAATATTATTTTAGTGTATTTCTTTCCAGTCTTTTTTTACGTGCATATTGTACATTGTTTCAATCATTATAAATGCAAATGTATGTCACTTTTTTACGTCAGCACATATGTCTCCATATTTGTGCCTAATAGTTTCTCAGATTTTAAATGCTAGTTGCTACCTCCACATTAAATATAATTTTATGTGTGTTATATTTGTCATAATTTGTTTTGGTTCTTTGGATTATGTTTTCATAAATGTGAATGGTGGTGAATCAAAAGATAGGAATAAAATTGCATTATCGTTATTGTGCCAAGGTACCAAATTGCTTGCCAACCAGCACTGAACTGTGAATTATTTCAAGAAAATTTGGTAGGGAGGATAGAAATGTGAGAATCAGGAGGAGGTGGCATGTTTTGAAGTGGAGGATGGGGATTTAGTTTGGATTTTAGACACAGTAAATTTGGGTTGATGGTGGAATACCAGTTTGAAATCGTTCAACAAGTAGCTTGATGTGCAGAACTGACGATTAATTAAAAAGACATTAATTAGCACAACTGATAATGATCAGGAACTGCAGACATGGTTTTTGATATCAGATATAATCTTCAAGAAAAATTGTCATAGGAAAGAGGATGGTAAAATATCAGTTATACGTAGGAGAAGGAAAGAAGCGAGGACAGTCCAGAAAGGAGAAACAGAAAGAGGTATTGAGAAGCAAGCCAATGGGCAGACTGGTGTGTCGTCACAGGGGCCTACACAGGTGAGAGTCTTGGGAAAGACGTGGTGGTCCTCAGTGCAGGTGTAGAGTGAATGAGAATGAGAAGGGGGCAAAGAGGAATTGGATGACATGCTGATAATGAAAAAGTTCTGGTGGCCCCTGGTAGCTCCCTCCCCACCAAGGACCCATAAAGAGGCCAATAAAGTCAGCTCCTTTGAAATATAAACCCACAGGCCCTGCTGGTTTGGCCTGAGACTTCCAGACCTTCTGCTCTGTGTCCCACTTCTGTGCACGGCCCATCCCCTTGGGTGGAGCCTGAGGGCCCTGCTCTCTCTTCGTGGCAATGCCTTTCCCCTCCATTTTCCTGTGCATTCTGTCACCTGATCCTCCTGAGAGCCAAGCCCTACCGCAGGCTTCCTCCTCTTCTCCCAGGAGAGGTCAGAAGGCAGCGATCCCCCTAAAGGGGGGCAGAGCAGCATGATGATAGGAACGTGAAACCTCACACTGGGTGTCCACGGGGGGCGAGAAGTGAGGAAGCGGAGACCTTTGCAATTAGCCAACACTGGGACTTGGAATAGCAACCAAAAGAGCAGAGCCTTGCAGAGAGCACCAGGTCCTCACAAAACCATCCCGTGCTTCACTCTGCAAGGCGAAATAAACCATAAAAATGAATGCCCTTATACACCACAGCTTTAAACAGCAAATAAATGAATTAAGATTTGAGTCAAGAGTTAATATAAATTCTTAAATAATTGCGGAGACACATCACCATGTCATGGGAATCTAATCACATCGGGATCCCGGCGTCCCAACTCTACTTACAAATCAATTATGCTAGTGTAGCTGGATCTTATGTTGCAATTTTTTTGTGTTCGTATATGGTGATTCTGGACATTGTTGTAAATTCACCAAATAGTTTTAAATACTTCTGCTCTGCCTTAGCTGTGTAGAAAAAAAAAGCATACTCTGCAAAGTTTAATGGAAAATACAATTCGTTTTTTTTTTTTTTTTTTTTGTCACGAATGTCAAGTACCTAGATATTTGGAAGTACCTTAACATTCACTTAATTTCCTGCTGTTCATTCAGACATTTGGGATCATGTAGCCATGATCACAGACACAGAGTGATATTTCAGGGGGGCTGTACTTCCTGGTTTCCTGCTGACTTTTCATCTGTGGCCCCAGTGTGGGCTCTCTTGTGTTCAGGTTAAAGTGCTGCCCACAGGGCAGCTCGCTCAGGCTTCCCAGGCTGCAGCTCCTGAGGGTACAGTTGGATTTTCAGTTCCAGGGCCCAGCATCAAAGCTGTAATTAAAAATCACTTTTTCAGAGAGTGCTATTTTGCGTTCTCTACAATTTAGTCACGGGCATCTAAGGATTGGTTGGCAGTTTATGTAAATCCCTCCAATAATGGGGACAATTGCTTTCTATAAACAAGACTGGTTATTTACAACGATGTGGGTCTGCTTCCCTTCAAAGAGGACAGGCTGCAGCCTTGACAGAAGCTTCTGGTAACATCTGTGAAGCTGTCAGCCACACTCAGAAGTAGAAATTCCCTCTAATGATAGGGCACCTCCTGGTGCTTAGACCAGGGTTTCTCAGCCTCAGCATGTTGACATTTGGGGCCAGATGATTGTTGTGGGAGGGATGGTCCTGTGTGTTGTAGAGTGTTTAGCAGGATCCTTGGCCTCCACCCACTAGATACCAGTGGCATCCCTCAGTGTGACCATCAAAAATGTCTCCAGATATCCTGGGGTATCTGGATGGGCACAGAATCATCTCTGATGGGAACCACTGGGACGTTCTAGACATGTATCCCCAACACTTCTAACCCAGGGCCCAAGCTCCTCTTCAGAATTAAATTATCCACACACTGTGCCCAACTCCAATTCTGGACCCCAAAGCACATAAATAATGGTTAGTTTCCTTCTGCCTTCTTTTATATTGAATGTTTAAACCAAAAAGGAACAAGGAGACCATCTTGGCCTCGATTATCTTTAAACAGCATTGCTTCTGCCTCAAGCTTCAGATATTTTTTTAGAAGACAGTATTAACTAGATTTGATGAAAAAAATAGAGTGTCTGTTGTATGTTGGGCACTGTTCTGGGTGCTCCAGAGTCAGCCCTAAATTCTTACCCTCATGGGGCTTTCACTGTAGTGGGCAGAAGGAGATAAACAAACCAGTCATGTGCTTGAAGAGGAATAAAAGGAGGAGGAGTGAGTGTAGAGGGAACCTCAGTATTAAATAGGGTGACGGGGAGGCCTTATAGAGAAGGTGACGTTTGTTTTGAGTTGACAACCCTGGGTTGAATGGGGCTCTGCCACCCAGCTAAGCTGTCCAGTTTCCTGATCCCTCTTTTGGGGACTGGATAGATGCTGTTCAGAGTGCTTAGCACAGGGACTGGCTCTTAGTAAGGGTTCTATGGGCGTTACAAGCTGGCCTTTGAGTCAGCGGGTCTGTGTGCACTATCTCGAAACATGACTTCCTGTCTCTAATCTCCCCTCAGATTTACTGCAAAAGGAAGATAAGCTTAGTATCAACCTCATGCGGTTGTTAAAATGAAAAGAGAATACTACAAATGCTTAGCATAGTGGTTGCCATCTAGTTGGTATTCAATAAATGTCAGTTATTCTTAGGATGCTATACCAATTTAGAACACCAAAAATAAGTCATCCTCGAGGCACATCAATGCATCCTAGCTTCTCCCTAGTGAAATGCTTCCTGCTCTCTGAGAGTGTGTGTGTGTGTGTGTGTGTGTGGTGTATGCCCACATCAAGAATTTGGCACAGTTTCCGGCAAAGAGTAGGGGCTTTATAAATAATGCTCACTATTATTATCATGATCCCATCATCCTAGTACATGATACTTAATATTACCATCTGTACTGGCCAAGATTTTCTACTCTTTATGTGATAATATCAATTAAAATTTACTCAATAAATACTGTGTGCTATTCCCTGTTCTAGGTTCTGGGGAACAGCAGTGAACAAAACAGTTGGAAATCCCTGCCCTCGTGGAGCTGCCATTCTAATGAGGGGAGGCAGACAAAGCAACCTAAAATAAGCCAATTATATAGTACATTGGAAAATGGCAAGTGCCCAGAGGAACATAAAACATGGAAAGAGGCTGGAAACTAAGGGGCCTGGGGTAGCAGAGGCGGGGGAGATATGAGCTCTATTATGTGAGGTGTCTGTTAAGTAAGGTCTTTGGACCATTTTTTAAAAATTGAGTTGTTTGTTTTCTTATTGTTGAGTTTTAATAGTTCCTTGTATACTTTGAATCAGTGTTTTATCAGGTGTGTCTTTTGCAGATATTTTCTTCCAGGCTGTAGCTTGTCTTTTCATTCTCTTGACATTGTCTCTTGCAGAGCAGAAGTTTTTAATTTTAATGAAGTCCAGCTTATCAATTATTTCTTTCATGGATTGTTCCTCTGGGGTTATATCTAAAATGTCATCATCATACCCAAGGTTTTCCCTATATTATTTTTTATAGTTTTACATTTTACTTTTAAGGCTATGATCCATTTTTAGTTAAGTTTTGTGAAGAGTGTGAGGTTGTATCTAGTTTCATTTTCTTTGCACGCAGATGTCCACTTGTTTCAGCAGAATTTTCTTTGCTCCATTTTATTGTCTTTGCTCCTTTGTCAAATATCAGTTGATTATATTTTTGTGGGTCTATTTCTGGGCTCTCTATTTTGTACCATTGCTCTATATATATGTCTGCTCTTTTGCCAATAGCACACTATCTTGATTACTCTAGCTTTATGGTAAGTCTTTAAGCCAGGTAGTATCAGTCCTCCAACTTTGATTTTCTTCAATATTGTACTAGCTATTCTGGGTCATTTGCTTCTCCGTATAAACTTTAGAATCAGTTTGTTTATATCTACAAAATTACTTGCTGGAATTTTTATTGGAATTGCATTGAATGTATAGATCAAGTTAAGAAGAACTGACAGCTTGACAGTTTTGTCTTGCTACTCTAGACATGGAACATCTCTCCATTTATTTAATTCTTTGATTTTGTTTATCAGATTTTTAGTTTTCCTCATATAAATCTTGTACGTATTTTGTTAGATTTATACCTAAATATTTCTTTCAGGGGGCTCTAATGTAAATGGCATTTGTTTTTAATTTCAAGTTCCACTTGTTTATTGCTGGTATAGGGGAAATCGATTGCCTTTTCTGTATTACCCTTGTGTCCTGCAACCTTGTTATAATAACTCATTAGTTCCAGGAGTCTTTAATGGATTCTTTCAGAGTTTCTTCCTAGATGATCATGTCATCTACAGACAAAAACAGCTTTATTTCTTCCTTCTCAATATATATAACTTTTATTTCTTTTTCTTGTCTAATTGCGTAATTAAGATTTCCGGTGTGGTTGAAAAGGAGTGGTGAGAGGCGACATCCTTGTGTTATTTCTGATGTTAGTGGGAAAGCTTCAAGTTTCTCACCGTTAAGAATGGTATTAGCTGTAGGGTTTTTGTAAATATGCATTACCAACTTGAGGAATTTCCCCTTTATTCCTAGTTTACTGAGAATTTTTATCCTGAATGGGTGTTGGATTTTGTCAAATGTTTGTTCTACATCTACTGATATATGATCATGTGATTTTTCTTTTTTAGCCTGTTGATATGATGGTTTACATAAACTGATTTTTGTATGTTGAAGCAGCCATGCATACCTGGGATAAATTCTACTTGATCATGGTGTATAATTCTTTTTATACATTGTTGGATTCAATTAGCTAATATTTTGTTGATGATTTCTGCATCTATGTTCATGAGTGATATTGATTGTAGTTTTCTTTCCTTGTAATGTCTGGTTTTGATATTAGGATAACACTGACCTCATAGGATGAGTGAGGAAATATGACCTCTGCTTCTTTTCCTCTGGGATATTGTAGAGAATTGGTATAATTTCTTCCTTAAATGTTTGATAGAAATTAACAGTAAACCCATCTGGGCCTACTGCTTTCTGTTTAGGAAGTTTATTAATTACTGATTCAATTTCTGTAATGTATATATGTTTATTCAGATTGTTTCTTCTTGTTTGAGTTTTGGCAGATTGTGTCTTTCAAGGGATTAGTCCATTTCAACTACATTGTCAGATTTTGGGGCATAGAGCTGTTCATAGTATTCCTTTATTACCTCTTTAATGTCTACAGGGCCTACAGGGCCTGTGATGTCATCTCTTTCATTTCTGATGTTAGTAGTTTGTGTCCTTTCTATTTTTTCCTTAGAGAGCCTGGCTAGAGACATTGATTTTATTGATCTTTTCAAAGAACTATCTTCTGGTTTTGTTGATTTTCTCTATTGATTTTCTACAGATTCTTGATTTCTGCTCTAATTCATATTCTTTCTTTGCTTTTGCTTATTTTGGATTTAATTTGCTCTGCTTTTTCTAGTTTCTTAAGGTAGAAACTTAGATTATTGATTTTAGATCTTTCTTCTCTTCTAATATAGGAATTCAGTGCTGTAAATTTCCCTCTAAGCACTGCTTTCCCTGCATCCCACACATTTTGATAAATTGTGTTTTCATTTTCATTTAGTTGAAACTATTTGTTTAATTTCTTTTGAGATTTGTTCTTTGATCGATGTGTTATTTAGAAGTGTGTTGTATAATCACTGCGTATTTAGGGATTCTTCTGTTATCTTTCTGTTATTTATTTCTAATTTAATTCTATTGTGGTCTGAGAGCAGACTTTGTTTGATTTCTATTCTTTTAAGTTTGTTAAGTTATTTTTTATGGCCCAGAACGTTGTCTCTCTTAGTGAATATTTCATGTGAGTTTGAAAAAAAAATGTGTATTCTGCTTTTGTTGGGTGAAGTACTCTATAGATATTTATTACAGTTGTCCCTGGGTATCTGCTGGAGATTGTTTCCAGGATCCACCAGGTATACCAAAATCCATAGATGCTCAAGTCCCACAGTTGGTACTCTGCACCTGCAGGATACACGTCTATGGATTCAACCAACTGTGGATTGCAAACTTAATACATGATCTGAGGTTAGTCGAATCCATGGATGTGGCCTGGTGGCTACAAAGGGACAACCATATATTTTTTGAGAAAATTCCACATGTTAATGGACCCATGCAGTTCAAACCCATGTCATCCAGGGTTGCAACTGTATATCCAGTTGATGGTGTTGTTGAGTCTAGCTATGTCCTTACTGATTTTCTGCCTGATGGATCTGTCCATTCTGATAGAGAGGTGTTGAAGTCTCCCACTGTAATAGTGGATTCATCCTTTTCTCCTTTCAGTTCTATCAGTTTTTGCCTCATGTAGTTTGATACTCTGTTGTTCGGTACATGTACATTAAGGCAAAGTGGACTTTTAATTAGTGTATTGTATTGTACCATTTATACTTAATGTTATTATTGATATGTTGGGCCTCAACCCTGCCATTTTAATTTTTGTTTTCTATTCTGTTTTTCATTTCTGTTTTCTTTATCCTGTCTTTCTCTGGGTTACTTGAATTTTTAAAAATTCCATTCCAGGCCATTCCATTTGATTTATCTAAAGTGTTTTAGAGTATATCTCCTCTCTCTACACTGTTTAGATCATCCACTCAGTTTTTATTTTGGGCTACTATATTTTTCATTTCTAAATTTTCCTTTTGGTTCTTCTTTATATCTTTTATTCATTTGCCAGTAACTTTTATTTTCTCTTCAATTTGGGTCAAGCATGTATGTATTTACTCTTTGAGACGTTTTTGTCATGATTCACTCAAAATCATTCTTAGATAATTCTAACATCTCTATTCTGTATTGGCATCTATTGAGTGATCTTTTTCATTGAAGTTGAGATTTTTCTGGTTCTTGTATGACTCATCATCTTTTAAAATTAAAACCAGAAATTAGGATGTATTATGTTATGAGACTCTAGATCTTCTGTTTTGGTTGGCTTTTTTTGATACTGCTCCTGCAGGAGAAGGGGTGGGCATTGCCTCAATAAAATCAGGTGGGGTGGAATTCCAGGCTCCCAATTTAGTCTGTGTTGACATAAGGAGAACTCCTCTTGGTACTGATGGGCAGTAGTGAAAGTTCTGGCTTCTCACTATGTTTCCACTGATACCGTCCTGACCAGGAGGGGCAGGATTGAATCATTACAACTTTATCCATGGTTGCCATTGACATGGTAGGTATGCAAAGGTAGCCTAATTACTACTGGGTGGTGATGAAAGTCCTGAATCTCCACTAAGCCTCCTCTGATACCACCCCAGGGGGAAAGGATGTCTAATTTACACCTTGTAGGGGTGAAAGTCCAGGTTCCCCACATGGTCTCCACTGTCACTGTGAATGGTGGCCTCATTACCCTGCAGAGATCAAAGTCCTGACTCCATATTCAGCTTTCTGTGATACATCCATGTGTGTGTGTGGAGTTGGGAGAGGGCACCTTACCACAGTCTATCAAGAGTCAAAGACTAGTTTCCCCTCTTGGTCTTTGCTGATCACAGTGGGGTTGGAGCCAGCGTTTTATTCTGCCAACGTTTTATTGGTGTCGGGTGGTTATTTTCTAAAAGTTTCCTGCTTTGATAGGTAGCCCCTTACCTGGTTCTTTGGACAAACAGCTTTTGTTGGGAAATTTTTTAACTGTGATTGTTGGCATTTCTGGGTTGCTTGCTTTTCCATCCCCACTGACACCACAGGATGGGAGCTGACCATTACCACCTGTGGTGATAAAAGTCCCACCTCCCTTCCTTCTCTGGCATTTCCCTAGCAGGGGGGTTGGGCCTGCTGTTGTCTGTGTCCATTGCCATTTCCTAGTTATTGGCTCCCCTAGCTCTAGGTATAGGATGAATGAGCAAAAACAGAACCCAGGGAACTCACCATCACATCATTCCTTGGGTTCCAAGTTTCCTAGTTGGTCTTCTTCTCTCCCTTCTTTCTGAATCTTCTTCTGTTTGTTTCATAGATAATCGGCAGGGATTTTAGTTGTGATTAAAAGAACAAAAGGGAAAAAGTATGTTTGCTTCATCTTTCTGGAAGCAGAAGTTCAGTTTATCTAGTTACATTCTGAAGGAACAGCTGAGCAGATTTGCTGCTGGTTCATTGTGAGGTGTAGGGA
>NW_006784423.1:3959395-3962196 GCF_000442215.2 Lipotes vexillifer | reverse complement strand
AGGGAAAGGGCAGAGTTAATGATGACACTGTTTGTCCTTAGCACCTGGAGGGATGAAGTTGTTATTTTTAGAGATGGGGAAAGCTGATGCAGAGTTGATTGTTGAGAGAAAGCGTTGGAGTTTTCAGACACGTTAAGTTGAGGACACCTAGTAGAGATGTTATGTAGGCTTTTGGATCACAGAGTCTAGAGTTAAAGGTTGCTTTTTGAGCAGAAAATGTGCATTTGGCAGTCATTGCATGGAGGTGTATTTAAACCATGGGGCAAGATAAGAGCATTTGGAGAATGAGTGTAGAGAGAAAGGAGGTCGGTCCAAGCACAGAGCCCTAGGCTGCTCTGTTGTTCAGAGGTCAGGAAGAAGAGGAGAGACCCACAAGGGAGACTGAGGATGGGCAGCTAGGGAAGCAGGAAGCAAACCAGGAGAGTATGGTGTTCTGGAAACTAGAAAGAGAAAGCTTTTCTCAGAGAAGGGAGTGATAAGCTTGGCCAAATGCTGCTAAGAAGTAGAGTAGGGCGCGGACTGAGATTTGACCCTTGAATTTAGCAAGCTGTCCACAGCAATTTGACCTAGTGTTTTGCAACCTGGATTTCTTTCTTCTTGGGCTCACTACCACTATTTCCCCTTTGACAGATCACATTTTGTGTAATCTCTTTTTTCTCTCTTTTACTTTTAAATGGTAATATATGAATTATATTTTAAACATAAGTACTGCTTGATAAATTTCAGTGCTGGCATGAGGGATTAGATCCAGTGAGTTTACGAATAATTGGAGCCATTAATTGCACAAAGGCACCATCATAATTTCTTCAAAGTTGTTCATTTATATCCTTATTTCTTGTTTCTGCGTGTTGAAACCCACTAATCTACTGACAAATATATAAAAAAAGAAAAAATGTTATTTATTTTATAAAAATCATTAATATCACAAGAAAATGACTGATTTTATTTCTTATGATAAGCTCCTATTGTGTGCAGTCATTGGGCTAGCCCACCTACTTTTTGTTTTACAAAGATTGCCCCCTTGGATCTTGATGACAGTGCTGTAAGGTAGAGTTCATTGCTGCCATTTCAAGGCCAAGGAAACTTAGAGCATTTGGGTTTCTCAACTCAAAGTACATGCTCTGCAGTGAGCTGCCTCCGTTTCCATAATCAGCTTCTTGATAACATTGTAAAGGAGATTATGTTTCATCTTTCTAACAAGGAATATATAGTTTAAAACAAAATCTATTATTAATTAGGGGAGAATTGGTGAGTTCTATTATATTACTTCTTAGTTTTCGTATGGTGACTCGATATGAGTCTTTCTTTTACTATTTATTACTCTTTACAAGCAAATTTGGGGGTATAGAAATAAAATAAAAGTGATTTTTATATATAGTTTTTAAAAATATGATTGATTTTTATAAAGCACTTTTTCTAGGACTCAGACTCATTGCTTCAAGTCTGCAAGTGGCCGTGGCAATTATTCACATCCACAGAGTGTTGATTTAGTATCATTAAGGGAAGGGACGCGTTGTATGGAAAGTGAAGCGTTAACTTGTTTCCAGAGCCACAGCTGTTGTTACACAATATGAAGGGCATTTGCTCCAACAGCTTGCTATGTTGATTAGCTAGAGAGTGAAGTCTTCCCAAGATGTATCTTATCACTGCAAATAAATAAATACAACCAAATCCCCCACCAGACTGTGTGTAGAGTAGTTATGGGAATGCTACGTTTCATCTTTTCGATGATTTTCTGCTTAAACATGCAGTTTCAGAAGGCTGGTCTTTTCGAGTGGAGACTTGGAAGTTCAGTCTATGCAGTTCACTATCAAAGGGAAATATTGACTATTCACTTGTTGGGACTCTAACCAGAAGAGTTGGAAGTGACTTCTGAGACCAATAGTCTGCCTTTTTATCAAGAACAAGCAGAAAACCAGGGAGGCTGGACAAGTGACCCACTTCTGAAGAACACACAGCAAATAGTGGACAAGTCAGTGAAGACTGAAGGCTGCCGATAGGCATTTCTACCCCATTCCTTCAGATTGAGCCCTGGAAGAGGCCAAGTCAGTGAGAGATGCCCAAGAGGGGTTTAGGTCCTTGGTGAATGCTGACTTTGAACAGCAAAGATCATGTTTCCTGCTCATTGGAGAAAATGTGACTCTGTTTGTGAATAAGCAAAGTGTGAATGTTTGTTTGGAGTAAATGAGGTGTGCTTGTCCTGCCAGGGATGCCAGCTATGTCTCAGCTATCTTGTCTGTCCCCAGGGGATGGTCATTTCACACCGGCTGTGCTAGTACTCCTTGCATGTGTGGTTCACATCCCAAACTACGCAGGTCCAGATTCTAAGCTGGCTGAGTATTTTTGCAAGGCGTTTGCTGGCTGGGACAGGCCACTGCTTATTGCCTGCACAACCCTCTCACCCCAGCAGCCAATGGTTACTCCCAGCTCTGTACCTTTATTTTGTTGCTAGAAACTTTTTAGCTTCCTTTCTTTTGTTACTACAATTCTTGGATAAGGTCTCTTGCCCATTTCATTTTACTCACAAGAGAGGCTAGTTTCCATGAAGCACTGCTAGATTTTTTGGTACCTTTATCTCTAAGTATTTTACCCCTAAGAAAAAAATATCAAGAAAGTATAAATGCCTGCAATAAAGAAAAGGGAGTAGGTGTTTTACTGCCTTTTTTTCCCCCTCTTTCGCACTGAAAACACCTCCCCACGCCTCACAAAACCAGACTGCAAACCTTTTGCCTGTGGTTTGATTATTAACAGATGGAAGCTCCATGTGGACAAAACACCTATTTTAATTTAATTTGTTCAGT
>NW_006784423.1:3955954-3959385 GCF_000442215.2 Lipotes vexillifer | reverse complement strand
TAGGGAAAGTTTCATGTAACGTGGGCCAAAATGCTCCCCTGGTAAACGACCATATTCTACAAGGACCGTCATGATGTGCCTCGTACCTTCTCTCTCTCACCACTTCCCCAGCACCAAAGCTTTCCTTCTCTGCGCCTTCACACTAGGCTACTTGCACACACCCGCTTTCTTTCTTGTTCATGCTTTCTGCTCCTGCCTTCATTTCCTGCATTACTGCTCTCCTGTTTAAGAATCACCTCCTCCAAAGACAGGGATTGACACATACACCCTCCTATATATAAAATAGATAACTAATAAGGACCTACTGTATGGCACAGGGAACTCTACTCAGTACTCTGTAATGGCCTATATGGGAAAAGACTCTAAAAAAGATTGGGTATATGTGTATGTATAACTGATTCACTTTGCTGTACACCTGAAACTAACACAACATTATAAATCAACTGTACTCCAATAAAAATTAAAAAAAAAAGAGAATCAGCTCCTCCAAGAAGCCTTCTGCAAATATGCCAAGACTGGGTCAACTACCCTTCCTCTATTCCCGTGTGATATACCATAGAGTCCTCCCCTTGCCCTTGACGTAGCTGGCAGTCATCTGATTGTGTGTTTATCTCCCATTAGACTGCTTGATAGCACATACTGGACTTTTTTTCATGGCGTATCACCAGTATGTACTTATCTAGCACAGCACCTGATACAAGATAGATTTTTCAATCAATGTTTGAGCATGGGTAAATGAAAGAGTGGAATTCAATTCAGTTGTTAATCACTTCTTTTGTTGGTGTTTTATGATCAAAATAGAGGGGAAATATCAAATCATTTCAGTGCTATGCAATTCTCAAACTAACTTTTCTGATAAAGAAATATAGAAACTACTTTTGAGCCACATCCCTTAGAGAAAGATTCCTGGATGTATAGTTGCAATGAAAGACCATAAAATTCCTCAGAGAAGTGTGATTTCTAAGGTGTTAGAGATTTGTGGAGGCAAATCATCTGAAGGATATGAAAATGAAGGCTCAGGAGTCCTAGAAAACTTACAACAGAATACTTACAGTCAAGTAAGCAAGGCTTTGCTATAATTATTTTCAGTTGTCTGCCAAAAGCTTTGGGTAAACTGGTTCATAGTCAATGTTTTAAAAAAGTATATGAATAAAGGGATCCTAAAAATGTTCCTTTCATGGCTCAGTATAAAAGACAGGAAGTCTTCTCAGGAATAGATCTGATTTTTTAAGAGGGAATCAGTTAATGAGGAAATTTGCCTCTCTTCTGGCATTTTTAGAGTTGGGCAGGAACATTTACATAAGTTCCCAATGTTCTTGATTCACTTCTATGTACTGGGTATTCAGCAGCCTGGAAAGGATGGTTACGTAGTCCTTGGTACTCTTACTTAGTATCCAGGTGTTAACATCTCATCACTTGATTCCTCAACTCCTCTCTTCCAAGTGCCTGCTTCTCCCTAGTAGGGATTTAAGTGATCCCTAGCCTTTGTGATTATAGGCCAACACCATCAATTCATTTCTGTTTTGAATGAATTAGCTTCATTCTGTCCCATGGCCATTAAATATCTCACTAACCTTAACTGTATACATTGAGATTTCAGTGGGGACTGAGTGATAAGTTATTGATTATTCACTTATTCATATTTTATTGAGCATCTATTACATGCCAGCCATAAAGATTCCCCTGGGGTTAGAAAGATGGGCAAGACTGAGTCTTTGCCCTGTAGGAATGCACAGGCAAGAAGTGGAGGTGGAAATGCAAAGACAGAAGCACAACGCAGAGTGCTGTCTGGTGACGGGCGTGTGTCAAGACCCTGATGGAGTGCAGAGGCAAGGCACTGCTCAGGGCTGACTCACATTAACTTTTTCAGTCCTCTTAAGGGCACTATAGGATGGGTATCTTTATTATCACATCTTAGGGAAGGAGAGTGAGGCATGGAGAGCTAAGTAACTTACCCAAGGTCACACAACTGGTAAGAGATATTCCAGCTCTTGAGTCTGATTCTACACTCTCCCGCCTTTTGGTGGAGATGAGGACATAACTCCACTATGTCCTTTCGGGGCGGGTCGGGGAGGATGCTTGATTGGATCTCAAAGGACAAGTTGGAAAGCTGTGTATTCTAGCTGACAGAGGCAGTATTATGAAAGCCTACAGGTGTGATAACAGCATTTCCCCACTGGAAACTTCCGTATAATTTCAGCATTTCTGGAGGATAAGGTACGAGGAGCCAGAGTGGGAGGATTTGAGCCTAGAAGCCTTAGATGGATCAGTGACAATTTATTGGAAATAAACACCACAAACATTGAGGCTAGTGGTGTCTGAGACTGAGCTCAGATAGCCCTGAGTTCAAATCTTGACCTTGTCATTTACTGGCTGTTTCATTTTGGGGACTCTACTTAACCTGTCTGAGCCTCATCTGTAAAACACAAAATAGGGATTTTTGTGATGACAGAGGAGAGAATACCTGCAAAGGCTGAGCAGCACCTTCTCAATAAAATTAGCAGCTCCAGAGAGACTCAGCAGTCCAGTTGTTCTCATCCTAGCTGTGCATCCCATTCTTCTAGGGGGCTTTTAAAAATATGGTTGCTTGTGCCCACCCTCAGAGATTCTCATTCAGTTGGTGTGGTTTGGAATCCTAGCTTGGGTATGATGTTAAAACCCTCCAGGGTGGCTCTGAAAGCTGAACGGGGAGGGGAGCCATCAATCCAGGCCCCCTCAGGCAGCAGGGGTCAGAGGAAGACCTTGGAGCTGGAGCTTACTCTGGATGCTCACCTGGTCCCCTGTGTGAGGATCTGAGTGGCTTTGTACACAGTACCGCCATAGGGAAGGAAGAAACTTTTTCCTCTACCCCCTTAGGTTCAGTAACTGGGCCCTGCAAATTAGATTATAAAAATGGACATTGACATAGGAGAGATTTATGATTATGCGTGCATACGGAGGCCTTCATAGAAACGTGAAGACCCAAAGAAGCAGATAGGCCTGGGAACTTACATACCTTTTAGCAAAGAACGATGAACGTGGAGATGCGACAAGACAAAGGAAAAAGAGGTTTGGGCTCGGGTGGTAAACTGTGGGAAAGTGACCAGGAAAAGTATAGGAGAGAAAGCAATGGAGCATATGGCTTGTATTTGTAGCTTTGTTTAAAGACCCATGTTGGTGTTGACTTGCTGTCTTTTTCGTGGCCATAAAACTCCCCTGGAAGTCCTCATTTCTCAGAAGTTTCTCCTCCCAGTTAGATAAGGAAAACTCCTAAGAGGTTTCCTTCTGCATTCATTGATTCTCATTTGCTCCCAGCTCAAAATAATCCTTATACCAAACTGGCATATGTGAGGGTGGCCTCTTCTGGTCCCCTTCACCTCACTTCCAAGAGCCTGGGTTCCCTCCCTACTAAGACCTTGAGGGTGCCGCCACCACTCCTACCTGCATTCCTG
>NW_006784423.1:3927120-3955865 GCF_000442215.2 Lipotes vexillifer | reverse complement strand
CCTGCAGCACCCCTCTGCCCAGCTCCCCAGCAAGCCTCCCTTCCGGCTGCTCCCTCCCCAAGACTCTCAGGAAGAGAAACTTGAGAATGATTTCTGGGCCTTTCCCAAGGTCACAGCCAGTGTGGGTGGTGAGGGCCCTGCCCCTCCTTCCTGAGGCGCTTTCTCCCTCTCAGCTCTTCCTTCATTGCCAAGTTTTACAAGAGGGAAGTCAGTAAACTCTGTCGGGTCTCTCTGTTCTTCTTGTCCTGAAAAATCAGTGGCCCGAGCCGAGCACATGGCTTGGCTTGGCGCGTCCCGGCCTGTGGCGCTCCGACACGAACGCTCTGTACAGCCTGTCCTTCTGCTTTGGTGCGGGCATTGCTGTATTTTTAGACCCTCCCGACATCGCCAAGACAAGTAGTACATGGAGATGCAGGACAGGCTTGCTGGCCTGTGTAGCAGAAGCGTCTTGCCTAAAGCTACGGCGACATATGCTGGGGGCTCTCGTTTGCTGCCGAGCATGGTGGAGGGGGTGATGTGTTTTGTTTTGGCTTCATTTAGACCGTTTTATAGCACTTCGCGCTGTGTGTGCTTGAGGATGTGTCGAAATACAGGATTAGCTTTCTGAACTAGCTTTGTGAGGTGTCTGAGGCAAGATAGCAAGTTTTGAAAAATGAATAACACTTAAGTTTATCTTTAAACTGCAAATATAATATTTACATTTTTATATACCCAACAAAATAATTTATCAAAACACTACGAATTTGGAATTGTGATCATTTGGATTGACTTTCCCCCTATGCTCTGGATGAAAGAGGGTTTGTCGCGTAAGTTGAAATGTTACAAAATCAAGACGAGATTTCTTAGTATCTCAACAGAACAAACTGTTTTGACATATAAATGAAATCCATGAAGACAGCCTTTATCTTGCTGGTTTCTTACTACCTGTAACAACGGAATCACTGAAGCTCGTTTTACCTCTCCCCCAACTGCCGGGCATTAGTCCCCACTCGGGGGCTGTGATAACTACATAACTTGTTTTCCCTGTTCTGTCTTTTTTCCTGCCAGTTCATTCTCTATCCAGTTACAGGAATGATACTCTCATACAAATGCGGCCACCAGCTCTGATCACTGACTTCAGGGGCTTCCTAGGACCAGTATGATAAAGCGCCAGCCCTTGAGTGGCGTGTAAAGCACTGGCTACCTTCCTGGGTTCCTCATTGTCGTTGCCCTCATCCACCTGGGTGGCAGCTTAGGGAAGCTGCTTTCCCTTCCCCCGTCACCTTCCTCCTGCCTTCTGCCTACTGACATCCTAGGCAAACGTCCAGACCCAGTTCAACCATACCCAGTACTGTAGGCCTTCTCTTCCTACCATCCAGCCCTGAAACAGTGGCCTCTCTGTGCAGGAGTCATCTGGCTTCGTGATATTCTGTGCACCCCTCAGCTAGGGCACTTAGCACACAGTGTTAACTGCTTTTCCCTCACTGGACTGAACTTGTGAGGGCAAGGGTTCTGTCTTGCTCTAGCGGCTTTTGGTGCCTGGCACCTGAAGAGCTGTCAAAATATGTTTGCCAAATTAAGTGGCTTCTGGTTGTCAGCAGCGTGCCCGTTTACCAGGCAAACTTGGCAGGGCCCTGCTCAGAGGTCCTTTGTGAGACATCAGTTTGGATTATTGGATGGATGTGAATGACTTGGAATATGGGACTCTTATTCTAAAATAAATCCACAGTTAAAACTGCAGGTTGCTTTTGCCCATCATCTAAACTAATGGGGTTTCTGTACATTTTTATTACATTTTTAATGGAAAAGAAATACTGTAGGGTTTTATTTTTTTAACCCCTTACATGGAATTTGGAACAGGTGCCACTTCTGCCATTGGCTTCCTTTCTGTGGTAATCTGCACAAGCATACACACACACACACGCACAGTTACATATACAGGCACACATGCACACACATGCACACATATTGATGTGTATAATTAAAAGTCCACTTTATTTCATGGCCTTCACTGTCCTGTCGTTTGGGGTGATTTGTATGTTTCCTACCTGAAGGATTCTTAATAGATGTCTCCCTACACTTCCTAGGTGTGTCACTTGGAATTAGGCCTTTTGGGTACTTTCTGGGACGTGAGATCGTTTAGTATTTGTTTGAATCTGAAATTTGAATTTGCAGTACAGTTAAGACTCCTTATGTTATGCAATTTTTTGTGAATGAACTGAGACATCATGAACATAGTTTTGCATTCACATACGCTCTTAGTTAACGAACTACACAGTCTCTAATGATTTGATGTCTCTTTTCTCTAATAAAAACAACAGGATAATACTGTAAAGGTAAAAGTTTAATTGATTTAGGAAAGTAAACTGAGTACTTCAGGAGAACCATTTCTATAACATCTGTTGTTAGACTAATTATTCATCATCTTCCTCATTACGACACCCGACCAAGGATCACTTTGTTAGGTCAGTTCACCAACTTATTTAGAATTGACAGAATTTCATTTCTTTGAAGACAGTAGTTAATTTTGGCCTTTCACAGATTCAGATGAAGCTTTCTTTGATTAATCCAAATTGTGATGATATAGATTACATGTAAATCTATTTACACTGTAAATCTTGCTTCATGTTCTAAGGAACTAATAGAAATTCAATATTGTTTAAGTTGAGCTTTAAATTGTATTAAATGGTCGAATTGGATTTTTAGAGATGTTTTCACTTGGTACAGTCCAAAGCTTTCAAAGACAAAGCTTTGCAGTTTTTATGGGCTCACATTAAGAACAAGGAAACAAATTAAGTATTCTCAGAGATACATTCAAGATCTAGGAGTCTTAAACAGTATAAGCCACTAACCAAACAAACAAGAACATCCTTTAAAATTTTTAAAGTGTCTATATACTAGAACTGAAAGCTTGTCCCCATCCTAGATCCATGAGATAAATAGATATCTTTTAAGTGTCAAGCACATTGTTGACAAGAGTATTTTATTACAAGGCATGTAAAAATAATAGTAATAGCAAATACATTAGGTTCCTTACTGCATGCGGCTACTTTTCATATATGTTCTCAATCCTTCCTATAAACTTATTTGAAGGATACTGTGCTTTATGTTAGAAAACTGTGGTCTCTCAGAGTCACCCAGTTAGTAATATCTCAAAACATTCATTTTATTTTGAAAATTCTCTGATTGCCTCAGTTTTACTTCAGACAGTGAAAGAACTACCCAGTTCCAGGAGCTGAGTCTTCGTTACAACTGAACATTTCGATTCTGGAATCAAAGTGTGCCACATATGCAAACTAGGTAATATAATTAGCTAAGAAACAGGAAATTCCAAGAAATTTTGAAATAGGCTTAAAGTTGCGCACTTTGGAACGTTGAAGCACAGGCAGAAAATAAAGCCTGTGGTGACTGCAGGAAGGAATTTCACGTGGAAGCTATGTCTGTATGGTCACAACTCTTCAGGCAACCAGGTGCCCCCTCCTTTAAGTACAGATCTGTTGCTCCTGCCTTTCACCGGGGACTCAGAATCCAAAGTCAGGCTGCTCTGCTAGGGCAGACCAAGGGCAGGAAGCAGCAGGTCTCAGGAACAGCAGTTCTGGGGAGCACTTACCCCCCATTTCCGTCTGGCTCTCTTTCTCTCTCACCCTCACCCGGTGTTTTCTCTTTCTGGCGGTCCCCCTGCTTCTCTCTGTGGAGAGGCTCCTCTGCTTTTTCTGCCCTCTCTGTGGCCTGAGCCATAATTCCTGCCCTCTTGCTTGGGTATGGCCGTGGCTCACCACAGCTCTTCTGGATCAGCTACCAGTGCCTCCTTGTAGCTTCACCTCTGCTGTGAATCCTCTCCCTTTTGCCGTGTTCCCGTTCTCAAGGGGTCACGCTGATTAGCTCAGCTCATCTCTGCATGGGTCAGAGGCCACCATGTTTTGGTCTTTGTGTCAGGTATCTGACCCCGTTTGTTCGTATTTGGGGTAATTAAGAGTAGAGTCATGTGGTATGAAACGTGGCCAGTGCCTTCTCAGTGGACAGGGAAACTTCCCATGGAAGATAGTGTGAAAGCCTGTGGAACTGTGTGTATTGGCAAACACAACCTGTACTGTATGCTGTAATCTAAAGGGATTTCCTAATGTCAATGATACATAAAAAGCACTGTGCAAGGCTCTCTGGGGGAAGTAATCCACTTTCCTATTACTGAACATAATACCCTCTGCTGTGTCATGTTAATGAAATTTTAACATGCAGTAAAAGCAACCACAAAATAAGTGCCATTCATTGGTCTCTTGTGATATGCCACACACTTCAAATACATTATTAGTAATTCTTCCAAGAACTCTAAAGGGTGGACACAAACATTCTTATTTTATAGAAGTGAAGGTTCAGAAAGCATTCCTGTTTTACAGGTTCATAAGTTTAAGTAAGTGGTCCAAGGTTACATTGCAGATAAGAGTGCATACTCAGGTCACTCTGTTTCTGAAACCTACATTTCTTTACTGTATTTGCCATATGTATGTATATATATATATATATATATACATATATATATATGTATATATATATATACATATATATGTATACATATATTACTTTCAACAGTCAGATATATTTTAAAGAAATTAAGATGAGAAAAGTAATCTACTATATTTACACAGATATCCACCTTTTCTGTTTCTCTTCCTTCACTTCTGAAATTTCAAGGAAACCCTGGTGTCATTTCCCTTCAGCCTAAAGAAATTTCCTTAGCATTTCTTTGTAGAGCAGGTCTACTGATGACAAGGTCTATATTTTCCTCCTTGAGAAATGGCTTTCTTTTCCCTTCATCCCTCAAAGATATTTTCACCGGAGGCAGAATTTTAGGTTGACAGGTCTTTTTCTGGGGCACTTTTAAGATACTGTTTAGCTGTCTTCTGGCCTCAGTCGTTTCTTTTTCTGTTTGTTTCTTTGCCGTGACTTTTACTGTTGTGTACTTCCTCAGGGTCCCCAACCTGAAAGTGGAAGCTGTCAGGCCTCCTCTGCCCTCTGCTCGCACAGGGCTGCTCTGTCCCCAGCATGCCCTCAGCCCTCGAGCAGCCCCTCTGATTGAAGGCACACCCTGTGATCAGGAAAGGGCACCACCCAAGTCAGCATCTTGGCCAGCGACCCTTTTCCTTACTTTGCGGTGATTGTGACAACGTGCCCACAGCTCACAATGTCCACTCTGACTTGGGCAGTGGCCTCAGTCACTTCTGATGAGAGACTTGCCATCCGTGGAATTACTGTTCCTGTCCATCTAATGGGTCATCTCCACCCCCATACCCCCAGCTGCTTTCAAGACTTTGCCTGTGGTTTTCAGTAATTTTCTTATTACGTGTCTAGGCTGATTTCTTTGAGTGTGCCCTCTTTGGAGGTTGCTGAGTTTCTTGTATCTGTAAATTTGTCTTTCACCCAGTTTAAGAAGTTTGAAGGCATTATTTCTATAAATGTTCTCTCTGCACCAATATCTTTTCCCTCTGCTTTAGGGACTCCAGTGACACAAATGTGAGATCTTCTGATATTGTCCCACGAGTACCTGAGATTCTAGTCATTTTTCTTTTCAGTCTCTTTTCCTTCTGTGGTTCGGACTAGATAATTCTTACTGTTCTCTCTTCAAGTTTATGGCTCTTTCCTCTCTCCTCCCTGTTCTGCTAGTGAGCCCATCTAAGGCTCACATACTGTAAACTCTAAAGTTTTAGAGTTTCAACTCTAAACCTAAAGGTTCAGCCTAGTTCTCTTGTTTATAGATACTACTCTTCTATGTTGAGAATTTCTATCTTTATTCATTTCAGGAGTGTTCACCTTAGTTCACAGAAGCTGGTTCTAAAAGCTACTTTAAAGTCTGTCTGATAACTCACATGTCTGGATCGTGTTTGTGTTGGCATCTACTCATCGCTTGGTCCTTTGAGAACTGGTCAGATTTTCATGGTTGTTGGTACATCAAGAAATTTTGGATTGTATCCTGGACATTTTGAATATTTTGTTGTCAGTCTCCGCATATTGTTAAAATCCTCTGGAGAATACTGATTTGTTGTTTGAATAGGCAACTGACTGGCATGGTTCTGTCCTTTCCCTCTGTGATAGTAGTTGCATTGTCAGTTCGGTTCTCTGTGCTATTTGGGTCTGCCTGGGGCATCACCGCTCCCGGCTTGCTCTGGTACTTGGGTGGTTTTTATACTGTAATTCAGTTCTCAGAGCCTTTGCTATACATCTCTGGGTGTTTTCTGCACGTGTGCAACGTGGGGAGTGAGCCCAATACTTGTACAGATTCAAACACAGAACTGGAGATTCTCTTGTCCAGCCCTCTCTCATCTGTGGGATTTTCTGCCACACCCTCTGGCTTCCATGGCCCCTTTTTCCCAGTTTCTCTGGGTAGAAAGATGGGGTTCCTTCAGAGTTTTCGTCTCCTGTGCTGTGGCAGAGTTCCCTGCAGCGGCACCAGTGCAGACCAGCAAGAGAAAAGGTGATTCCTCCACTCTTTGCACAATTGGGTTTCTTTTTCTGATTCTTCTATCCTGAGAGTTGGATCATCTTTGGGATGTTAAGCGTCCACTCCCCCATGGGGGTAGCAGTGCAGATCTATGTCTGAAGCTGGCTGTGAAGCAGGGCGAGGAGAATAAAAACATGAGGTCTCCCCATACTCTGGCTTGCAGAGCCCCTCTCCTGCTTCTCTAGCCAGCATGACGGCCTTCACTAGGGATATTGTGCTCTTTGAACCTTTTTACACAGTTCCCAATTTGGCTTGCCTTGAGGCCAAATCCTGGATGAACAACATAGAAAAAACCCAGAAAACCCCTTGTAGCTGAGTTGATCTTTCATTAAGGTTTTACCTCCCTCCTTAATCCACTTGCTGTTGTTTACTTTCCAAACTCCTGTTGTTTGCCATTTTGTCTAGTCTTAGTTGTGATTGGAGGGTGATCAGAGGGTGATTGGAGAGGTGATAGAAGGGCTCCTTTTCCCCGGACCACCTCTTATGAATGTTTATACCCCTAGCACTTGCCACAGAACGACCGCGTGATAGTGCACTAAATGAAGTGAATGAAAGTGTAAAATGTGAGGCTCACCAATTATCTAGCAAACTCTGATAGGACAGGGATGGCCGACATTTGGCTCAAAGCCTTTCACTCTCACTTCCCACACTGAGAGCTGATCAGTACTTTACTGCCCTGTGCTTTGAGAAGCCTGAATACAGCCACAGAATACTTCCTCACCAGCAAGCCTGGCAGCCACTGCCAGATGGATGGCATTGGCCTGTGAGGTGGAAGCCCCTGTCTTTTGTTTCTGTCTTCAAAACCGAGTTATTCACACGGAAATGTAAGCTTTCTTTTCTCATTTAACTGCAGTGGCTCCTCTCCTCGATTTTCCATCCTCCCATTCTCTTTTCTCTTAAAGATTCCAGTTGATTGATATATTTTTTCCTCTGCCAGGTGGCTTGTTGAGAAAAATCATTCTTTGCTTTCTTATAAAGTTTCTGTATTTTCATAAAAAATTGTAATTACATGAATGTGTTTCAGTGAGCTTTCCCTCATTTACACACATAGGAATTTATTTTTGTGTTTTAGCCTTTGGGAAATGAGGAATTTGTTTAAGAGATCAGTAATTATCCCACTCAAAAATGAACATTAGAATTCTTCTTTATTTGATCACAGTATGTCACCAAATCCACAATTTATTTATCACCAGCTGCATCCATTAATTCAGACTTACTGGCCCTTGACTAAGAGACCGCTATAGCTTCTCATTTTAAATCTTTCAAGGAACAAATATTAATAGAAAGTAGTAAGCCTTAAATATATCTGATCTTAAATCTCAGTCTGTACAAACTTTTTTTTTTTTTTCGCTTTGCTTGTCGTTTTTATTACCTTAAGACTATTTTCCAGTAGAGTCACAATCTAAATAGAAGTGTACTTTTTTGTTAGGAGATTGCGGGGACCATTACCAGCTTCTAAGGGATCACTGTGGTATAAGCACTATCTTGGCAGGAATTAAGAGGCAGCATTTGTGAATGTGAATGCCTTTTTATGTCCTTGTCCTTTTGGTGTGAACACCTATGTGTGACCTATCTGGGAACTTGCTCAAGAGGAGTCTTTATAGAACGTTAGGTGTTCCTGCTTCTAACATGGATAATCTGGTTAGAAAAATGAGCTCCCAGAGTATATTAAGCACATATGTGGTGTAAATACCAAGCGCTTGTTGATAGAAGTTCGGCATCATTGAGTCCAAAGTCGTCTGGTGAGGCTTCGTTTTAAAGAGAACTCAGGACCACAGCCTGGGATTCCGTCCAGCAGTGCTGGGGCTGAAATTAGAAAACTGAAGAGAGAAACTTACTGTGTGACAGTCTGCTGCGTTCACAATCTAAGTGTGCCTTTCTCTTGTCCTTTTCTCCTGGGGTCTGCAGTTTACCGTGGCTTCTGGGCGGTCCTGATGCTTCTTGGGGTAGTTTCTGTGGTGACTGCGAGCTTTTTGATCATCTGTGCAGCCCCCTTCGCCAGCCATCTTCTCTATAAAGCCGGGGGAGGCTCCTACATCGCCGCAGGTACGTCCATTGCGAAGGGTATGATTTCCAGCTGTGGTTTTTCCCCATATCTTCATATTTTCCACTTCTAGTTTCAGGGGTGAGGCTTCTAGTAGTAATAATATGTTAATATTCATGTACAATATTTCCTGAGAGCTACCTATATGTCACACACTTTTCCAGGGACTTCCCGTTTTCCATTTGCTCATTGTATCCACATTATATGAATGAAGACACTAGGCAGGAAAGCTCTTCTGTAAGAGCCCTTTAATCTCTCTTATCCTGTTAATTTTCTACCTGGAAAAGGGGGTTATAACACGTCTCTAACATCTGGGCATAGGTGAAGCTTTTTGTATGCTCTTAAGAAGGTAGCCCCATTATGATATTACAAACCTTCATGATTTATTTATTAGAGGTAAAAAGCATCTTTTTCTACATCATCATCATTCCATTTTCTTAATTGTGGTTCATGTGCATTATCTAAATACCTTCTCTTCTTTGTAAAACCTGTATTTTTTTTAGTCAGCTTTCTAACTAGTCTAATTCCTGCTAAAAGGGTCATAGTACAAATAGAAAAATAATTGAATAGGTGAGTCTTGTGAATTTTAAGACCTTTAAATTTAATTAGGAAATAAAAGCCAGAGCACTAACCTGAAAACATAAGCACAAGGTTTTTTGTAAACATAAACGTTCTGGGAATTTAGACAAACTACACTATGACTAAGACCAAACTGTACCTGAGTTAGGTCTATTGCAGCATCCCATAAAAGGGACCAGTTGTCTCATCTGGGATTGTAGTGACCATGAAGGAAAGGGACAGAGTGGGGAGCTCTGCCTTTCTAATCACTGCAAAGATGGCTCATGCTGTTGCCCAAAATCATGTAATCAATGATCAATTAACAAATAGTTCCTTTAAACACTATTTTTGCATAATATTGTGCTTAATTTTTTGCAGAGGGAATAAAAAGAATAATCAGATAGATCCTCTGCTCAAAGAGCTTAAAAAACCACAAAACAGGGCTTCCCTGGTGGCGCAGTGGTTGAGAGTCCGCCTGCTGATGCAGGGGACGTGGGTTCGTGCCCTGGTCTGGGAAGATCCCACATGCCGCAGAGCGGCCGGGCCCGTGAGCCATGGCCGCTGAGCCTGCGCGTCCGGAGCCTGTGCTCCGCAACGGGAGAGGCCATAGCAGTGAGAGGCCCGCGTACAGCAAAAAAAAAAAAAAAAAAGAAAAAAACCCCCACAAAACAATAACAAAAAACAAAACCCACTGTGGAGACCAGGGCCCTCTATTTAACTTATTCTGTCTTTATTTTTGTCTTTTATTTAAAACTCTTTTCTTCACTGAGTTTTCAAGGACCCAGATTTAGCCATTTGAGCTCATAATTAAAGAAATAACTTTAATAATTGACATATAATTCACACACTACAAAATTTACCATTTTAAAGTATATAATGCAGTGTTTTTTGGTATATTCCCAGAGTTGGGCAAAGATTACCACTGTCTGATTCCAGAATATTTCTATCACGCCACAAAGAAACCTCATCCTCTGCTCCTCTGCCCCTCCCAGTCCTGAGAACCACAGAGCTGCTTTCCGTCTCTGTGGGTTTTCTGTTCT
This sequence comes from Lipotes vexillifer, assembly GCF_000442215.2. Lineage (NCBI taxonomy): Eukaryota > Metazoa > Chordata > Mammalia > Artiodactyla > Lipotidae > Lipotes > Lipotes vexillifer. Next base: position 3,945,751 of record NW_006784423.1, on the reverse strand, counting down.
GGACATTTCATGCATATGGAATCACACAGTACGTGGCCTTTTGTGTCTGGCTTCTTTCACTTAGATCTCGTAACTGATAATCTCTCTTCTTTACGTCATAATTCCATAAGACCAAACCCCTTATATGCCTGAAACCTGAGCATCTTCTTCACCAAATATTTCTTCTCTCCCAAATCGCATTCTACTCTCGCTTTATTCAAAGGTCTAGTTAAGGTGTATATTTTTGCACGGTCTTCCCAGAAATAATAGCACTCTACTAAAATGTGTAAATATTTGTTTCTTCTTCTTCTTTGCTTTTTAATCTTTTAAAATCTTTGTCAATAAAGGGAATACGTACTAGTAGTAATTTAGTACTAACATTATGGGCAACATAATTGTTTTAAACTCAGAAATGCTCTGATCCTGAGTTTGGTCTTATTAGAGAATTGTGTGTTTCTGTGTGTGTGTGTGTGTGTGTGTAGTGCTTTTGAAAATAATTGTTGGTCATTTTTTCCATTTTATACTTTTTTTTAGAAAATAATATATCTAAAGAATTATTTTGGCTGAGGGCTCTGAAGGGAGCTAAAGCATCTGATTTGCACCCATGTGCCTGTGACCACTGGATTCACTTTTTCCAGTGAATCTTTGGCTGCAGTGGGCGTGGGTCTGAAGTCCTCTTGGCCTAGGTCTTTATGCAGAAATGCCTTGGGAGGGGTCCACCGTGTCCTGGGAGCCCGTTCTGAAAGCCACTCAACCAGACGATTACGAGGATACTTCTTTTTAAATCTGACTTTTAATTTCCTTCATGGCACTATTCTTTATTGTTTTTATAGGACTGTTTATTTCCCAAGAACAGAGAGAGATTCTGTTGGATGAGATTAAAACATTACTATTTATTTTTTTATCAGTTTGGACAGTAAAAGTGGTGTTCTCAGGAATAACTAAAATGTACTGTCAGGTAGCAGTTTCTACCATGAGACACATCTTTTAAAGCAGTTATGGGGCAAATCAATCATCCTCAGATCTGAGTGTTATTGACAGAAGAATTTTCAAAACCTTCCAATTGTCTGTTATTAACATCCCCAGATTTGTTAATAGGCAACTAATCCTTTCAGATATGGAGATGGAAACGTACATACTATTCTATATGGACATAGGAAAATATGTGCTAAACACTAGGTTTTTGGGGCAGGCAGCCAAGATTGTTCTGTACTACGTTTAACATGGAACTGTGCATGTCGTCTTTCACTGAGTTAAACTGGATTGAACTTGTCATGCTTTCTTTGGTTAGATGTTATGTTTTCAAAACGAAGAGCTCTCTTTCCATGGAACTAGTATTCCAAAATCTCTCCCTTTTAGGGCTTGCCTTGTCATTCCCTGCCTCACTCCTTTGCCAACACTCTGTGCTCAGCCGGGCAGTTGGGAACAGGTGCAGCCTGGGCCCACAGTTTCTGTGACTACTTTATCAATGCCACAAACAAGATTGGACACTCTCTCTTTATTTGGACAGATGGCCTTAAGAGAGGGCAGAACCAAATTCCAAGTGGCCATTGCTGGGTGTGTGCACATAGAAAGACTCTTTGGCATCAGCAAGAAGCCTATTTTGGGGCATTCCACACATGGCCGTGGCATGCTGATGTCACAGCTGTCCGTGTGAGCAAGGGGTGGGGTCTGTGTTTTTCGTCTTGCTCTGTCAATGGCTCAGAGGTCTGGAGGCCATATGTTGCCACTCCCTGCACTTGGGCAGATGCCTCCTCAGCTTGGGCCATGTGTCCCCCACGGGAGGTCAGTTCTGGACCAAGCACACGGTAATTGTCAGGACGTTATGACACCCGAGTGTGTTTCAGTGAGTCTCATCCACACCTCCCAATGCCTAAACAATTGCTGAATTTTCTTTCAATGTGGACTCCAGGGGTACTCAGATACAAAGGGCCGACTCATGTTTTCTCCTAACCCTGTGATATTGGATGTGTTAGGAAAGATACAAGAAGGCGTGACATTACAAAACATTTGAATTATGTGGAGAAAATTACTGTATAGCTGAATATTCCTAATGCCTGGGCAAAGCGACATCAATACAGGAATTGCTACACAGGAGTAAGATCCCTAAGTGTACAAGTAAGAATGAGGATGGGGTCTGGATGTTCTGGGACACTGATGTTGGGTGAAAAGACATAAAAAAGCTAGAAATTAGTATTTTACCAGCATTTCAGGGTAGAAATATTCTTCTTCCATAATTGAAATCCCCTTTACCTGAATGACAACCTGGGGTTACATTTTTCTGCTGGATGTAGAGCTAGACAGAGTCTCACCTGAGTAGAGGGGCCTGGAAAGCTTCTGAATCTTGGCTAAATTCCTTGTTAGAGTCTCACATTGGTGAGACTACACAGGCGTCTTATAAGTCGGAGGAACATAGAAGCCCACACTCCAGGCCCAGGGTGTGTTAGCCGAAGGAAAGGACACCTTTGCTGTGTAATTAGTCCTTTGGAAGGTTGATGGAGGTAAAGTTGTGGCCTGACTCCTGCCCCGTTCTGTGACCACAGGGTATGTTTCTTGCCCAGACAGCTGTTTCAACAGCTGTCTGCCCAACCAAGCTGCTGTTGGTCACCAGGAATGTGAGAGGTGTGAATTGGGGTGAGTTGTATAAACCCTCTGCCAGGTGGGACAAACAGCCTGAGCACATCCTTATGGGGCTCAAACCTGCTCCCTTCTGGTCTGGAGGACAGTGCTTTCTGAGTGTAGGGGTATGAACCCCCTTAAAAACACAGTATAGGGAAGGTAAGTGGATATGAAGGGGATATAACATTCTTACATGTAGAGGGCAAAACTGCCTCAGAAGTAAACTGGATTTGCGGTTTGTTTTTTGATTTCTTTAAAAAAGATCAGTGGAGTTTGTATAGCTCATGGTAAACATCACTCATTTCTACCTGAGATAAGATAGATGCAATGGATGCATAATACAAGAGACTTTTTTGCCTTCATCCTAGAAAAAATAGGGACTTGTTTCAGACGCTCATTTTCCTTCAGCTGAGACTGAACACGTGGCTCACAGGAGGCGCTGGGGGTCGTGTCTTGCTCCTCACGTCTCCCTCCAGACAAAGCAGAACACGGTGGCAGTCAGAGCAGGAGAAGAGTATGTGGAGGAAACAGCCCCAAAGCAGGAAGGGATTACGGGAGAGCTGCTGACAGCCTAGAGGCAGGCATTCTAAACTTACGGGAAGCACACTCATCTCCCCGCTTACACCTGCTGTCCCCATGTCTTTATGCTGAACAATCAGCCTGTAAACAGCCGCTGATCCCCGAGAGGCAAAGGGGGCCTCCTGTGTGAGGGGAACGGGCCAGGAGGGCCAGTGAGCGCTTGCCAGCTTTGCTAAAGCTTCCGTCTTTCTTAGCATGCAAGAAGTAGGCTCTTAGGGCGAGAGAGAGACATGGACATATATATACTAACAAACGTAAGGTAGATAGCCAGTGGGAAGCAGCCGCATGGCACAGGGAAACCGGCTCGGTTCTTTGTGGCTGTCTGGAGGGGTGGGATAGGGAGGGTGGGAGGGAGGGAGACAAAGAGGGAAGAGATATGGGAACATATATATATGTATAACTGACTCACTCTGTTATAAAGCAGAAACTAACACACCATTGTAAAGCAATTATACCCCAATAAAGATGTTAAAAAAAAAAAAAAAGCATAACTTCCCAGTACGGAACTATTTCACCAAAGTCCAGGACTTCAGCATTTTATTCAGAGCTCTGGTTTGCTGGAGGTGGGTGGGGGAAAGAAATAGTGATTAATAAAAACTATGTATCACGGATATATCAGCCAGATGTACTTTTGTTGCAGAATTAGTGTCTCCGATTTTCATGAACTGCAGAAGGGCTGCTCGGATTTCCCTTTTGCTCAGGCCAAAGGTTTGTGTATACAGATCTGCTTTCCAAGTAGGAACAGAAGACCCAGTCACTCTTATGTTTCTGAAACTACCTGCTTTGTACACTTGCTTTCTGCCTTCAGTTGTCATATTTGGGACTTTATTTGGATAGTATGAGTATCCAACAAAAATTATTGTGTTGGATACTGATACTTTTATCATGTGGAATTTTAATGTCCTTGATCTGACACTTTTTATAGATGTCAAGTGCTAGAGCAAGTCAACCTTGGTTAATATTAAATAGGAAAGCGCTTAGAAGAGCTTTTATTTACAAAAATACTTTAAAGCCTTATTTTCTTTCTCAGATAGTTCTTTGAGCATTTATTTCTCTCCATGTTGCTTATCGGTTGAAATATGTGTAACAGGCTGTTAGAATCAGACTTGTCCAGACTTGGTTTTGAATAGGAACCAATATGGTAAACACGGGTACACCTTGGAGATATTGTGAGTTTGCTTGCAGACCCACTGTGGTGTAATTGATTAGTGTGCAACAGCATCATGTCTAGAAAATGTACAGACCTTGATTAAAAATACTTCATTGTTAAAAAGTGCTAACCATCATCTGAGTCTTCAGCAAGTTGCACTCTTTTTGTAATAGTAACATCAAAGATTACTGATTCCAGATCACCCTGACAAATATAATAATGAAAAAGGTTGAAATAGTGTGAGGATTACCAAAGTGTGACACACAGACGTGAAATGAACAAATGCTGTTGGAAAATGGCACCAACAGACTTGCTTGAAAGCAGGGTTGCCACAAACCTTCAATCTATTAAAAAGTGCAGCATCTGAGAAGCGCAATAAAGCAAAATGCGATAAAACACGGTCTGCCTGTATGTGGCACTAAAGTGAGGAAACAAGTTCCCAGAGGAAGAATTCATAAGGGACACGTCCCACCCAGTCCAGTGAGTTTCCAGTGTCTCAACCAGATGAAGGCTGTGGGAAGAAGGGGGAGTGCGAGGGGAGAGAGGAGAGCCAGAGCTGGCTCGTTCCTGTGAGTCCCCACCCTAGCCTGAGCTTGTTACACCGTCCTTGCTGGAGACAGTCTGGTTCCTGGTCGACTCCTACCCAGATGAGTCGAGGTGTGAGAGGCTCGCTCAGTAATAGCTTTGGTGGAACTTTTCTGAAGACTTGACTAAATGCTCCCCACCCCCTTTAAAAATGTATCTGAGCTGTTTTTCTTTTCTTTTTAAAAAATATTTATTTATTTATTTTTGGCTGCGTTGAGTCTTCGTTGCTGCGCACAGGCTTTCTCTAGTTGCGGCGAGCGAGGGCTACTCTTCATTGCAGTGCACGGGCTTCATATTGCAATGGCTTCTCTTGTTGCGGAGCACGGGCTCTAGGCACTCGGGCTTCAGTAGTTGTGGCACGTGGGCTCAGTAGTTGTGGCTCGTGGGCTGTAGAGCACAGGCTCAGTAGTTGTGGTGCACGGGCTTAGTTGCTCCGCGGCACAGGGGATCTTCCTGGACCAGGGCTTGAACCCGTGTCCCCTGCATTGGCAGGCGGATTCTTAACCACTGCGCCACCAGGGAAGCCCTGAGCTGTTTTCCTGAGAGCTAGAGCAAAAGGCCTGGCAAATGAATGCTTTCACTCACATGACATATTACTATGGGGTATAATTAATCTCCACCCTGAAAGGGAGTCTTCAGATATGTTAGGTGACCAGACTTTCTGGCCTATAAATAGGATCTCTGATTTGGAATTAATTTGCCATGGTGGAAGGGCAGAATGAGCTTCCATCTGCTTCATTCTCCTTTTCCAAAGTACGTGTATCATTAACATCTACTATTTACCCAGTACTGTTAAGGCATTTAGTTTGTTTGCAAATATTCTGTTTCATTCCTCACCCTTCCCCCAAACTGTCAGTTTGCTCTTTGGTTTCTTTACTAGATTATGTTATGCATTTTCTGAGGCCTTTTTTTCTCTATACTTTCTCGTGCAGAAGAGAAGCACACAGAGTACAGATTCATCTGAATGATCAGATCAACATAGGCTGGGTTTGTCCTAGGAAGAATTTTTGCTTCCTGTAACTCAGGGGCTGTCGAGGAGGGGCGGGAGGTTTGCTTGACTGGACGGTGGAAAAAGAAAACGTCCTTAATATGAATAAGCCCCAGTTTGGGTTCATCTGATGTTCTTTCCAGAATGTGCCCTAGTGGGGTTGTGAGGTGGCGTGTGCCACCTGGTGGAGAATTCCAGCGAGACACTGACAGACACGTTTGAAGCGACCTTTCCTTCAGAACGGGAAGGCCCCATGGCAAGTTTATTCTCTTGCCTCTTGGCCAGCCCTGAAATAGCCTAGTCACATGAGAAGCTCTGACGCTTTAGAAGATTTCAGAGAACAACATTTCTAGCAGTAGCAAGAGCTCATGCCAAAGCGTAACAGTAAAAGTAGCCAGTGCTCGCTATGCGCTAAGCCCTGTTCCAGGCATCTTGCTGAGTACTCCACCTCCGTTAATTCCTCGTGACTGCTCTCTGCGGTGGGCACTTGAATTATCTCTGTTTTACCAGTGAAGAAACGGAGACACAAAGAAGTAAACAACTTGCTCAGTGGTGCTCACCTAGTAAAGTTTAAAGCTTTCTGGACAGTAAACCTAGAAGCAGGACAGACAGATTCCACACCTGTGGTCTTCAACCACTAAATACTTCCTGAAACTCAGTTACCATCAGTAGACACTTCCTTGGCATTAAATGAAACTGCTTTTCAGATTAAGCCCCTAACTATTTGTAGGGATGGATATAACCTCATGATCATTCTCTATCAATAATTGTTTCTCAAGAGAGTGCAGAGTATTGAATATATAGGATGTTTAACACCTAAAATTATTATACCAATCTAAGAAAGTAATAAATACGTGAAAAATCTGATAGATGATAGACATTACGTAGGTTTGCTTGACTAAATAAAACATGAGGCCAGAAAATGAAAGGGAAGAGGCAACTCATGTATTTGGGAAGTGGTATGAGGAGGTGAGGGCAGCAGTGGATATTTGGAAATCAGATAGATGTAATGAAAATGTATAGTCGTGAAGTTATAACTGTTTAAGTTATTCAGGCCATCTCAGAAAATGGGGGAAAAATCAGTGGAAAGTGAGTCAGAAAATGAAGAGTGGAGATAAGCAAAGAATGTTGACGGTTGACCATTGTGCCTTGGTAGTTTTACAATTTCTGAAATATGATCTGTAAAAGCGAGCATAATTGAATTATAAGAGAAGGCAATGTGTATTAATTTAAAGAAGAACAAGCTGTTACATAAGTACAATTTAAATTATTTTTAAGAACTTCTAGTTTATTTTATCAGAAAAGCTAATTTTTTAATGAATGAAATATGTACTATATGCAAGACTGCTTTGGAAGTATATTACAATATAATAACAAGTATTGCTCTTTAGAAAATGTAGAATTGGTAAATTTTCCTTTCCCCATTGTATAATGATTAGGACAAAAACCAGGTATACATTTAGACTCTGGATGGACCTGTGAGAGTAGATTCAGCCTACACTAATGCTTGTGTTTCTCCCCTGGAATGACACATAGGGCTTCTTAGAAGTTGAGAAACGCCTCAAACACTGCAATTTTGAAGATTCCTAACATATTAAAAGTTAACCCATGTCAAAATTCGTTTTCATATATTGTGGAATTTTTTAAGTGTTTACATCTGATAAGTCAATGCTCCATGCTTTTAAAATACATACATAAAGGCAGTGGCCCTACACATAACAATTTGCAGATATTATCCAAAGTCTTGTGTGAGTATTGGGCTCAAATCAGACAATCCTAATAGACCTCAGTGTCATCCATATCATGAGGGGGCACATGATTCCATCCCAAAAGGTCAAATCTCTTGCCAGCTCTCAAGGGAGATATCTAAATTTTATCCACTGACTTAAAGCCCAGAGATTCTCTTTAAATATCTGAGGAGCAACTCTCTTTCCAAAGGAGTCCCAGAAAAAAACAGTTCATGGATGGTAGTCTGGTTCCTAGGTTGGGGACCACTTCACAGAGGTTCATTTTATAATGAAACTTCATAACATTCATTTTTATGTCATATTTATATGTTTCAAAGCATACATAATGAAAGTTTAAAAAAATTAGGGAATTGAAAACAACCGGTTACAGAAAATCCCTGTGCTTTAGGCACTTGGAGAGCTTAGCCTCTTCGTGAGCACTAGTGCATGACTGTCGAAAGTTTTGTTGGCAAAATTGACGTTTGAGGAGGAGAATGTCAGAAAAACAACTGTGCCCTCAGTAGGGCTTCGTGGGCCTGCTGGGGGTGTGGGGGGAGTCTGGGCAGCTGCGCTCTAGGTCACCGCTGGTACATCGGTAAGCCCGGCGCCATTTTCTCTTTTGGGAATAAGATCATGTTTTGTAAAAAGGTTTTTTTTTTTTGCCAGTTTTTTTTCAAAACCGTTTGCCTAAGGAAATGCTATTCATCCTTGCAAAACTCAATGTTATTTTCATAGGAGCTTAATTCATAATAGCCAAAACCTAGAAAGAGCCCAAATGTTCACCAGTAGATGAGTGGATACCACTGGATGAATTGGTAGGTTCATACGGTGGAATCCCACTCAGCCATAAGGAGTAAACTGCTAACATAAGCAACAACATGGATGGATTCTCAGTCATTATGTTGGGAAAAAACAGCCAGAGACAAAAGATGGCACGCTGCTATGATGTCATTTCTATCAAGTTCTAAGGGCAACACTACGCTATAGTGATAGATGCTTTCGGTGGGTGGGTGGTGCATGAAAATCCTCTCTGGAGGGACAGTGATACATACGTTCTATTTTTAACAGGTTGTGGCTACACTGATGTTTAGATTTACCAAAACTCATCAAACTATACACTTAAAATCCATACACTTTGCTCTATTTAACTTATACCTCAATTAAAAGACTGAGAAATAATGAGAAACAGTAAATAAATGAAATGCTTTTTACCCATTAGAAAAACCTTCAAACCATTGGAGCTTAACATAATACCTTCAGACATTAGTATGGGCTAATGTAAGAAATGTTTGTATGAAGACTGTTGGTGTCTCTTCCTCAAAAACTCCTTGTGGGGTTGTTGTCAGTTATGTCCTTCAGTGTTCCTATGCATATCTGAAGACAGCATTTTTTATATATTTCTTCATGAATTGCTATGATTCCTTTTAGAAAATGATAGTAAATACATAGCTTATCAAGTTTCCTTTTTGTTCTTTCTTCTGAGCATGTCAGATCTAGGCTTACCATTCCATGAATGCTGCTGTCCTTAGCATTCTTACCCACGCTCCAGATTTTTTTTCTTTACTTCTATACTTAGGATGAACTCTTGCCCTGCCTTCCAGGCAGCTCCACCTGGAGAAGTAACCTAGTCTCCTGCTGCCTCCTTGGAATAGTTTCCATATTGTAGGATATTTTGGAATGTCTTCAACCTAATGTGTCACACCTGCTATCAGGGTTTCAGTTTGAGTTATGCCACAGGCTAAACTTTTGATCTCGGCAGACCTCATTTCCATCCTCTGAAAATAGACACGATGAGTAAGCTGGTGTTATCATCCCTAAAATGTTATAAAGCTTACTTTCTAGTCCTATATAGATGCCCTTGCTGAAAATTGCCCTGTCTCCCCAGTGTGTGTGTCCTCTGAACAGAGAAAAGATGAGTGCTCCTGATTCTAATTTAGTATTCACTATAACTTCATGAAGCATATTTTTTTGACTGTGGAATTCCATGGCCTTTCCTATGGCCACTGAAAGCCAAAATGAGTTTCCACTGAATTTGTGTGGAAGCAAAGAGACCAATGAATCATCTTGAATTTATGATTCTTCCCCAAGTAACCGATAACTGTCCATGATTCAATCTGTTTAAGTACATTTCAAAGGCAATTCAGTTACATCTAAGCAGCTAAAGGTCAAGTTTATTGTTTTTCAGTAACTCCAAAAGGCTTTTTTTTTTTTTTAAATATAGGTATATGTACTTCTAGGCAAGAATATAGGGGTTTGGCATTTGCCTGTCTTTTGAAGAAGAAAGTTTTCATTTCTGTGGCTAGCTTTTCCCTAGGAATGCATTTTAAAATCCAGTTTTTATAATACAGTATAAGAGATCTTTCTAGGGATTTCCCTGGCTGTCCAGTAGTTAAGACTCCACGCTTCCAGTGCAGGGGGCATGGGCTCCATCCCTGGTCTGGGCACTAAGAATCCTGCAGGCCCTGTGGCAGTGGCCAATAAATAAATAAATAAATAAATAAATAAATAAATAAATCTTTCTAGTATGCCTTCTTTTCTGTTCTTGTATCTAAATAAATAAATAAATGATCTTTCTAGTATGCTTTCTTTTCTGTTCTTGTATCTGTGGAATATTGAAGACGTGCAATTTTATTTCTCAGTCTGTGACTTGGCATTGGGGAAATCCTTTTGGTTTTATTTCCATGTTTTTTATCATTAGCAATTGTGTCCCTAATTTGTGACTGATTTTTATGTGACCTTTGTTTCAAAAAATGTTTTCCAAATTGAATGTATGACATTTGTGAGAGAAACTGTGCAAAAATCATAAGCTTGAATGGCTCTTCCCCACACTGCCAATAAAAGAGACCCAACATGTTCTTGATGTGACAATTATTTGCCCATTGTGATCACAAATCTCCGTGGGCTTTGGGACCATATTTTGATTATGCCTCCATTGAGCAATTTTATGAATTTTTGTTGGACTTCAAAAGATAAAAATTTATAAAATTCAATAGGATATAAATTATGCTTTCAAAATGTATGACCTAATTTAAATATAACTTCATTTAAAACAAATTATTACCTGAATATTAGCAATATTTTCTATTCCTGCTAAAATCACCATGGCAAGTGGGTTTGAAATGTAACTCACTTGTCACTCAAGACAATTACTGCTTATGTTTTTATGAATGAGGGTCTTAAGATATCAAGGGAAAAAAATTAAGATTTTTCCGTAGTATTGGTATTGCCCCAGAGGAGACTCTTCACTTGGTAGGTGGACCAAATCAGTGATACTACTGTTCATTAATAGTCATGATATCCCACAGAAAGAAGACGTGTCTTTCTGGGTGTGTGAAAGACACACACTCTCTCCTCCCACCCCAACATATCCAACATATGCACACTCTCCAGCACACGCAGCCTTGCCCCACATGTTGTTTTTTTTGAGTAATTCATTTTGTTTCTTGTTTTGAAATATTTTCAGACTTACACAGAAATTGTAAGTCCCTTCACCCAGAGACTCCATTCAAATTTTGCTAATTTTCCCAATAATGTCTTTAATAGCAAAAGAATCCAGTCCTGGAACATGCTTTGCATTTAGATGTGTCATGTGAGTATCCATCAAACCAGAATAAATCCTTCTTTGACCTTCATGAGCTTGGCTTTTTTGAAGAGTACAGGCCTGTGATTTTCTAGAATGTTCCTGAATTGATTTGTCAGATGCTTCCTCATGATTGGATTTAGGGTCTTCATTTTTTCGCTGCGGTATCATAGCAGTGATGCTGTGTTCTCATTGAATCTCATAAGGTGGTGAGTGACATCAGTTTGTCATGTCCTTGGTGATATTAACTTTGATCACTTGAGTAAGGTGGGATTTGCCAGGTTTCTTTAGTGTGAAGTTACTATTTTTTCTTTATGACTAATATGTGTTTTGTGGGAAAAGACTTTGAGCCTGTGTAAATGTTTATTTCTCATCTAAATTTCATACACTAGTTTTAGTATCTGTTTTTGCTTCTTGCCTGAATTAATTATGACTTAAAATGATTGCCAAATGGTGATTTCTAATTCAGCTATTCCTTCTACATTTATAGGTTAGCATTCTGAATGAAAGGCATTCCCTTCTCCCCACTTATTTATTCACTCGCTTATTTATATCTCTGTGGGCTCATGTATTCCTGTTTCATTTGATGAGATGTAATGGGCCTCTATCACTATTTGTTTGATAATCAAATGTTCTCAGAATTGGCTAGCAGAAGCCCCATGATCTGGCTTCTGAAATGCCCACAGTATTCTCTGAGCACGTCTGTACTTTTTTGGTATAACATGATGTTCCAGATTCATGTGGTACTTTCTGTCCCAGCCTGGACTCAACTATTTCTTAGAGATGTCCTAATTCCTGGTATTTAGAAGCCAAGATCTGGACACTTGGTGTCCTCCATGCTACTGGGGTGTTGTTGCTCCCAGACCCTCTCAGGAAGCAGAGCCAGAAAATATATCTAGGTACATACACGCACAAAGGTATATTTTAAAACAAACATATACTTTCACTTCTATATTCATTCATTTATCTATCTAAAGCCATAAATTCACACTGATATATTCAGTTCTAAAAAAAACACCATAAAGTTCATTCTAGCTTTCCCCCTTTTCAGATTTGTAACTCCCTTTTCAGGCAGTGAAGAACTTGACTCCAATTAACCTCAATATATGTATTTATTTGAATAGTCTAGCTATAAGTACCAGTCTCCTGACTCTTAGCCCCTTACTTCATGCAGGCCCCCATCATCCATTTTTGCTGCCATAGTAGCTGAACCATTGGCCTTTGGTATAGTTTCTCCATGTTTGTTAGTTCATTTTCCTTCTGTTTATCTGTCTGTCTTTACCTACACACACACACACACACACACACACACACACACACAAACACAAACAAACACACATGTATACATATAAAACACTCGCAATTTAATGGGTAGGGTAAGGAGGGAAGTGCTGTTTTACTCCATGGGTATAATCATAAGCTGATCTGATAGGAATTAAATGGACTATATCTCCAACTAGTGAACAAGTTAAAAGGTTGTAGTGATAGAAACAACTATTATTCATTGCTTTCAGGCTGTAATTGCTCTTCAAGTAACAGCAATAATTAAATATAAGTTAATTCTTCCTTATTAAGAATCATCTACATGATGTCCTGTAATACTTTCAAAAAATACTCTAAATTCAGTAATGGGTTTTACAATTTTTGAAGAAAAGGTGTATAAATCTACTGGTTTTTCACAAAGTAAATTTTTAAAAATGAAAATACCTGAAAGCACAAGAGATTCACATGATGTAAGGAAGATTAAAAAGAACAGGGGGCTTCCCTGGTGGCACAGTGGTTGAGAATCTGTCTGCCAATGCAGGGGACACGGGTTCGAGCCGTGGTCTGGGAAGATCCCACATGCCACGGAGCAACTAGGCCCGTGAGCCACAACTACTGAGCCTGCGTGTCTGGAGCCTGTGCTCCACAACAAGAGAGGCAGTGATAGTAAGAGGCCTGCACACCGCAATGAAGAGTGGTCCCCGCTTGCTGCAACTAGAGAAAGCCCTCTCACAGAAACGAAGACCCAACACAGCCAAAAATAAAAATAAATAAATAAATTAAAAAAATATATCAACAAATAATAAAAAAGGTTCGCAATGTGTTGGCATAAGGCACATGGTATGCAAATAACCAAGCCAAACCTTTACATTAGCAGAGCATACTGTCTGTATATTCTCTGAAAAAATGTTTTGAAATGCTCAGAGCTGCTAGACAACACATGGCCTCACCATATTGTTGTCAAAATCTGAGGCACGGCTCGGCTGTGAGGAGTTTGCTCGCGGGCTATGGCTTTACTATTTTTCTGTGATGCAGTTGTCGTTCAGTGGTTAAATTGCTCTGTTCTGTGCTCCGGTATTTGCATTTACATTACAGACAACAGAGTGAAGGATGGTTCTTATTAGTGAAGCATCTACATTGATTCTTCACAGCTTTGTAGTTTGTATCATGATTAGGAGAAAGTTTCAGCTCTGATGCTGACATACTTCAACATACGTATGGGCCCTTCTTCCGTGTTTACTTGTCAAGATTCTTTATGAAATTGATGACCCAAGAGGGAGAGGACATCCTAAATGCCGTAGGAGCATGATTAACCCCAGAAGAGTGATTGATGGCTAGGTTTGTAAAAGCAACTCCCTCCTGCCCACGTTCCCCAGCCTCTGCTTCTGATCACAGGGCGGTGTTTACCTTCTAGACAGAATATCAATTAAGATACGGAGATTTTATACCTGATGGTTCAGTTAGTTAATTCAGAGAGTACAGTAGATCCTTGACGAGTTTGGATTGAACTTTTGGACAAATTGCAAGTGTCCTTAAGTATATTTTGCTTTGGGGCAAATTCGTGTGCGGGGACCTCACTCACTAGTGGATCAGCTTAGCAGGCTCTTCTGAATCTGCAGCTCAGTGCAGTGGTATCACTTCCTTCTGTTGCTACAATAACAGTCACATGGAAAAGCATATGCTTAGTAGTATTCTCAAATTTTAGCATTCATAAAGCTCTTCTGTCATATTGCTTGTTAAGGTCAAGGGTCCAACACCATGGTACTTCTCTACCCTTATAATTCCAACAATATTTTTGAATAGGTGGATTGCAGTTACATTGAAATGGTTGATAAATTATCTTGCCTTCTAGTTAGTGGTTAAGCATTTTCCATCCCTCCCTGCCTCCTTCCCTCCTTTTCCTTTCTTTTGTTTAATAAGGATTTTGATCTAAACCTGATGTTTTATATTCCACAGAATGTTTCTTAAAGAGTCATGTATATTCTTTTACATTAGTTCAGTGCTTCCATCTCTGTTCTTGTCTGGTACTTACCTTGGCTTCTATTTTCATTGCCATATGTAACTGCAACACCAGTTAGCTGTGTTATAATAATATAACAAAAGTCAGAAAGACCTGAACTGAAAATCAGCTATGAAAACTACCAGCTGAGTTTGCATATACTTAAAACTGTGGGTTAATAGTACCTGTTTCACAAGTTTATTGTACATATTGAAAGAAATAATGTATAACAGTGCTTGTCACAAACGAGGCATACAGTAAAAATGGATAAATGTTAGAAAATGAATTCCGCTAGGCAGGGATCTTTGACTCTTATAGTTCACAAGCACCTAATGCAGTGCCTGGCACCCAGTAAGCACTCAGTAAATGCATGTCATCTGTTGCCATTTTTCTTCTGCAGCTATAGCCCTCACCACAGTGCTCTGAAAACTAAAGATCAATGATGTGCCTATAAAGCATACAATAAAAGGTCTGACACAAAGTAGGTGATTTAGCTAGAATTATATTTTTATAGTTATATCATCAGGCGTATGATTGGTCTGATATAGCATTCTTGGGCAGACATCTTCAGAAAGGCTAAAGGTCTTTTGTTTTGTCCTTCTCAGGCATCCTGTTTTCCTTGGTGGTGATGCTGTATGTCATCTGGGTCCAGGCAGTGGCTGACATGGAAAGCTACAAAAACATGAAAATGAAAGACTGCTTGGATTTCACCCCTTCTGTGCTGTACGGCTGGTCATTTTTTCTGGCCCCAGCGGGGATATTTTTTTCTTTGCTAGCTGGATTACTATTTCTAGTTGTTGCACGGCATATTCAGTTACATCACTAATCAAACTGTTGCCACCAGTATTTTCTTGAGAGATTTTAAAACAGAGCATTTTTTAAAATTTTGTCTCCGTGATCCTAGCATAGAATGAGTTGATGTAACTTTTTAGCTGCTATGTGAATTATCCATTTTACTTGGGATCTTCTCTAATAAGAGGGTCCTAGAATCTCTCCAGACTCCATCTTGCTTCCATCTTATCTAAGTGCTCTCAAGAATCTAGTTTTTTAGGGAACAGGTAACATGGGCCTTCCCTTCACTGCACTTGTTAGAGTTTGTGGGTAACAAAGGCCTGGCAGTAGCAGAAAACAGTCACCAGGGGCAAATCATGATTTGAGTTAAGCGTCCTCCTTGGCATTCACTTCTGCTGCTCTTAAAAAAATCCTTTGGAATCCCATATCTGATAAGAGGTTAATATCCAGAATATATTAAGAACTCCTACAGCTTAACAACAGTAACAGCAACAACAGCAAAGCAAATACCAGATTTAAAAAGGGGCAAAGACCCGAGCGGACGTTTCTCCAAAGATGATGTACAAATGGCCAAAAAACAAACAAAAAAAACCAAAAAGTCCTTTGGAGCTTAATTAAGAACAACAAACAAATGTTGTCAGAGAATTTACTCCATTTCTTCTCCACACACGTAAATATCCACATACACATGTACTGACACCTGTGAGCAGATTATTCATTATTTAAAAATAGACAGCAGTTGTTCTTGTAGCAGGGGCTGCGTGAACTCGCCAGTTACAATGGGTCACAACAAAAACAACATGTACTTTTTCCCCTTCCTTACCAAAAACAAGTTTGGTTATGTAACGTATTCACTTAATTGTGCATATGCTTACATAAATCTTAAACTATATTTAAAAGAAGCAAATCTGTACACCAAATCACATACAGTGAAGATTGGATTTTTATGAACTTAAAGTGGGTTAATTGTATGTGTAATATGGTTGAAAACATGTAAAAACCAAGCGCCTTCACTTTGTACATAATTCTATTCGATATTTTTAGATTTCATTTAAAAATTATATTGCTAATATGTTCAGCATGTGAAAATTTATTGATGAAATGTGCTTTTAATATGCACTCAACTATAAACTTTCGAAATACTTCCAGATGAGGATGATAACAGCCTTGCTTTATTAAAGACCGTGAAATGTGAACTTTTCCCAAGATCTTATGGGTTATAGTTCTGATCATTTGATTCCCTTAACTGTCGTCTCTCCCTGTCTTCAGCTTTACAGCAGGTATGTTAACATTTACAGATCTGCTATTTCCTTTAACCTCTTCGAAGATAACTTTTTGGGGATGGTTGTGGGAATGATTCTTTATTATTCACTAGAGTAGACATTTTGCATATCAAAGATTTTTGTTTGGCACTAATTTTGATTGAAATCAAATCCATCTGAGAAGCCTAGGTTGTATTTGCATTTTGGAAGCCTCCTGACAGAGGAGTTCCCTGTTAGTGAAGGAACAGAGGCCCTGCGTGGTGTGCGGACTGTGTTTCAGGCACAGCATTTTACTCCGCAGCTGTTTGAATACCGAGGGCCTGACTCGGAGGCACATCAAAGGGTGACCACCTAGAAGCCGCTGTAGGATAGAGGCGTTGATGCTTTCACCCCGGGCTCCCATGATGGGGAGATTGCCTGAATCTTCTCTGCACATCTTGTACTTTACATTAAACCTTGTTTCAGTGAGAGGGCGCTCTGGGGGAAGAGCGAAGATCTGAGGTATCTGCAGATCACCAGGGGATTTTAGGGGTTAGTGACAGGGCTTGCGTGTTTAAAAAAAAAAAAAAAAAGACTTCAGGGCCTTAACTGGTCTCTTAAGCCATTTCAGTTTTATCATAAACGTTTTCCTGGTCCTTTCCTTTGTCTTTTTCTGTTTCATTTTTATATTGCTTCATTTATTTCTTTGCTTTTGGCTTGATTATTACAAAAATAATTATGGGTTCTGTTATTCACATTGACTGTGATATTAAGTTGTGGCATGCTATTAAGTTTTCCAGACGACGCTAGATGTATTTGCTTAGTTCATGTCATCTGTAAATACAATTCGTTTTTGTAGAACTTTGGAATGGAGCCTTTTTCTATGTATTATACATCATTTAAATTTCACATGCAAGCTGCTTTTAGTAAAGGTTTGAATATTTGTAGTTTTCAGATGGTTAATCTTACTTTCTAATACTTATGCGACTACCATATATTTATCTTAAGGCAATTGGCTGAATATCTGATGTACATGACACTTTTACACAGATCCACACTTTGGAAGTGTTTCATAGGTGTAATGCATCGGTCACATGAGTTCAAACACATTTCCTGACCTATTTTACCAGCAATCCATGGAAAAAAGGAAGGTGAGTTGTATTTGCTGTGTCAATGAGTAAAATATACTTAAAAATAGCAGATATATTCTCGTCACAGCCTTCTATCTCATTTGGGGTAGTATGTTTCCTTTTATTTCTCTATTTGGTGTATTGATTTATTTTCAAAAGCTTTCAAGTGAAGTGTTAAAAATCTTTTTAAGAGGATTGATTTTGCATCATAAAGTTTCAGTTCAACAAATGAGATATCTTTTTGGTGACACTTCTAGAAAGAGTGAGGAGAGAGGGCAGTGAGTTATGTGCTTGGACTTTGGTGAAGGCTGTGATCTCTCCATACTGTGTTTGCCCAAGGAGTTTAGTTCAGTCGTGTGGCAGGGAGCACAGGAAACTGGCTAGAAAAACCCTCCAGAGACAATGAATGAAGATGTTCAATTTGGGGTTGAGCGTAGGACTTTCAATAATACTATTAGGTGTGCTCTTACTGGTCATTGGCTGCTTTTATGACTAATCTATGAAATGTATTTACTGAATTTGAAGATTAAATCCACTTATAAGAGTATATTTATATGATGGAAGAGGTGTCAGTGTTTGGTAATTATCTGTCATCAACTTTGTGTGTGTGTGTATGTGTGTGTTACATGTATAAGTTTGGATAGAGTTAAAGTGAATAGTGGAAATCAGTATATTTGAGTAGCACATTTTTAAAAAATTCAGTTTCTCAGGGACAGTAATATAGTTGTTTCCCTGGTGGGCTCTATCAGGAATGGCATCTCATATGAAAGAGATGAAATAGAAACTAAATTTGTATTGATTGTCTGAAGGAGTTAAATATATGGAGACATTTTTTCAGTGATGATCAAGTATAGGCAGAGAAATTCCACCAAAATCCTAGGAATAAGGTATGTTAGATACGTTAAAAACCAAGGAGGGTGGGGAAATAGTTAGCATCATACATATTATAATAAGCATAAACTAAACAAAGGGACATTTAATCTGATTGGCAGGGAAAGA
>NW_006784423.1:3922166-3927058 GCF_000442215.2 Lipotes vexillifer | reverse complement strand
GAAAGAGGAAAGAAAAAAAAAAGTTGGAGCTTAGAGCTTCTGAACTAGCCAGCTTAGGCAAGTGGTAGGAGCTCTACCCTCAGGACCATTACGATCAGCCTGGGCTGGCTGTGGATGTGGGAGTATTAGAGAGAACAAGTCTGAAATGACAGAGGAGTACAGGAGGCCCCCTCTGGCTTTCGAAGGGTCATTTTTTTCCCCTCACTTGCAAAATTGAAGGGGCAATTGGATGGTTGAACTTTGTAAAATGATCCACCTCTGGTTGTAAAGAATCATATGGTATAGCTAGTAATTCTATTGCACATGTATATGTGTATATATGTGTGGTGTGTGTGTGTGTGTGTGTGTGTGTGTGTGTGTGTGTGTGTATGGAGAGAGGGAGTGTGTGTAGAGAGAGAGAGTGCATTTTCCCTCAGTACCTCCGTATCCATGGGGGACTGGTTCCAGGACCCCTGCAGATACCAAAATACACGGATGCTCAATCCCTTATATAAAAGGGCATTGTATTTGCATATAACCTATGTATATCCTCCTCTATACTTTAAATCATCTCTGGATTACTTTTAATATCTAATACAATGTAGATGCTATATAAATAGATCCCAGCGTGACAAATTCACGTTTTGTTTTTTGGAACTTCCTGAAATTTTTTTCTAGTATTTTAAATCCACAGTTGAATTTGTGGGTGTGGAACTGGTGGATATAGAGGGGAGGGCTGATTATACATCAGGTATCTATAAGTAGCTACAAGGTATCTATAAGTAAGTAAATTAGAATGATTTTTAATTCTTGAAGTGATGAGTTTTCTGGTTCACACAAGTGACAGCGATAGTGTAACCTGGCTGTGTGAGGTAAGTATGGTTGGAGCCATTGGCATCCTGCACTGCTCCTGAGCACTGTGGAGGTAATTTAGGGGGGAGAAGACTCACTGCAATAAAACAGAAACTTTTAATATTCCATTCTTCTGGGAATCCAGGAGTTAATGGTTCTTCCTTTATATGGCAACTCTTTTTTTTTTCTTTTCTTAGCACTTTATCCATTAATTCTAACAAGAGACTGCCACTGTTAAAAAATTCACCAGTGCTTGCAGACAGCATTGGTATTGCAGACTCTCTAAACAAATAGATATTTAAACAATACAGCTTAGAGAAGCGTACAGTACAGCTTAAAGAATAATGCTTGTTGCCTCATATTTTGCTGTGGGATATGCAAGACACTATAAGAAATACTGGCATATTGTCTTCACCCCCCAAAAATACAAGAGACATTTGTTTCTCAAGATTTTTATGGGTATATGTAAATATCTGGAGCGTTATCAAACAGAAAGTTGGATTAATCTGTGTGTGTGTGTGTGTTTATATGTATATACATATGTGGTATGTATGCATATGTATTTGGATACAGATTTGGATAAAACTGTATATTTGTCAGTAGGTATATGTCTGAATACACATGTACCTATATACATAATATATGTGTATCTATAAAAATAATTTTACATCTATAAAGTATACATGTATATATGTAAGAAATGCCTACATTTACATCATTGTTTGTGGATTTCCACATAGCTTCTCTGGCTCAGGCATTCCCAAGCTCTTAAAGTTTTGCTGAACAGGAGGACACATGTCATCTTCATGCTATTGCATGCCTGTCCCCATGGAGGGTGAGGGGTATCGGGGAGACTCAGTGAGTGGCGTCATGGCCTCTCTCTCTTGGATCCCGGGCATACGTGGTGATGCATGTGCAGTGGACTATTCACTCTTACCCTGTGAAGGCCCAAGGGCACTGACCCTGTCTTGAACATCTTCTAGCAATTGATACCTAGCAGTTGATAGCTGTTGGTGAATATTTAGCAGTTATAAACTTTGCTGGATAAAAGGATTCCTTTATAAAGCAGCATGCCTTGCTGATACATTCATTCAATCCCCCTGCAGAACATTAAGCCGAGTGGATCCCCCCATGGATTCTTTATCTGGTTCACCCTAAGGAGAAGCTTATGGTGTGGTGGGGAAGGTGATAAATTGCATCTGAAGGCCTGCACTCCAATTCTGGATTTTAAACTTTTGGTTTGGAAAGTTATTCCACCTCATTTTGGTGAGTTCTTCATCTAAAATATTTACTAATTTATTCAACAGATACACACTAATGGTGTATACACCCATAATTGTGTGCACACTGTATGTGACAAATGGTGCTAGATGTTGGGTATAACTAAACAAAGCAGACATTTAATTGTCACTCTTCAAACTGGGATTCAAGGAAGAAATATAGACAACAAACAAGTGAACAAAAAATAACTATGAATTTATAAATTGTGATAAATCCTCTAAAGAAAAATACACAAGACATAATGATAGATAAAACCATGACTGTTGGATAGTCTGGGAATTTCTTTCTAAGAAGAGAATTCTGAGTATTCTGGTACATAAAAGATACGAAGCATCCATCTGGGTGAAAAGCAGCAGTAAAAGGATTTCAGGGAGGGGAACTAGAAGGAGAAAAGGCCTGAAAGTGAAAAAGAGCTTGGCATGTTCTAGGAACAGCAAGGTGGCTTGTGTGGCTGGCATGGAAAGGAGGGTTTGTGATACAGCTGGAGAAGTAGGAAAGGCCCCATCCTTCAGAACCCTTGAGCCATTAGAGTATAGTCTGGAGGGTAAAACTGAAAGAACTTGCTGGTGGATTGGCTATGGGTTGAGAGAGGGACAAATTAAGAATCGCTTTCAGATTTCTAGCTTCAGTGAGTGAGTAGATGGAAGAGACTGGAACAGGGAAGACAGGAAGGCAAAGGCTTGGGGGAGAAAGGAATCCCTTGCTCGTTGTGATGCTGTAATAGTTGATAAGCCTGTGAAAGGTGCAAGTTGAGACGGTGGTGGATAATTGGATGTGGCCATCAGGAGCTCAGAGGAGCAATCTGAGCCGGAGACTTAGATTTGAGAGTCACCAGGTTGAAAGCCATGGGAAAGATGAGACCACCAGGGAGGATGGCTGAAGAGAGTGACTCTCTCTGCCCTGGGAACCCAACATCTAGAGACTGAGCCAAAGACTGAGCCTGAAGAGAGGCCAGAAATAGACATGGAAGGATTGGTGGGAAATGTGATACTGAGGAAGCCCAGAGGGGTGACTGTTTTGAGAAGGGACTGCTGAGAAGATGACTAAGACGAGGAGAGAAAGGTGACCTTAGGCTGTGGAAGCGTGGAGGTTGTTTGTGATGGTGACAGCAGAAGTCTTGGCATGGTGGTCAGAACAGAAGCCAGATTTGATTGTTAAGAGGAGTTAATGAGAGGTGAGGAAGTAGAGAAAGCTTGTTGTGCAACTCCTAAGAGAAGGTGGTCTTTGAAGGAGAGCAGTCATGGATCTGGGTGGAAGAGGGTATGAGGACCAGGGAAAGCATTCTGAAGACTTGGCAGAATGAGAGCAAGTCTGTGTGTTTTGAAAAGTATCCTGTCCAAAGGGAAAGTTGATGATGTGGGAAGGCGTGGTGGCCGGAGTGGAGTCAAGGAGCTGCCAGTGTGTGTGGAGGGGCAGTGCTACCTGCCGCCCCTCAGAGGGGGTCCATATCTAAAAACACCCAGATTGTGGAGAGCACTCATTACATTAAATTTGACAAAAACAAACAAACAAAGATCTGGCTGTGCATTTACCACGTCCTTGTTCCAACATTAGGTGTTGGGGTTACAGAAAGTTTGGCAAGTCCCTTGTCTAGGTCAGATGTAGTACTCTTCATTGCTTGTCAGCCAAGCGTGTACAGAGGACCCCAGGGAGTCACCAGAAACGACAGCAGATTCAGTGTCTCAGTATGGATCCGTCAGGATCTTACTGCCTGTCTAGACGATTCCATCTTGCTAGTGAAGCTGTAAAGCTCAATACTCCCTGACGTCTCCAGACAAGTGTTTGAGAAGGAGATTTCTTGCTTACATCTGATGGCATTAGTTTTATTCCTTTCTAGAAGAATCCGGTGACTGTCAGAAAGCCATTCACTGGTGTGGTGGGAATACTCAGCTTCCTCTTTAAGGACAGTCAGAAGATGTACCAGATAGTGCACTAGAGCCCTGGATCTGGATTCTGTATTTTTGATCTGGAAAAATACCCTAAGATAAAAGGAAAAGTACAGTATATGGAAGAGGGGTGATAAAATAAAACTATCAGAAAGAGGGTTTAAAATTTGGCTCAGTTTGGATTCTAAGAAATTCTTATATTTCTTAATTCATCAGTAGTAAAATTAGAGGAGTTTATTTTTAAAACAGAATATGTAGAAAAGTTGTGTTCTTGTCTTTTTTTTTTTTACTACTCTCTCTCTCTGTACTTGGCCTGACTGACTACTAGCACAATCAGTGGACCAACTCAAGGCTGCTGGGAATATGGGGTACATCTTATGCTCGTAGATACTGTAGTTTTTGATTGATCAATAGCGTTATCAATACAGTTTATGATTTCTAATACTTTTGCCTGTCCACATGGCAGCACGATGTTTCTCATTAATGTGGTTGCTTCATGACATTGTTGTTTCAATCATAAAGTGTGAACCCCAAAGCCTACAATTTCCCTAACTACCCAGCTTTCAGAAAAATAGTTTCCAAGTTCTGTTACTTCCTATTCACAGACACAACAGGACAGAAAAAAGGTATTTAAAAAAACTGTTTAATTCTCCAAACTGTTTTTCTTTACAAAAGCAATACATATTCATTAAACAATTCAGAAAGTACAAATGAGCAGAAAGAGAGAAATTTCACCCATAATTCGACCACTAGAGTCAAGCAATATATAAATGGTTCTAATAGGTAACTAAAAGGGTCATACAGAAAAATGTTTTGTAAACTTAGATTTTTACTTAATATGACAGCTTTAACATTCTTGTGTCATTAAATATTTCAAAGATTATCTACACTCTT
>NW_006784423.1:3921234-3922139 GCF_000442215.2 Lipotes vexillifer | reverse complement strand
TCTTGTGTCATTAAATTTTTCAAAGATTATCTACCCTCTTTCAATATGAGCCAAGCCAGCACATCTCAGACACATGCCAGCCTGGTCTGTGTTGGAGTCTTTGACTCTGGAGAGTCTACTGTTTTTGAGTCACTTTGTTGTTCTCCACGTGGACATATTTTAAAATGGAGGAATGATAGGGAATGTCCACCCTAGGTTATTGTGAGTTAAATAATTGTGGACAATTGCAAATCGTATCACAAGAATAATAGATTTCCACTCTAGATTTCCACTGAGTGAAAGTCCAGACAAGATTAACAATGGGCTGACTCTGATTCTTGAGCACCTCCTGTGTACCAGTAGCCTTTCATACATTGTTTGGTGGTGTCATTCCCATGGGGAGTTGAGGGCACTGAAACTGGGAGGGTATGGAAATTGCCCAAGGCCACGCAGCTAGGAAGGATTGGAGATGGTTTTCTAGCTGTTTGAATCTCCATGCTCTTTCTGTGATACCACTTGGCTTCTCCCAATAGTGGAGGGAAAATATTTTGAACATATTTCAGTAAAAACAGAAAGATTTCTGTGAATGATTAGGGCTACAGCTTGGATTAGTTGCATGAATGAAAAACCACAAATTGAGCTACTTTTAGATCCTCCACTGACTACTCCCTCTACTGCAGTCTTTGGACTTCAGGCATTAAATGGGATGGTGCAGATGTCAAGGTCCCTGTGGCACACTCAGTGACATCAGTCACCTAAAATCTGCTATGAGTCTGAAGCCACTTGAATTGCTTATGCCCCTTGAGTGCAAAACAGAAAGCCCACTATTTAGAAAGCAGATACCGCCTTGCAGGAGTGTCTTCCTTGCCATATTATTGGAGGCCATTGCTCGCAGTGTTGGAGAGCACCTCCAGCTATGTGTAGGG
>NW_006784423.1:3902335-3921224 GCF_000442215.2 Lipotes vexillifer | reverse complement strand
TAGGGAAAGGCAGTGGACTTCTGAGCTGAAAACCCATCTGGTCCCTTAGGCGGGTCACTGAGGCTCTTTACTGTTCTCCAAACGATATCATTGGGCAAAGCCCCCAGGACAGTGTCCAGTCTGTGGTTGGC
Source organism: Lipotes vexillifer (assembly GCF_000442215.2). Lineage (NCBI taxonomy): Eukaryota > Metazoa > Chordata > Mammalia > Artiodactyla > Lipotidae > Lipotes > Lipotes vexillifer. The sequence goes on along the minus strand of NW_006784423.1, from coordinate 3,921,093 downwards.
TCGGAACAGATTTCCCACTGAGCGCCAATTAGCAGGGGTGAAGGTCTTCCAGTTAAGAGAGAAGGCCCTGGAGAGAGAGAGTGAGCGCTGGGCTTGGAATGTGAGTTCAACCATTAGCAGTGTGATTTTGAGCAACTATATAACTTCCCTCTGCCTCAGTCTCCTTGTCCACAAAGTAAGGGCAGCAAAAATGGTCATGCACAGTGTTTAGAACAGTGCCTGCCACAGAGTGATCGCTTAATACATGCTCTCTATCATTGCTATTCATTTTTATTTTATTCTAGTTTTGAATTACCATGTTTCTATAATTTCTGATCCAAGACTTCTTACCTTACTTTTCAAAGATTGTGTATATAATTTTTCCAGGACCATTTTTGTTTTCCTCATTCCTATGCTCATTTTAGGAACATCTTACATCCCACTGACTCTGTGTGTATAAGATTGCCCAGGAGTGTGATGAGAGCCAGAAGAACTTGGTGGGAGGGGGACAACAGTAATATTAGGTCCCTTTTATAGAAAATAGACTGCCAAAGAAAAGTTATCTCAGAAGTTCCTGGGGTGGCTTTCCATATGTGGTTGGCTAACCAAAAAAAAAAAAAAAAAAATCCAAATTGAATTAGTGCCTTTTAAATGGGGAATACATTTAAATATATATAAAAAGGAAAGCACAGAAAGGCAATGAAGAATGGCCCCCCGCACACCAGCCCTTCTTGCGCCCTCGTTACGCGGCTTCACTTTGAACCAGATCGCTCTCCAGCCTGCTGCCAGCCACCACGTGGCTACTTGGCAGTTATTTAAAGCCCAGCTCATATTACTGCAATGCAGGGCTGGGCACCCGTGTCCCAACTGGTACACAACTGATCTACACAGAAATCAACCTCAGGTCTTCTGTGAAATTAAGTGTGAAGGCATGATTTTTGTGATCCTCTTTTTCCTTTCTTTTGCGTTCTTTCTTTCTGGAACCGTGCCTCTCTTGCACCACAGAGGAACTTCAGTTAGGTTGTCAGTCTGATAGACTCTGCGTTATCAGATACGTTAGCTTTCCTCCCTCTTCCGCTGGCTTAAGAGCTTCGAAACACAAAGAATAAAAAGTGCTAAATGGGATGAAATGACCTGTCAAGGGTAGACTCAGCATCTGTGAACGACTCAGAAAATCCCCCAGCTTCAAGGCCCTCCGGTCTGAGTTGCTTTTTACTTGGCTTTCCTCTCTTCTTCTCTTTTCGAACTGAAGTACTTGGTGCATCATTGATCTTGGAAGATTGTTTCTTGAAACGAAACCGTTTTTCCCCAGCCTAAGAAGCCTCAGACCAGATTTGGAAGCGCGGTTGAGTGTTGAGCCTTAGAAGAGGAGGTTTAAGCCTCACCTTCATTATTATACAATATTTATATTTCACAGAATGTTCAAGAAAGACAAACAAGCAACTTCCAAACAGATTTGGCCAATACATACACTGGATAGCAGTGACCTGTGGTTTTAGGATTAGAGAAATAAAAATGTTTTAGAATGTGACTTAGTTAGAAGATATAGCTCTGTGCAGCTGTTAACCAGAGAGGAGGAATCCAGTCCCTGCCCTGTGAATGATCAAAGGGTATTAAACATGTCTCAGGTCACACGTAATAGAAAGTTATCCCTGGTGGAACAAATTAATAGAATTGCTAGTATTTATGGGAAAGTGGGAGTGAAGACACTGCTTCTCCTCATGGCTGATGTAGGTTGTGATCTCAGGAAAGACATTGCTTATTTTTTCTGTCTGTGAAATTGAAAGAGTCATTCTTTGAAAGAGCTTGGAAAACAAGGTCGCCAGCTCATGTCCCAGGTTGTCACATGTTATCTTTGCAAAAGAGCCATCAGGAAAACTGGTTATGATTTCTTTTTTTAAATTTATTTATTTATTTTGGCTGTGTTGGGTCTTCGTTTCTGTGCGAGGGCTTTCTCCAGTTGTGGCAAGCGGGGGCCACTCTTCATCGCGGTGCGCGCGCCTCTCACTATCGTGGCCTCTCGTTGCGGAGCACAGGCTCCAGACGCGCAGGCTCAGTAGTTGTGGGTCACGGGCCCAGTTGCTCCGCGGCATGTGGAATCTTCCCAGACCAGGGCGCGAACCCGTGTCCGCTGCATTGGCAGGGAGATTCTCAACCACAGCGCCACCAGGGAAGCCCCTGGTTATGATTTTGACATCCCTTCTGGTTCTGGTGCAAGATTACCTGTCCATCATAGTCGTTAACACTCCCCAGCGATGGCCCAGCTAAGGGGTGTTGCTGATAACCCCTCTGTGATGGAGTCTCCACAGTAGGTACTGAGTAAACACCGCCTGGATGAATGAAGGACTGAGTGAGTGAAGGGAAGTGGTCAGGGTGAGGCGAGCCCAGAGCAAGGTCACTTTTATTGATGACTTAGAAGAAACAGAAGCAGCATATAAATGTTTATATTAAACAAATATTCTGTGGCTTATTTATGTTCATTTAGGAAAATGAAAGTCATTCTTTAAAGAGTTGGAACAGAGCAGAAGTTAGCAAATATTCTGGATTCTGTCTTTCTCTTTTAATGTGTACTAATTAGCAGGAAGAGTTTAAGTGCAGCTAAAGTTAGGGGTGGCTGACATTTCTCACCAGGTCCTGCTTGCTCTTCACCTACACCAAGCATGACTGCATTAAGAATATCCTATTTCCTTGGAGCGCTTTGTTGAAACATACTTCATAAGAAAAGGTAGTAATAATGTCACAGAACTGGCTCCTGTTATACTTTCTCGGGACCAGGCCCCTAGTTTATGCCACAAAACCAGAACAGGTAGTTGTGTCAAGATGCGGCTCCTGGCCCCAGGACAGCCAGTCCATAGTCTATCCAACTGCTCGTGACTTAGGACCGTAGCCTGGGACAGAAGTTGGGCAGTTGGGTTCTCTTTCTCTTCTCCCTCAGCTGCTGCTCTCCCAGAAACTTATACTGGGGACATATGCAGAGGCGTAAGTGAAGCCGGATCTAGCCTTTGTACCCTGACACCAAATTAATTCTTAGAGACAGAGTTTCGGGTGAAGTAGAAAAGAATAGCTTTATTGCTTTGCCAGGAAAAGGGGGTCACAGAGGGCTCCTGCCCTCAGAACTCTGTGTCCCAACCTGGCGGGGTCGTGAGGAGTTTCATAGTAATGGTTCCATGATAGCGTGATTGGCTCGTGGACACTCTTCTGATTGGCTGGTGGTGAGGTCATAGGGAGTCGGCATCATCAACTTTCTGTTTCCAACTGGTCTGGGGTCTCCGTGTTTGTGCTCGTGGGCAGCAGACAGTTAACTTCTCCCCCCCGGAGGGGGTTTCAGTACCTACGAAACAGCTCAAAGATATTGTGTGCATCCTTTAAGGGGAACCAGGACCCTGCTGCAAGGCTGCGCTGTTGTGTCCTGACTGCTCCTCCCTTGTCTCTGCATCCCCTCCCTTCCCTGATTAGTAATTGTTTGAACCTGCTTGTTGGAACGCAGGGAAGGTCCTGGAGGCTGAATGAAGCCTGTTTCCTGTAATCAAGAAATGGATGGGGGACACAGAAAGGCTTTCGTGCCCTGGAGCCCTACAGGCTCTGCTCGGCATCATAAGGAAGAGTAGTAGAGACAGAAGCCAGCAGTCGTCATGGGAACAGTCAGAAGGCTTAGGAGGATGGAGACATTAGAAAGCACATGAAGCTTTTTGCCAGCAGGTCAGGAAGTCACCCACATGAGAGTGTAGAGGGGCCCCATGAGTACCAGACGGCTGTCGTGAGATCCGGAAGCTTTTGCTGCTGTGGCCATTGGTGCCTCCTGGCCTCCAGCTCAAGGATCCAGTCAGCCTAGGCCTTTTTGTGTCCTGTTCTTGGCTTTTCGTGAGACTTTCTCTTCTTGTACCATCTGTTTTGTTCAAATATTCCCCTCCCCCATTTACACTAGCTGAGGGAGTCCACATTCTTGGCAACCCAGAGAGCCAAACCAAAACTGAAAAGGAAAATATAGGGGCAGTCGCCCCACGATAGGTCAGTTCGTGTTACCTGTAAGAGTAACAGGGCGAAAGGAGCAGGCAGTGTGTTCGTGTTGCTTACGTACCGTGGAGGGAATCAAGAAGTCTGTATCAGTGGAGGACTGATGATTCACCCAGTTCTATCTCAGGGTTATGTCTTCTGCGGAGTATGTGGTTTCTGATCTGCCCCCATTCATTGTTATAGTCATATAAATGTCTTATTACTCTTGCTAATTTCAACGTCTGAAACTTTACCTATTATTTTTAATACCGTGATCCTCAGACTTCATGAGCAATCGATTTTTGACAACCATTTCATACAAATGGCCATTCTTATCCTATAGACTCAGGATTCAGAATTCAGAAGTGCTGGATTGCTGGCATTAAGCCCTGGTGCTATATGAATGAATAGGTCTTGAAGCACTTAGGTTTAAAGCATTCTGTGTATAGAGGTGGGCAAGTTCATGATACCAGCTCTGATAAGGAGGCTTTTGTGAGCTACACTGGGAAGTAGGCTATTGTTTACAACACTGGAGCTTTGGGAAAATGCATTCTAAGTTTCAACCAACTGGCCGACCGTTTATAAACAGGGGCCCATCTGCATACATTTTCCATGCAGTCATGTTAAAAGAAGAGTGATGAAGAATTTCAAACACAGAACTCTGGTTCTTGGGATACGCTTCATATGTGAGTTTCCACCGTGACTTATGACAGACATGATGTACCCAGCTAACATGGTACTTGTAAAGAAAGGCCAGGCATGGTTTGTGGTATAATGCTCCTTTTTTCCCATAGTACACAGACCTACATTTTCTTCCATATTATATGTTTAAAGGTAAAATATATGTGCCAAGTAGAGAAAACTCAAGAAAAATGGAAAATATTGACATAATTCATGTTTCCGTGCCCGTTTCTGCATGCCCAGCATGGAAGAGTGCTTGTGATGGACACAGTGGTCACATTTTTCACTGGACTTCATCCACCTTCATCCTTTATTCTGCCAGGTTTCCACTTTGTACATCATCGAAACATAGCCCAAGGATGTATTTCGGAATTAACCCTTACGTTTCAATGATTCTCTTCAATCTTCCTCCAAGTTCTATCCAATGAAAATACTTCCTGCTTTTGTCATCATAGTTGCTGTTGCCCTTTTCTGCTGGATTTATATGTCCATGTGTACATTTCACGATTGTGATTGGAGAAGGCCTCACCCAACTTGATAAGGTACAGGCACTTAAGTATCATTCTTTGAAGGTCCTTAGAGGGTTTTGTTGTAGCATTCATTCCTGGAGAATGTTGACACTGGCACTAGGAGTTCTGAGCCAATGGCAGCCTCACGTACAACTGTGTTCAAGTCCAGCACTTAAACATAAGCCAGAAGAAGTTGGAACTATGGCAGACCGCATTTATAATATTGTTTGAGGGACAGCTGGGGTCAGGGCTAAATTTTAATTTATCAGATGCAGAGAGGCAACTCTTGCATAACAATAAGCGCAGGCTATCTCACTGAATGGAAAATAACCACATTTTCACCTTGGAAAATATATTCTAAACAGGACAGTAATTGTTTTTAGGAAGCTATTCATGACTTCCTTTTTTTCCCCTCTACTTTCAAGAATCATCCAGGAATAAGGTAAACTTTTTATCATAATTTATACAATGTGGTACTTTTTTGAATAGTTTAGAATTTTTATAGCCTGATGACAGACCTGCCAAATTCCACACAGCCATTGTGCACTGGCAGGGAGATGGGCTGGGATGACCTGCTGGGTCCTCCACATCTCTGATGTCTGAGAGTCTTTGAAATACATCCCAGAGCTTAATTATGACAGCAGTCTTTATTATTCTGAGCCCCTAATGGCATACTTCATGGGAACAATGTAAGGAGAGAAGAGCTGGTGCCTTAGCAGTGGTCGACACAAGAATTGGAACAGGCGATTTCAGGGAGGAACTTCCCTTTTGCAGGCAGGTGGGAGGTCGGAGGAGGAGTGGTGGGTTAGGGAATAAGAGGGTTGCTGGCAGGAGCTTATCGAACTAATTCTCAATCATTTGTCCACAGTCTGGCATAAACTAATTATGGATATACCTTTTGTAGAAATAACAACCATGTTCATTTTGACCCTTTGCATAGATCTACGCAGGGTAGATGTCATTCCCATCCTGCACCACATGCAATCCCGGTCCCAGTGTCTCCTTGGAATTGTTGTGCATGGGGACTGGAACATAAAGCACCAAGCTATTTTCAAAACTTTTTATTTTTAAATAAATTTAAACTTACAGAGCAGTTGCAACTGTAGACAGTGAAACCACAGGACGACTCTCAAGAAATTCGCTCTGGTACAATACCTCTAACTAAAACTGCACACTCTTTTCGGTCTCACCAGCCTTTCCTCCAATGTCCTTCACTGTTCCAGGATCCGATGCCGGTCCCACACTGCATTTAGTTGCAGGGTCTCCATAGCCTCCTCCCATCTGTGACCTTTCCTCGGTGTTTCCTTGTTGTTCATGACCTTGACACTTTTGAAGGGTACCGGTCAATTACCTTGTCAGGTGTCTCTCATTTTGGGATTGTGTGATGTTTTGACAAGTTGGAGCTATGGCTTTTGGGAGAGAATATCACAGAGATGATGTAGCCTTCTTGGTGCATCGTATCCTGAGATGCAGGACATTAATGTCCCACTACTGGTGATGTAACCTTAATCAAGGTGGGGTCTGCTAAATCAGCAACATAGAACGTATTCCATTTCTGTGAATGGGGCCTGGATTAGCAAAAGAACTTAGCTAACCTCATGTTAACTATTAGTTTAGAAGACATACAGTTTAAACTGCATGTATGGGCCTTGTGTAAGTATTCAGTGCTTTGAATCATTGGTTGGGCTTGCGTGTTTCATTTCAGCGCTCTGTGATTTGTGGCCAGCATGATGGATATAGGTCTGAACACATCTCTGGTAATGCTGTGGCTGTTTGTAGCCATCAGTGAGTCAAGCCCTGACCCCACTTTGCCTTGGCCTTAACTCTGAGGCTGAAGGATAATCCATTGATGAGCACTACACACAACAGCCCACCTAAAGGAAGGAGCACTGATCCAGTTACCACTTTAGGAATTGTCTTTTTTATCTGCCTGTGCCACATTTATCTTTTTTTCCCCTTAACCCTGTGAGATAGGAAAATCAGAAAGAGTGTCATCGTCATTCCATAAATTGAAAACAAAAACAAAAACACCAAAAACTGATGAACCGATGCTGAGAAAAGTTCAAGGACTTGCCAGGGTTCTATGGCCGTGGCAGTGCAGCATCAGTGATGGGACCCAGGTTCTCTGATGCTTAGTCCACTGACCTGCCCGGGCACTCAGTGCACTCCAGCAGGAGAGGCTGGGCTGCTGCAGGTCCAGAGCCGTCCAGCACATAAGCAGGTGGCTCCAACTCTGAATTTATTGCCAAGTTATTATGAAAGCCAAGGAACGTTAGTTAATCACTCTTGTTTTTCCACTTGGTGATTGTTGTTTCAGGAATAAAATATTCCTGGGGTTTACTTCTAATTTAATGCCAAGATGCAAATTGTGCCTCACCTGTTTCACCTGAGGCGTTATTTATGCCCAAAGTACACCTCCTAGATGAGGACCCATTGTGCATGTTTCCTCCTTCGGAAATTAAATATAATAATAGTAATCAGCTGCATACAAAGCAATTGTAGGGGGTGGGAAAGGCTCAAAATTTGTAACAGCTCAGGAAAAACCATCATCAGGGAGAAGTGCTATGGAAATGCTCAATGCAGACGTAAGAATTATGACATCTCTGCCAATTCCCCACCAGAGGCCAGGGTAACACAAATGCATGGTAAACGTGAACTTCGTTCAACAAATATATATTGGCTACATGTAACGTCAGAGTCTAAAGCTAGAGGGGATTTTATATAACAATAACCACAGCTACAATTTTTGAATAGACAATTTTTTAAGAACAGCTTTAGGTTTATAGCAGTATTGAGCAGCAGGTACAGAAATTTCCCATATGTCCTCTGCCCACATCCTGATCCCAGCAGCCTCCCGCATTATCAGCATCCTTCACTAGAGTAGTACATCTGCTAGAACTGATGAACCTACACTGACGTGTCATTATCACCCGTGGGTTACATTAGAATTCACTCTTGGTGTGCATTCTGTGGGTTTGAACAAATGTACAATGCCATGCAGCCACCATTATAGTATCATACAGAGTACTTTCACTGCCCTAAATATCCTCTGCTCTGTCTATTCATCCCTCACTCCCCTTAACTCCTGGCCATCACGGATCTTCTTACTGTCACCACACTTTTAACCTTTTCCAAAATGTCATATCGTTGGACTTATACAGTATGCAGCCTTTTCACATTGGCTTCTTTCACTTAGTAATACCCATTTACATTTTTTCTATGTCTTTTCATGGCTTGATAGCTTATTTCCTTTTAGCACTAAATAATATTCCATTGTGTGAGTGTACCACAGTTTTTCTTTTTTTAAAAATCTATTCATCTACTGAAGGACATCTTAGTTACTTGCAAATTTTGACAATTATGAATAAAGCTGTTATAAACATTCGTGTGCAGGTTTTGTGTGGACATAAGTTTTCAACTCCTTTGGGTAAATACCAAGGAGTGTGATTGCTAAATCGTATGTTAAGAGAACATCCAGCTTTGTAGAAATAGCCAAAGTGTCTTCCACTTTGTGTACCATCCAGAAATAAATGAGCATTCCTGTTGCTCTAATCCTCTCTAGCATTTGGTGCTGTCAGTACTCCGGATTGCAGTCATTCTAATATGTGTGCAGTGGTATCTCATTTTGCTAGAAGCTCTTGAGGGCTTACTGTGTACCGGACACTGGACCAAGCACTATAAATGAGGATCTCATTTAATCCTTGCAAAAATCCTAAGAAGTGAGTGCTATGATTTCGTCTTTCCCCCTTACAGAGAAGTAAGGGAAGCTCAGAGAGGCTACGTAACTTACCCATTCTCAGAGAGGCTACGTAACTTACCCATGGTCCCATAAGTGGCGAGCACAAAGCCACGTGGGCCGAGGAGCTCCTGTGGAATGTGCAGCAGCCGATCTTGGACGGTGCAGTTCCTCCACGTGCCCCTTTTACAAGGACCTTGACTCCAGATCTCTGAAGGGCTCCCTGGAAGTCACAGCTGATTAGTGGCAGGAAGAGAACCGGTCTTTGTCCGCCCTGCCCAACTTCTCAGCCATCAGTCATGTGGACACTGGCCTCTGATATAATGTGCGCAGTTCAGGATACTGATGAATCTTGATATATGACAGCTATTCCAAGGTTCTCAAACCCAGTGCTTATTTTGAATGTATTTAATATAATTTAATGCTCAGATGAGAGATGGAAGACCTCTCTTGACTGCAACATAAACTTAGCATCGCCTTGCTATCTGCTTGAAATATGCTTTCTGCCCCGCACGGGAACACCCGGCGCAGATGAGCCTCTGTGTTATTACGGGACCTCCCTCCAATGCTAATTGTTTTCTTAGATAGTTTCCATTCCCAGCTCTATGGTACCCATGGTGTTTCTAATTTTTTCATACGTGATAGAGAATTCTTAGAACATTAGTTCCAAGCCAGTTCAATTTTGTAAACAAATGTTATACATAAGAAGGTGACGTTTGTGGATTTTTTTCAGTTGAGGTGGCTGTAATTCCAAAAATGTCAAGAATTATAGAGTTGCTCATTCAAATAAGGAAAATCATTTGTTTCTAACTTGAATTAGAGAATAATAGAAAAGCACCAACTGTAAAGCACTGACTAACTTCTACAGATTTCCTGTAGAATGCTTTGCTGTTGTTAATAGGATGGAGCTTCTGTTCTTGGAAAGAGGAGAACGTGTAAAACTGGCGGCAGAGTCAGGGTGAAAGAGGCCAGTGCAGGTCGTTATAATCTTTACGTGCGGAGGTGCTGCGAGCAGGCTCTGTGGGACTCTGGAGCCCTGTGATGCCACCTTGATGGGACCACTGAACCCCCCATGCAGCACGGTTCACAGAACAGTGGTGGAGCTGGAGCGGGCGGGGGTATGGGTTGGTGCAGGGGCTGAGGAGGGGGTCGGGGAGGGGTGTGAGCCTCACTCCACCAGGCGGTAGGGGTGGGGCTGACGGGCCCTTAGCACCTCCTGTGGACTTGCTTTAGCTGCATTCTCCTGTTTTCTGTTCATGGGCTACAAACCCCTTCACAGTGACCTTAGTAGGAAATACTCTAACACAACATTGTAAAGCAACTATATTCCAGTAAAAGTTAATTTAAAAAAAGAAATACTGATTCATATTTTTAGATGACCATTTACAAATTCACAAAGCCTTATTCCCTTTACCTTGATGAACTAAATTATCCACTTCCACCCCCATAAATGGTGTTGTATTTCTATTTCCCTACTTTGGGTTAGGTTTCGTGAGTCTTAAATTTCACAACAGAAAACCATGAAGCTCAGTCCTCACTTTTGACAGAAAGCTCAAGTTTGAACCGAGGACCTAACTTTGTTGGTTCAGAAACGTACTGTTTTTTCTCTTAGTTCCACCACCGGGTACAGTGGACCACAAACACCCTGGACATGGTCCTCCTCTCAAGGGCTCATGTGTTCATGGGGTGTAAAGCACATAACTATGTGGTAAGTGTGTATAACGTGTTAGGATATGCAGGGGACGGAGGGCTTCATTTACCTGCAGGTGGTTGGGGAAGGTTTTCCGGAGGAAACTACCATGTACTGTCCCTGTCTCTCCTCAGTGCCCCCTGGTGATTCACAAGTCACCTTTGTCGTTTCCCCCATGGAGGCCCCTTCTCACTTGTCAGTAGTAACATCCTGAGGCATCAAAATCCTCAGCACACTTTGGACACTGGTGCAAAGGAGGAGGTCACCGATGGCATTTGCAGTGGGAATGAGATCCTGGGTGCATTTTAGAAACGGGGCTTCATGGAGAATGGATGCTGGGGCCTGGGGTGAAATGACCGTGAGCGCTTGAACCCATGAGGGTGTCACAGCTGCTCAGGCAGAGAGCCCTGAGAACTCAGCCAAGCCACTGGCGCAGGAGGGGCAGCGAGGGGATGGATTCAGATACATCTTGGATGTGAGAAGTGAAGGAGAGAAGTCAAGGATGGCTTGTCTCTTACAAGGTGCATGAACCAAGTCCTGGATTCCATCTGAGGGAACCTCAGGCCTTCTTGTTGGGACTACTCTGTAGAGCATTTAGTAACCAGCAGCGACCGTGCTTGTGTTTAATATTTCTGATGGGCTCAGCTTCCCAGTTGATTTCCACCTGTTTATTTTGCTCTCTTCATTTGACCACAAGCACTTGGTCACCAGGAGTTTTCTTTTTGCCTTTGTTTTACATGGCGTAAACAATGGGTGCTAAATACAAGCGACATGACGTGCCATTTTCTGATTGGTTAGGATCCCGAAAAGGACATCAAAGCTGTCCTCTTAAGAGGCTCTGTGGATTTAGTCTGTTGATTTAAATGCTTTAGAAGGAGGGAGAGCAATTTCCAAAAGCCACAGGACCCTTCTGAGTTACCACTGATTTCAGATTTATTTGCTTTTAGCGGCTTCACGTCATACGCAGCACCCTATCCTAGATAGTCGAAATGTGCCTTTTCCATTTTTTTTGAGCACTAGAACAGCACAAGTGTAGGTGTTAGATATGACTGACATGGCAGATGGTGTGACTTTGGGGGTAAATATTGAAACACCTTGAAACTCAAATGCACTGCAGCTGTAGCTCATGGCCAAACTGTTCAGAGAAAAGTGTTTGCTTACACACTGCCAGTGTGGTGTCATTCTCAGCATGTGGCTTGTGAAGTCAGGAGGCCAACAATTCTACAGCAGAGAAGGGCACGGGGACGGAGAATCCCAGACTGATGGGTAAGAATGAGTTGCACAGATTACAATGGACAAAAAGAAAGTTTCTCAGGGATGCTGCAAAGTGGGGAAAGGAGTGTAGAATTCTTTTGGGGAAAAAAAGTAACAAGGAATGGAAGTCACATCAATTCCTAGTGAGAATCAGCTCTGGGTGTGTCGTTAGAAGAAAGAAGAAACTGAACCCACCTCCTCACAAATCTTAAAATAGAGGTTGTAACTTGCAAAATCGCCACTAGAGGGCTTGCTTCATCTATAAAGAAAAATTTCCCTTGGAAACCCGGGGAATTTTCCAAAAGGCTCTTGAGCACATCTCAAAGGGTGGCGGGGATTAGGGTGGCGGGGGGAGGGGAAGAAAAGGGCAGCCTGAGATAAGAGACTTCTATCCTTGGGTAACAACTGGGGGAGGTGTGTGTCTCAGCATGAAGTCACTGCGGCTTACGAGGCTGTTTTTTCCTGATTGTTGTGGCCTCAGTATACACAGCACATATTCCAGGGACAAATTCAAGGCCATTTACTCCAACCTAAGTCTTCTATGGGGGGACACAGATCTGGTGAACGCTCCACTGTGCTCCACAGGGCCTGTCCACCTAAGACGGGGCAGGAACCACAGTGGATACAGGCGTCTTCCTGGGTCGGGAAACTGCTCTTCGGGCACAGAGAATAGGGGGCCACAGAGTTCGTGTCTGGCCAACTCAACATCATAGAGAGGCTAAAATAGAGACCTGAGGGATAAGAGCAAAAATGGAGAGAGATGATTAAAAACAGAACATTTGACACAGACAATATGTAAAATTCCAGCTTCTTCCACAGAAAGCAAAATATTCCCAGAAAGGAGCAAATTCCCAGCGACAGGGGGAGTCGGAACTCAAATAAGAGCTCCAATTGTAGGCATTCTTTGTTGGTAATCCTTCCATTCTTATAACATTTTCCAGATCTGCCATTGCATGAACTACGTAACTGACAAATCTTCAACTCACATTATATTTAAGTGGTTTCCCCCATCACTTCTCACAGTTAAAAATACATCACATAAATTACTATCCTGCCTAGTGAAATATGCAATGACTCTGTTGTCTGCCGTTTATTTCTAAAACATTTTGGCACTCTCCGCGGAAGTCTTCTCAGTTACGGCAGGGGACTTTTTTTCAGTTTTACTTTGTTATTAAGTACAGCATCACAGAGACCCACGGATGGTATCATGGCTGGGGTGTGATGGAGGGGACTGATGGCTACATGCAGAGGCGGGAGAGGAAGCTGGGCCAGTCACACAGTGACAACGAGATGTAGGCTTGTCCCCTTCACTTGCCAGTCCCTGGGGATCTTGCTGCTTTGGGACCTGGCTGGAACTCACCCAGCTCAGAGGGCTCCAGAATCTGGGTAGGAATCATCCTGAAGAGCTCCGCACTCACCCGATGAGAAGCAGCAGCTGCTGTAGGAGGGCAGAGGGGAGAACCTGCTGCCCCCCACCGTCCCTGCCCAGGATCCCTCAGTGAGGATGGGGCTGAGCATTGCTTTCTTCCCAGCAGGTGTCACTGTGGAATTATTAAAATAGGGAGAAGAAAAGGAGCTGCGCGTTAGCTAGCTGAGCCGCAAATCAAAGACCTTGAACCAAAATTGTACCCAGGCTACGTAGCAATGACACGGAGGAATCAGAAACACTCCCTCTGCTGACTCCGAGGCTGAGAATCTGCAGTGACTGTTGTCTTTGATCTCTTTAGTTCACCTGGCTTTTCAAGTTTTAAAAAACACAATCATCCATACGGACATTAACAAGGTAGATATCTACATTTCACAGTGTCAGTAACGATATAAGTGTTTCTCCCATTTGCTGGCTGTCTGGATAGGTGTTTTGTTTGTTTCTTAATGAGGAGGGGTAAGATGTTATAGAAAGAACTCAGGAATCTAAAGCTCTCGGTTCAGATTCTTGCTTCTCCACCCCATGTGTGTGTTACTTTGGACAATTTACATAATTTAGAGCTTTGAAGCTCAGTTCCATGACAGGGTAATTGCGAAGGTTAAATAAAATAATATTCATGAAAGCACCTCTTATGGTTAGTTAAATCTGAATCCAGATGCATCACTGAAATACTGTTTAGATTTCATTATTATCTTAATATTTTAATTTCATTTTGAATAGATTCTGTTCATACACTATTACCCATGTACAAATTATAACCTCTAGGAAGATAACCTGCTTTTCTCATCTGGGTTCCAATGCCTACTGACCGTCTCTGCTCAGACGTCCTGCTTGGACACGAATGCAAAATCATTATCTGTATGGTCCAGTGTCCTTTCTGCTCTCTTTATTCCATTTGCTGGTGCTGTGTCCCCTTTCCCTGGCCTTGAACTGTTGGGATCACCTCAACTTCTCCTTAACCACGGTCCTCCATTTCCAAACAGGTCCCTGAACCGGCAATATCATTTTCAAAGCCTGCACCATCTCCTTTGCTGCTTTTTCGCATTGCTTGTTGGCAGGATTACTAGTCTGGTTTCCTATCTCAGTGGCTCCTGAGTAGCTGGGGAGGTCTCCCCAGACACCAATTCCAACCCCCTCAGATCCACGTCTTCAGAGTTATAGAGTGTAGGGGCCCAGGAGGACATGGCTTTGACATACACTCCGGATTTTGTTGGGGACCATGGTCACATACACCTCTGACTTCAAGTCAGTTCTACCTTTAAATCCAAAAGGCACTTAACTCATAGAATGCTCTTCTTAAAGACATGTTTTTATTTTGTTCTTTCCCTGCTATGCACCTTCGGGTTTCCCATTTCATAGAGAATGGGCTTAACGTCATAGTCAGGGGACATCACTATGTAGCAAAGTGCCTGGCACCTGGTGTGAGTTTACTTACAATAGACACCTCTCTGTGGTCACCTGGATCACAACCAGTTCCCCTTCTCCGGGGACGGTCTTGATACATAGGAGGGCTACTGGCACTGCCCCTTGGCCACAGCTGTTGATGCAGAGGGAAGGCTTCTGATCCAATGGGTGTGGAAAGATGCTATTGCCAAGGAAAGGAGATATGTAACGCAGAGACACTGGGATCTGAAGTCATGGACACTGGGTCCCATGAATGGCAATCCCTCCCCTTAAGAACCCTGGCTGGCACGGGTCCCGGACTCAGCCAGGTTCTGCCCACTAGGTCGGCCCCTCAGGATATCCTAACATCCCCTCAATTACCCCGACACCTCCCAATAACTAGTCTTTTTTTTTTTTTCCCTAAGTCACCCAGAGTCAATCTCCCTTGTTAGCAAATGACAGATATAATCTGATACATTACTGGAGATTTAATCTGTTTATGATATAGTGCCAATCATGTTATTTCTCAAAATTCCCTGAGAAATTTCTTCTCTAAAACCCAACAGTTCTCCTGTAAATTTCACTTTTCTACGTGGAATTTCCTCTTCTCCCTGTTACTCGTCTCTCAAAGCCTTTCTGTCCCAGCCCCTTCCTGAAACTTCTTTAGTGGTCAATGGTCTCTCATTCCTCTGAGCTCTTACACCACCGCTGGTACAAAACATTCACTGAACATCTATCACATCTGGGTGTAGATTGCCATTTATCTTTTCACTTGTAAATAGTGCATCTTCCCAATTAGTTGCAAGCCACTTGGAAGCAGAGAACAAATCTTGAATTTGTTTTAAAATGTTTTTCTCTTTAATGCTTAAATGCTTCTATGCTACTTTTATTCCTAATGCTTATTGTTTAAATGTTTCTCCTGTACCATATCATGTCTTATAAATATTTATTGAATTAATGGAGGAAATGTATACCCGTTTAAACTTATAATTAAAGAGAGCTGGGGATAATAGTATTTGTTTTTCCAAAAATGCTTCCAATTATCCATTCCCTCATCAGTTCACATACAGCAGGGAAATGCAACAGTCCCTTTGTAGCAAGTCTGCTCCGTAATTGCTCCTGTCAGGGTGATTAATGGATAGGGCTTTGTGACCAGGAACCTCTATGGTGACCCAGTGGTCAGCAGAGGCCACTTGTCTCTGATATTTCTATCCCTGCATGAGGTTTTTTTAAAAAAACGAAGTTATGGCTTTGGAAAATAACTAAGGTTGCATTATGGTACATTTGCATACAGATTCCCAGAGCCTGTCCGTAGCTAATTGCGTCCAGGCAGGAGGCTTGATTTGCTTCCCAGGCCCTCCTGACTGGGACTTGGCCAGTCCCTCCAGGCTGAAGGCAGGCCACTGCCTGGGGCCAAAGGTCTTTTCTTCCTTGGGGCTGCCCTCTGCATGGGCCCGCCTGGCCTGCTGACATCTCAGGCTGAGGCTCTGCTCTGGTCCTGCAGGGCAAGGCTGGACAGGGCTGGGGATGGGAGGCTGCAGAGGCTGATGGGAATCGGGGTCCCCCACTCCACCAGCATTGACTTAAGGTCCAGTCACCCAAGGTTAAAGGGCTCTCCACCCTGACATGTACACCATTCCTGTTGCTGCTGTGAGTGACCTTGTTCCTCTTCTTCAGAGACCCTAAAGTTGCTCTAGGCTACAGCTGCCCCCTGGTGACTTGATGGAAAGTAACAACTCTTCCCCAAGGAGGAAAATAGCAGTGGCTGGAGCTAAGGGTGGAAGGCTATCTGAGTTCCGGTAGCAGAGAAGGTGTGGCTTTGGAGGGTGACACGCGGAGACTGTGCTCCCTGGGAAAGCCTGAGGGCTGTCAGCTGATGCTCTTCCTGTTCCTCCTGCCAGTCAGGGTTCCAGGTCCCTGGGACCTGCTGGTGTACTGGTCCTGGCAAAACAGTTTTAGTGTACCAGGTGCATAACTCAGTGATGCTGTGCAGGGTTATACATATTCAGTGGATGTTCCCACTTAATCCTCACAACAACCACACAAGGCAGGGACTCATTAATCCCATTTTGCAGTGGCAGAAACTAAGGCACAGAGAAGTTAAGTAACTTGTACAAAGTTGCACAACTCCTATTCTTATAATGAGTATTCTTATAAGAATAACAAGAATTCTTATAAGAATAATGAGTACTCCTGTAGGTACTCTTCGTAGTTAACTCTTTCCTAGTAATCATAGAAACCTTGCAGTTATATTTCAGGATTCAATTTAGCAATATTAGGTAAAAGCCTTCTACTTGATCATTTAACAATTATTTATTGAGCACCTATTAACAGGTAGCCTCGTTCTACAAGTTGAAAGAAATACCAAAAAAACCAAAAAATGATCAACACTGACAACGATATAGTTTAGGAGAAAAGAACTTTTTCTCCCCATGCTTGCTTTGTTATGTATGGCTCTGGCTGTAGGCATAGCTGCATACAGGTGTCCACGTGGATGCAGGCACCGTTAGCGGAGCCAGGCTGGGCAGCAGGGCAGTGGTCAGGAGGGCAGCGCCCAGCTTGTCCAGCTTGTCCATGAGAGGCTCTATTGCTCACTAGCCGCATGACCTTGAACATTCATTTAACTTCCCCGTATCTCAATTGTCTCATCTGTAAAGTGGGAATAATCATAACTCCTAATTCTGTGGGAGGGCGGTAAGAATTAGAATTTGTACGTGATGAGGGCTTAGAATAGTGCTGGACACGTTGTGAGCATCAACTGCAGCTACCGTTTTCCTTGTCTTTCTGCATCTCTGTGCGTATCTAATTTAGAAGAACCACTTCCTCTTGGAAGCCCCTCTAACCCCTGCCCACCCCTCCCCAGCACCTTCCCACAGGATGGGTTGGCTGTCCCTTGGGCAGATTTCTGTAAAATCCTGTGTGTTCTGCATGGACTGTACATTCCTGTCATACATGTTTAGTCTGGACCTACCATGTGCCAAGCACACAGGAGGAGCAGTGAGCAGACAGGCAATCCTTCTCTGCTGGAACTTAGCCTGGCGGGAGTGGTGTTTAGTTGTGAAACCACCAATAAACATCAAAAGCCCAGGAATCATAAGGAGATGGTCAGGGGACTTCACCTTCTCAGAAGCAGAGGTTAACTGGAGGTGAAGAAACGCTTCTGGAAGGGTTGACGTTGAAGGCGAGACCCGAAGGAGATGCAGGAGTTGGCACGGGTCGGGGGGGCAGGGCAGGGAGAGGATGTCTAGGCAGAGGGAACAGGAGGTGCGGAGCCTAGAATCATGAGCACCCGCCGGGCAGCAGGCAGAGCTCAGGACCCCAGGAGTGGGCCGGGCCCCTCGGGGAGCTGGGTGGGTGCTCTGCCCCGTTATTTTTCCCTGAGCTCTCTGATGGTGTCGACTTGCCTGGATCCTCACATCAATGGTGTGATTTACGCCCAGTTTAAAACTGGGGAAACCGAGAGATGAAATAACTTGCTCCACTCAGCACCACGGTAAAGGGCAGAGCTGGGACCTGAGCCCAGGCTGCGGAGCAGAGCCCTGCCCTCTGGGTGATGCCAGATCAGCTTCACGCATAAACAGGAGACCAGTTAACAAGGGAGTGCTCAAGTCTCTCCTGTAAGTTTATGATCAGAGACAGAGACTTTTGTGGAAGCTGTGAAGCAAAACAAATCCTTTCTCTTGAATTGATGGAAATGGCAATTTGGGGAAAGTTGAAATACATCCAATGACTTTTTTGGCATCTTTTAATCACCTGAAGTGATCTTCTTGATTCAGAAACATAAAATGCATTATTAACAAGGAGGGTTACTATTGCCCTGGTTGTATTGGTATGTTTTGTTATATCCCACCCTGCTATCCCCAAGCAGAAAACCAAAAAAACAAAAAATAAAACCACCAAAACTAAATGTTTTTGGTGAGAAATATTTTTATAGCTATTTTTAAGTGAAATTTTTTTTTTTTTTTTTTCTTGCGTTATGCGGGCCTCTCCCGCGTCTCCTGCATCGGCAGGCGGACTCTCAAGCACTGCGCCACCAGGGAAGCCCTTAAGTGAAATTTTAAAAAATTCAGTGTAGGGCTTCCCTGGTGGCGCAGTGGTTGAGAGTCC
>NW_006784423.1:3900563-3902177 GCF_000442215.2 Lipotes vexillifer | reverse complement strand
AAAAAAAAAAAAAAAAATTCAGTGTAAAAACTATCTTTGTTATCTTTACCTGTTTGGAAAACTTTCCTCCTCCTTCATAACTCTAACCTTTTGTAAACCAATGGTTGCTCTATGTTGTAGTTCTTGTTCTTATGAAATTCAAACCAGAAAAATCAAAGCTGTCTGGCGCCCAGTTTCATGAGTGTGCTCTGATTTGTTGTATTTCCTGGAGGATTCAATGGGGCCTTATTGTTCAACAACAAAAAAGTTGAATACGAAATGGAATTTGAATACAAAATGTTAATTTGACTTTGAGTTCAGATACTGTTATATTATTATTAAAGTAGGTTAGGTTTTTTCCCCAAGTCCTGGAGGACTATATTAAGATGTGTTCAAGGAGTGAGTTTTTTAAAAAGAGAAATGGACATCTCATATGCTTGTTTTCTAACCTTCCACGTCATAGAAGTGAATGAACAGGGAAACATATACGTTACAGAGTTTAACGTGTCTTACTGAGAAAAGCCTTTAAGTAGAGAAGACAAAATGGACTCCTAAGATTTTTAGACCTTTACAGAGGAATTGTGGCTGCTTTGCTTAATCAAAGTTGTTTCAAAAGCCAACTTCCCTTTGTAGGATCTGATGTACAGTGTTGACAACAGCACATGTGTCATGGAAGAGCAACTGAGGTGGCAACTATCTGTACCTGTGTGTGTGAAGAGAATTAGCCATAGGACAGATTAAAAAGATATATGTACATAGATATACACACATATTTAACTCAGAATTATCAATAACTTCCCCTGTAAATTAGCAGGTTTTTGAAACAAATTGTTATTGAAGGTATTTTCAAACATTCAAGTATAAAGAACAGTATAATAACCCCATGTGTTCATTCCCTGGATTCCACAGGTATCAACAGTCTCCCAGCCTCCTCTCATCTACCCCCAGCCCTGCACTTGTTTTGATCTATTTTTGTTTTTGTTTTTGTGGCATGCAGGCCTCTCACTGTTGTGGCCCCTCCCGTTGCGGAGCACGGAGCCTCCGGAGGCGCAGGCTCAGCGGCCATGGCTCACGGGCCCAGCCGCTCCGCGGCATGTGGGGGTCTTCCCGGACCGGGGCACGAACCCGTGTCCCCTGCATCGGCAGGTGGACTCTCAACCACTGCGCCACCACGGAAGCCCTTTGATCTATTTTAAAACAAATCCTCGATACTATATTATTTCACCAGTGGATACTATCTATTAGTTAAAGCGCCCTTCTTTTACAAATAAACCTTAATAGTATTATCAGCAAAAGTAGTCATGATTCTGTAATATCACCTGACACCCAGCCTATATCCAGTTGTTCCCAGTTGGCTCAAAAATGGCCTGTTACAGTTGATTTGCTTGACTCAGGATCCGAATGAGATGTACATACCCAGTGCATTTCACTGGTGTATCTAAGTGCCCTTTAAGGTAGCTTCCCTCCCCTCCCTGCCTCTAGCTCCCTTTCCTTCTTTTTTTTCTTACTGCCATTAATGTGTTGAAGAAAAGTAGGTTATTTGTCCTGAAGACTCAGGGTTCTGCATTTGGCTGATTGAATCCTCCATTTGGCTGTGAACTGATGATAGATCTGAGACTTGGTTAGATTCTGATG
>NW_006784423.1:3892483-3900553 GCF_000442215.2 Lipotes vexillifer | reverse complement strand
AGCAGGAAAACCTCAGCGGTTTTTGTTTTATTTAGATAAGTCTCTCCCAGGAACGACCACCTGGTGGCAGTGTTAGGCACAACAGCTCCTTCTTGGGTGCGCCTCCACATTGGAAGCAACCTTGCTCGGCGTCTGCCTTGATTCTCTGCATTTTCCTGGCGCCTGCCAGCCACAGTAGCGCACGCACAAGCAAAATGAACAGCTTCAGGCTGAATGGCAGCTCATCTTGTCCAAAGCCCCTCTCCTTGGGGTCCGCTCAGTGCCTGTGCCTATAATGAGGGTGGCTGGCAGGATCTGCCCGGCTTGATTTGCCTCTGCCTCGTCGTCGAAATCACTGGCTCTCCTCCAGATTAGTTCGCTTGAAAGTATAAGAAAGTTCTTTGGTTGGAGACCGAAGGTTTCTAATTTGAGTTGAAATAAGCAATAAGGCATCAAGGGTGTTTAGCTAATTTGATAGAAAATAGAGGCAGCCCACGGTGTTCATTCGTCAAGACCTCCGTACCCAGCTCCTTCCTTTTCCCAAAAAAGAGAACAATCAACTTTGTTGGTTTCGCCTTCAGTTACTAGACAGCTTCAGGGAAACAAGAAGTGCTCGTTTTTTTCATCCTCATGTCAGACACCTCCTGGATGGATCAAGTACATCTTTCCAAAATTGCTTCATCAGAGACCTGGAACAGAAACAGGCACAGCACAGGGAATGACAGTGTTGACCTGCAAGGTGTTCTACATTAAGGCTCTGGCACCAGATTACTGACTTATACTTAACCTCAGTTTATTCGTCTGTAGAGTGTGAACCCCTATCCGTAAGTGACATTAAATGGGTTAATTTGTGTACCTGTTAAAGTAGTTGGTGTCAACTTATATTAACACACAAGCAAGCAAACTCAACTTAATTACATTGGGTCTTCAGAGTGGGACTTTGGTGAATTCTGGACCATTTAAAAATTTGCAGGGCAGAAATAGAGACACAGATGAGAGAACAAACATATGGACCCCAAGGGGGGAAAGTGGCGGGGAGTGGTGGTAGTGGGATGAATTGGGAGATTGGGATTGACATGTATACACTGATGTGTGTTAAACAGACAACTAATAAAAACCTGCTGTATAAAAAATAAATAAAATAAAATTCAAAAAAAAATTTGAATGATCATGCTGAATGAGAGGCCTGACGTTCGGGTGACAGAGCAGGGCAGTGCTTGAACTATTGCAAAATAAAGAAATGAGGAGAAAGTAATTCACTAATATGTGACTAATGCACACTCAGCCTCTGCACGGATATCCGCAATTGATTTGTTAGTTACAATTGGCTAAGAGCTGTTTTACGTAGAGTATTTCCTTCCTTGTAATTTAAAATTAAACCTTCAGCCAAGGCTAGTAACTTTAATTTGAAAGAATTTCAGACTCTACTCCTGAGACTCTGATTTCTCTCTGCGACTTTCCGGCTGCATAGTCATCATGCATCAGAGCTGCCGAGGTCAGCTCGCTAAAGCGATTTATTTTCTTAACAATTTTGAGTATATTATTTAGAGCATTTAAACTGCTTTTAGGGAAATTACTGACAAGTGTATATAAACCCAGACCCAGGTCACTGTAAAGAAGAGAAAGAGGAATAAGAAAAACACCCTTGTTCTACATCCAAAAACCATAATTATGGTCATAAATAATCATGTGCTACTCTAATATGGGATGTTAAGCCAATACAACTTGTACAAGATTATTTAAAACATTTCCTGAATTAAAAAAAAATTAATTATATGGTTCTTTCTGTAACATCTTGGGTTTGAACTGATTTATTTGATGATATACCAATGATGAGAAGAAAACAGGAATATTTAAGGAATTAATGATAGAGTGCCATGAGAACTCTGCCAACCACTTACAAAAAGAAGCCAAAATATTAGCGGTATAAAATATGTTTATATACATTCAGAATTTTAATGAGATTCCTTTGATATGTTATAAATTAATTGCCAAATTGATCTGTGTTTAAGCAGATCATACAGGTATTAAAAATAATTTAGGTAATATGTATAGGTGCAGATTTAAAAGTTCATATTTAGGAATTTTTGTAAAAATGCATTCCTCAGCTTGAATTGGTAAAATCCTTAGAGATTATTCTGTTTGTATCCACTGAAAAACAAAAGTTAAGAAATTTTATGGTTAGCTGAGAAAAGCTGTAGTATTTTTTCTATAGATTCCTCCCCCCCCCCCATTTAGACTGTTGCTGGATTATTCTCATTTCTACACTGTAATTTCCAGCTTATCCTAAATATAGACGCTGGATTTGAGCCATCCTAATTAAACTGTGAAGTTCTTTTGTAGTGAGCACTGATGCTTCTGAAATCAGTTTCAAGGCTTACACAAGCAGTGTATGTCACCTTCCTGGTTTTCTTTCACTTTATGAATTTATCTAGAAATGATAAATTGCAAATAATATTTTAGTGGCAAATTTGTACCTTTTTTCATCCAGGCTGTATTTTATTTAAAAAATATCATTATAAACTTTCTTCTGTGCTGTAGAGATTGAATTCCTTTTTTCAAAAGTTTCCCACCCTAATGCAACTCCCCTCTTTCTACACAAAGTTTAAGTCTTTATGTAATAAGAGAAGAAAGCGAGCTAAAACGGTTTTGCCTAAGGCTACCTAGAAAAACAAGTTTGGTATCCTTCTGTTGTTACACAAAATTCATGTCTTTTCTTGACACACAGCTGTTAGAGATAATGGGATTTTCACGAAGGGAATGATAGAAGGTGAGAATCAAACACAAAATTTCCGCGCAAACCAACTCACAGAGTAAGGCAAAAGGCTGCGGTATAGACTCTGGGGTGCTGGCTCAGGAGTGCCTGTGGTTTCGAAGCCTTGCTGGAAGCTGGCCCCCAGCCCCCTGGAGCTGTATGGAGCTGGAAAGTTCACGTTCTGGGTTACCTCGGCGGGGGGAGTCTCCATCTACCTTGGAGAGCTCCAGGCTGCAGTCTTTGAGCTGGGATTGTGGGAGACCAAGTTTGCTCTGACTACAGCGTGGGGCAGGGAATACAAGAGGCAATAACAATTCCATAAGAAAATTGCAAACCATTTTTAATGAAACCTAAAACCCTATATCTGTTGGAGGTGCAGTTTGAGAGTAATTTTAAATGGACTCTGATTTGTCCGTTGACTTCAACTTCCAGAACTTTTCCTGATGGTTGTGAGGTATTGGTAGTGGTGGTTGCTCTTTAAATTGCCTTTGAAAGGCAGAAACACATGAAATAGTGTGTTTGCCTCAGGGCTTACAGGGTCAAAGAGCAAAAAGCAAGCAACTCTGTGAGCTAAAGTTGGCCTCAAAGTGTTTCTCAACCCTAGCTACACATTAGAATAGTATCTCAGGGCTATTGAAATAGACAGAACCTAGTCCCACCCCTACACCAACTAAATCAGTTTCTTTGTGGGGCGCGGGCAATGCAGGAGTATATTTTAAAAGCTTCCCAGGTGATTCTAACTTGCACCCAGGGTTCTGATCAGAGTGGCGTTTCCGAATCTGGATGTCCTCAGCAGCCCAGGGAGTGTCCTGTGGATTGCCTGAAGAGTTGCGGAAGTCTAAAAATTTGTTTTAATATGCTTTATTTAAAACAAAGTTATAATTTTAGGTAGCTATCTTAGAAGGAAGAGCAAGCAGGAAGGATGCAATGAGAGGTAAAATAAATGAATTACACAGCAGTATGGTCCCACATTTAGTTTTCTCTGTGTTGGTCTAAGTTATGAAGAACCAAAATAAAGGAAAATGGGGGTTAAAATATAGAAATCATGACAAATTTGACATGCAGCATTTATTTTTTCAGTTGATCTGGT
Source organism: Lipotes vexillifer (assembly GCF_000442215.2). Lineage (NCBI taxonomy): Eukaryota > Metazoa > Chordata > Mammalia > Artiodactyla > Lipotidae > Lipotes > Lipotes vexillifer. The sequence goes on along the minus strand of NW_006784423.1, from coordinate 3,896,729 downwards.
ACTTGGCAGAAATGTTATATTTTAGCTATGAGATTATATACCATTGTAATGGTGTCAAGTGAACGTCATGAATATCACTGAAGAAAGGGTCCATCCTTGAGCTGAGGTTCTAGCGTACAGTTAACACTTGGAAAAGGAAGAAGCTTTTCCAGTTCTAATTCAGCTTAAAGCAGTGGTTCTCAGACTTGCATGCAGGAGAATCATCTGTAAGCCTTGTTAAAACAGATCGCTGGGTCCCATTCCCAGGGTTTCTGACTTATTTGCTCTGAAGTGGGACCTGAGACTTTACATTTCTAGCAGTTTCACAAATGATGCTGCTCTGGGGCCCATGCTTTGAGAACCACTGGCCTAAAGCATTAGAAAAGCATTTCACAAGTTCATTTTACATAATATATGTCCTGGCCTAGGTTCTCTAGAAACAGAGCCTGAGGCTAAACCTTATATGCTAATAGTTTACCGGGGTGTAAGGTCCCTGGGAAGCTGGCATGAGGGAGACTAAAAATAGGAAGCAGGGAAGGAGGGAAGACCCATATGAGGTGTGTGCTGCTGCGTTGCAGGCAGCCCTCACATTGTAACAAGCCAGCTCATTGCCTGGAGAGAGCAAGGAGGGGAATTTATCTACCAACTCTCTCTAGTCTTTCATCAACAACTGATTAATGCTGCCCCAGGGACGTTCCCCCCACTTCTGGGTCGTGTCATTTTCCTGACCAGGCGGCCACTGGAACATCCAGCCTCCATGGACATAAGCCTGCCAGAGGGCAGGCGTGGCAGCTGGCACCATGCACAGGCTCCTAGGTCCAGAGACTCCCAGCATGAGTGACCAGTCCAAGATTCAGCTGTTGGTAGGATGACTCCCGTCAGGGGAAAGCAAGAGCACCAACCCAGAGTAGCACATAAATGGACACTAGTCAATGATCAGTGCTTCACAAATTATTTGCTGTGAAAGACAGTTTTTAAAATTTTCCATTGGTTCATGGGCTCCTGTCCTACTGAGTCCTGCTGTGCCAGGCTGGCACGTGCCCTGTCACATGTGATTCAGTGCCTGAGCTCAGCAGCTCCCAGATACAGCCAAACCCCGTCCAAGCAGAGGAGACCCTGGAGGTCATGGCCATGCCAAATTGCTGTACAGGTCTCTGGATGCTTGCTCTCAACTTTCTTTCTGTCCTTTTCTCCCTGTGAACTGGTTGAAGGGTCTAGGAAAGGGTCTTTGAAGTCAGGTAAACTTGGTATATAAATTCTGTTTCTGCCATTTTCTGACTGTAATCCTAGGCAAGTCATTCATCACTGTGAATCTCGGGGTTATGTATGTAAAAATAGGGACAAAAGAATGACCTTCTTAAAGTGATGCTTAAATGGGTTGTCATATAGTAAACATATGGCACTTAGAAGTTGTTCACAAATGTTAGTTCTGGCCTGTTGCCTCTGTATGATCCAGCGAGCCTCCTATTAATGTTTTAGTAATGACCTAATCAACTATATTGTGGTTTGAGATTGAAAGGAGGGCAGAGGTCCAAACAACTGATGCTGGTTTTTGGCCATCTTTTCTCCAAAAGATAACTAATGGTTGATAAGGGAGAAGCTGAGAGAGGGAGAGACTGGACATTGCTTTTGACAATATCTAGGGCCTAATACCGCAAGGATTGTTATCTAGGACCTGTTAAAACAGGATGAAACACCTCAGCTTAGGGTAGGAGCTCCTAAGTGCTACAACTGAGGAGAACTATCTCTGTGAGGATGGCACCTCAATCACTAAAATTGGAGTGAATCTTGAAGTATGAGTGTCCCCACGTAGCTGGCCAAGCAAACATCAGATATCTATGAAGCCCTAGACTTATTTCTACATGTAATTTTGCAAATATAATACCTAGAAAACGGTACAAATTTGACTAATTTAGCTGATTGAAACTTATCTGATTGAGATATAAGACAGCCTGACATAAAACCAAAGAAAGAAAGCCAGATCAGGGGTCAGGATATTGGAGATATCAGTGACAGATGGACATTCTGGAATTTAAAAATATAATAACTGAAATTGAAAATTTAGTGGAGAGTTTTATGACTAGATTAGACACAGCTAAAGAGAGAAGGAATGAATTGGGTGATAACTCACAAGAAAGCATTCAAATCGAAGCACAGAAAGACAAAATATTAGAAAAATTAGAAAAGAGGGTAAGAGGCATACAGTGAAGTTTTAATAAATGTTTAATTGGAATCCTACAGGTTTCCCAACACAGTCTTCCCTCTGGCCTCCTATGAGTCCTTCCCCTCTAACCAACAAAATACATCCACACCCTCTCAAGGCCCACAAAAGTTTCATCCCATTCTAAACTCAGCTCCGAGTTCTGAATGACATTATTTCAATCAGGTCCAGGTATGGATGAGGTGCCTCAGGTATAGTTCTTAAGTACAACTCTGATGGAGAGCACATTTCTATCTGTAAATCTGTAAAACTAAGAAGAGAATTTATATGCCCCCACATATACATACAATGGTGGGACAGATATGGGATAATTGAGGCATTCTTGTTCAAAATGGGAAAATTGGGGGCCAAAAAAAGAAGTCATTGGTCCATAGCAATTTTGAAATCTTGTTGGGAAAAATATTGGAAGTTTGTTGATTAGGTCTGAAGGCCTGGAAAAAAGTCTCCAGGACTCTTGATTCCATCCTCAAAATCATCCGTCTTTTTCATGAAATGTAGCACTTGTTTGCAACTGAGTAGTTTTCTTGACCTGCCTCCTGCCAATAGAATCTGGGGGGAGGGGGTCCAAATGGCTCTTTTCATTATGTACTGATTCTGATTATTTCATTCCAGGTTGATCATATTTCTCCTAACAAAATTCTCTCAAAAACTTTGTGGGCCTCCTTAGAATCTCTTTGTGGTTCACTCCATTAAACAAAGCCATACCTCCGGATCCCTTTCTAGTGAGAACTTAAGCTTTTCAGAGTTCCTCTTGTTCAATTGAGAGGATCTGTGAAGTACACCCTTACTTTTTTTTTGTTATACATATATCCCCATATCTGCTCCCTCTTGCATCTCTCTCCCACCCTCCCTATCCCACCCCTCTAGGTGGTCACAAAGCACTGAGTTGATCTCCCTGTGCTATGTGGCTGCTTCCCAGGAGCTATCTATTTTACATTTGGTAGTGTATATATGTCAATGCTAATCTCCCAGTTCATTGCTATGAACATGGGTATACAGATATCTCTTTGAGACCTTGCTTTCAATTTTGGGGGGTGTATACTCATAAGTGGAATTGCTGGATCGTATGATAATTCAAGTTTTAATTTTAATTTCCCTTTCTCTTCTTTGTTCGCACAGCTCCTGGGGTTCAGCTTTGGTCTTGGCCCCATCTCTGTGTGTAAGTCACCCCCAGGCATCTGTTCCCGCCCAGACAGGACGGGGTTAAAGCAGCTGCTGATTAGGGGGCTCTTGTTCATTCGGGGCAGGGGAAGGGAGGGGTATGGTAGTTTTTGGAATGCGGGGCGAGCCTGCAATGGCAGAGGCCAGCATGACATTGCACCAGCCTGAGGCGCGCCATGTGTTCTCCTAGGGAAGTTGTCCCTGGATCATGGGACTCTGGCAGTGTTGGGCTGCACAGGCTCCCTGGGGGGTGGGGGGGGGTGGTGGATAGTGACCTGTGCTTGCACACAGGATTCTTGGTGGCTGCAGCAACAGCATTAGTGTTTTCTGCCCCTCTCTGGGGTCCGCGCTGATAGCCGCGGCTCAGGCCCGTCTCTGGAGCTCGCTTAGGCGGTGCTCTGAATCCCCTCTCCTCGCGCACCCTGAAACAATGGTCTCTTGCCTCTTCGGCAGCTCCAGACTTTTCCCCGGGCTCCCTCCCGGCCAGCCGTGGTGCACTAACCCCTTCAGGCTGTGTTCACGCCGCCAACCCCAGTCCTCTCCCTGAGCTCCGACCGAAGCCCGAGCCGCAGCTCGCAGCCCCGCCCGCCCCGGCGGGCGAGCACACAAGCCTCTCGGGCTGGTGAGCGCCGGTCGGCACCGATCCTCCGTGCGGGAATCTCTCCGCTTTGCCCTCCGCGCCCCTGTTGCTGTGCTGTCCTCCGCGGCTCCGAAGCTCCCCGCTCCGCCTCCCGCAGTCTCTGCCCGCGAAGGGGCTCCTAGTGTGTGGAGACCTTTCCTCCTTCACGGCTCCCTCCCACTGGTGCAGGTACCGTCCCTATTCTTTTGTCTCTGTTTTTTCTTTTTCCTTTTGCCCTACCCAGGTACGTGGGGGGGTTTCTTGCC
>NW_006784423.1:3889112-3891583 GCF_000442215.2 Lipotes vexillifer | reverse complement strand
TCAGCAGGTGTTCTGTAGGAGTTGTTCCACGTGTAGATGTATTTCTGATGTATCTGTGGGGAGGAAGGTGATCTCCGCGTCTTACTCCTCCACCATCTTGAAGGTCCCCCCAACCCTTACTTTTTAAAGGACCTTTTGTGTGACTGAATAGTACTCTGGAGCATCAGCTTTGATCGTTCTGAAGATTTAACAGAGGACTTTATACTCCCACCCTCAGCTTCCTCTCTAGACCATATTTTGCTGAGAGTGCCCTGGATTTGACCTTTTCTTGGAAGCCATTTCTCAACTTTGGAAATAACCATTTGTCATCTTGAGGGTCTGAGAACTTTCAAATCCAGCAAGTCCTGGCTCCTTTGTGATTAACAGTCCTTCCCACAATTTATGTCTCTCCTTTTGCATGTACTATAAGCAGCAAAAAGAAACCATTTGGTACCTTCAACAACTTGCTTGGAAATCTCCTTAGTTCATTTGACATATGTTCTACTTTCCATGTTACTGCAGGTGATAATGCTGCAAACCTTTCCCCCACTATATAACCAAGATCCCCCTTCCTCCAGTTTCCAAAAATATATTTGTCATTTCCTTGTAAGTCCTCACTCAGAGTCCCCAAAACCTAGAGTGCTACTAACAGTCTGTTCAAGGAAATTTATGCTTCTCTAACATTTCCTAAAAATCCTTCCAGCTTCCACCAACTGTCTTGTTCAAAGCTACTCTCACATTTTAAGGTATCTTTTCATGGTAACACCTCATTTCCAGGTATCAAAATATGTATTATTTAGCTATTGCTACATAATGTTACCCCAAAACTTAGTGTCTTAAATCAAAAAACATGTATTATTTCATAGTTTCTGTGGGTCAAGGATTTAGGAGTGGCTATGCAGGATAGTTCTGGCTCACGGAATCTCATGAGGCTGCAATCAAGATATTTTCTGGGCCTGCAACCATCCCAAGTCTCAACTGGGGCTACAGAATCCACTTCTTAGCTCACTTATGTGCCTGGCTTAGATCGGCTTCCAAGCTCACTTATGTAGCTGCTGGCAGGCCTCAGGTCCTTGCCATATGGGTCTCTGCATAGGCTGCCTGGGTGTTGTCATGATGTGGCGGCTGCTGATGTGTGTGTGAGAAAGAGAGAGAGAGGGAGAACCAGAGGATAGGAGAAGGTGGCCACCGTGGAAGCCATGGTCCTTTTGTAACCCAATCTCAGAAATGATATCTAATCACATTTGCTGCATTCTATTCCAGGAAACAAGTCCTTAAATTCTCAAGGTGAGAGATTACATAAGGGTATGGATTCCAGGAGGTAGAGGTCCTGGAGAGCTATCCTCACACCTGCCCACCACACTAAAGTATGCTGTAGTCACAAATGACCCCAAATAGCATTAAGACTGCTTCTGGTTCTTCTCCATGTCTTCATTATATGACTCAAGATAGCACAGTTGACTCTATCTGAGATCCTGTCTATTTTTTGGCAGAGGAAAAAGAGATTTCAGAGGTATCTCATGTCACTTCCACTTAGACTTTGTTGGGCAAAGCAAGTTTCCTGGCTTAAGATTGATGTTAGGGTGTAAGAGTACAACTCTACGCAGAGTGGAGCATCAGAAGAAGGGGTAGCACATGTTTTGTGCAATAACGCAGTCTTCCACAGCTAGCCTCAGGGATTTCAGGAGATTGATATCAAGCAACATATATTTTTGACTACAGTGCATTTAAGCTAGAAAATAATAACAAAGTCTGAATAACCTATGTATGTATCAAAGCAAAAGAATCACAATTAAAATTAAATAATGAATAACAAAATTACTAAATATATCAAATCTGTGGAATACAACTAAAGCCACACTTAGAAATTTATAGCAGTAAGTGCCTATGATAGAAAAGAAGATTTGAAAGTACATGAACTGGACTTCCCTGGTGGTGCAAGAATCCTCCTGCCAGTTCAGGGGACATGGGTTCAAGCCCTGGTCTGGGAAGATCCCACATGCAGCAGAGCAAGTAAGCCCGTGCTCCACAACTACTGAGCCTGCACTCTAGAGCCCGCGTGCCACAACTACTGAAGCCCATGCTCCACAACAAGAGAAGCCACTGCAATGAAAAGCATGTGCACCACAACAAAGAGTAGCCCCTGCTCGCTGCAACTAGAGGAAGCCCACGCACAGCAACGAAGACCCAACACAGCCATAAATAAATAAATAAATAAACAAATAAATAAATTAAATTAAATTAAAAAAAGAAAGAAAATACATAAACTAAACATTCAAGTCAAACATTTGAAAAAATAATCACCAAGTAAACTCAAATAAAGTGGGGGAGATGAAAAATCAGAAAATATAAAAAAGGAAACAAACAAAAATAGGATAATTAATACTTAATTGAAGTAGTAATAAATAATAAATAATTAATTGGAAAAGGGTTTGTAACTTTAGTAACACCTATAAAATAGATGGCAGAGATAAGCAATATTTATTTGCTTA
>NW_006784423.1:3865521-3889029 GCF_000442215.2 Lipotes vexillifer | reverse complement strand
GAATGCCAAAGGATGCTTCAGTAAAGATCCTATAGTTGGGCTTCCCTGGTGGCGCAGTGGTTGAGAGTCCGCCTGCCGATGCAGGAGACACGGGTTCGTGCCGTGGTACGGGAAGATCCCACATGCCGCAGAGTGGCTGGGCCCGTGAGCCATGGCCGCTGAGCCTGCGCGACCGGAGCCTGCGCTCCGCAGCGGGAGAGGCCACAGCAGTGAGAGGCCTGCGTACCGCAAAAAAAAAAAAAAAAAAAAAAGATCCTATAGTCATTAAGATATCATGGCAGAGTATCATAAGCAAGTTTATTTTAATACGCTTGAAAATTTTTATGAAATGGGTGAATTTGTAGGAAAGCATAAGTTACCAAAATGACTAAGGCTGGAATGTAAAACCTTACTGATCCTTTCACTTTTAAAGAAATTGAAGAGTAATTATAAACCTTCCCACAAATAAACTCCAGGTCCAAGTGACTTACAAGTGGATTTTACCAAGTACTGAAAGAATAAATATTATCAGTACTTCACAAATTCTTATAGAGAATGAAGGAAAAAAGAGAGAATATTCCACAACTAGTTTTAAGATGCCAGTGTAACCTTGATATCAAAATTTGGCAAGAACACTATAAGAAAGGCAAGTTACTGGTCATTCCTACTCATGAAAATAGATGTAAACTTCTAAACAGAATAATATTAAACCTAATCCTGACAATTATAGACAGGACAATACATTATGACAGGTTGGGTGTATTCCAGGAAAGTAAAGTGGATTTAACATTTGAAGGTCAATCATGTATTTCATCATATTAACGGGATAAAGGAGAAAACATACATGCAGACTTTTTAAATAAATTTGACATGCATTCATAATTTTAGAAAAACTCAGCAAACTGGCAGTAGAATAAAACTCTCTTAACTTGAAAAAGATCTATAAAAAGCCTACAGCAAACACCATCTTTAGGGTGAAACGTGAAAGCTTTCTCTTTGAGATCAGAAAATGAGAGCTTTGCTGTCACCCTTTCTATTCAATTTTTTACTTGATATGCTCAAATAGTAGATAGGGTGAGAAAAACAAATAAGTATAATAATTGGAAGTCAATAAATATGGCACAATGATATGATATGACTGCATATATATAAATTTAGAAGACTCTATAGATAAATTATTATAATTAACAAGTTCTGCAAGAGGTGAGCAGTGTATGTCTTGGTCCAGACTGCTATCGCAGCAGACATTTGTTTTCAACAAATTGTGGAGGCTGGGGAGTTCAAGATCAAAATTCTGGGAAACTGGGATCTTGGTTCTCTTCCTGACTTATACTCAGCACCTGTGGCTGTGTGCTCACCTAGACTTCCCTTGCTGTTTGTGCATGGAGAGAGAGAGAGCGAGAGCGAGAGCGAGAGCGAGAGCGAGAGAGAGAGAGAGAGAGAGAGAGAGGGAGAGAGAAAGATATTCTTCTTATAAGGGCACTAATCCCATCGTGAGGGTCTCACCTTCATGAGCTCATCTACACCTAATTATCTCCCCAAGTCCCCACTTCCAGATACCATTACATCAAGGATTAGGGCTTCAACATATGAATTGGAGGGGGACACAAACATTCAGTGTATAACAGCATACTAATGTATAAATATACAAAGTACGTATACAATATTCAAAAATTCATAAATAGGTTTTTGCTTACCAAAAATAGAAGATTAGAAAGTTAAAATGAAAACCATACCTTTTACAATAATGTAATTGTACCTAAAAATACATCTAATGAAAAATGTTTAAGAACTCTACACAAAAACTACAACACCTTACTGAGAGAAATTAAAGAAGACTTAAATGAATGGAGGGATATATTAAGCTTGTAGGTTGGAAAGCCTGATTTCATAAATATGCTAATTATTTCCAAACTGATTTAGAGTTTCAAAGCAATTGCAATCAAAATTCACCTTTTGGGCTTCCCTGGTGGTGCAGTGGTTGAGAATCTGCCTGCTAATGCAGGGGGCACGGGTTCGAGCCCTGGTCTGGGAGGATCCCATATGCCACGGAGCAACTAGGCCTGTGAGCCACAACTACTGAGCCTGCGCGTCTGGAGCCCGTGCTCTGCAACAAGAGAGGCCGCGACAGTGAGAGGCCCGCGTACCGCGATGAAGAGTGGTCCCCGCTTGCCACAACTAGAGAAAGCCCTCGCACAGAAACGAAGACCCAACACAGCAAAAATAAATAAATAAATTACTAAATTCCTACCCCCAACATCTTCTTTAAAAAAAAAAATTCACCTTTTATTTTTGTGGAACTTTATTGTTTTATTTTACAATTGCTGTGAAGTACAAAGGTCTAAGAATGGCTAAGACATTATTGGAAAAAAGAATAACAATGTGGCAGAACTTACTAGACCTGAGACTTTTAAAATATTATACCCTAAGACACTGTGTTATTATCACAAAGGTAGATGACCACACAGATGAAGTAGAATAGAGACATGATTTTAAATTTCAGAAATTCTGTCCCTCAAAAGACATTCATTAGGGATAAAAATAAATGTCACCAAGTTGGAGCATACATTTGTACTACATACATATAACCTCAAAAGTTCACATAAAAAATAGACATTTCTCCAAAGAAGATATACAGATTGCCAACAAACACATGAAAAAATGCTCAACATCATTAACCATTAGAGAAATGCAAATCAAAACTACAATGAGGGGCTTCCCTGGTGGCGCAGTGGTTGAGAGTCCGCCTGCCGATGCAGGGGACACGGGTTCGTGCCCCGGTCCAGGAGGATCCCACATGCCGCGGAGCGGCTGGGCCCGTGAGCCATGGCCGCTGAGCCTGCGCGTCTGGAGCCTGTGCTCCGCAACGGGAGAGGCCACAACAGTGAGAGGCCCGCCTACTGCAAAAAAAAAAAAAAAAAAAAAACTACAATGAGATATCATCTCACACCGGTCAGAATGGCCGTCATCAAAAAATCTACAAACAGTAAATGCTGGAGAGGGTGTGGAGAAAAGGGAACCCTCTTGCACTGTTGGTGGGAATGTAAATTGATACAGCCACCATGGAGGTTCCTTAAAAATCTAAAGATAGAACTACCATACGACCCAGCAATCCCACTACTGGTCATATACCCAGAGAAAACCATAATTCAAAGAGTCGTGTACCACAATGTTCATTGCAGCTCTGTTTACAATAGCCAGGACATGGAAGCAACCTAAGTGTCCATCGACAGATGAATGGATAAAGAAGATGTGGCACATATATACAATGGAATATTACTCAGCCATAAAAAGAAACGAAATTGAGTTATTTGTAGTGAGGTGGATGGACCTAGAGTCTGTCATACAGAGTGAACTAAGTCAGAAAGAGATAAACAAATACCGTATGCTAACACATATATATGGAATCTAAAAAAAAAAAAAAAAAGGTCATGAAGAACCTAGGGGCAAGACGGGAATGAGGACGCAGACCTACTAGAGAATGGACTTGAGGATATGGGGAAGGGGAAGGATAAGCGGGGACAAAGTGAGAGAGTGGTATGGACATATATACACTACCAAATGTAAAATAGATAGCTAGTGGGAAGCAGCTGCATAGCACAGGTAGATCAGCTGCCACCTCAACGCCTAGGTTCTTTGTGGTATTTTAAAAGAACAAAAAAGATGTGTGTGAACTGACTTAGATCTCTAACACTTGTTAAGAAAAAAAAAGAAGCTGCAGAAGAGTATGTATATATAGCATGTTACTAATTATTAAAAAAACAAAGCCAAGCCAGGATGACACATTTCAATAGGTCCATGTGTGTGTGCGTATATATATATATATATATATATATATATATATATATATATGAGGAGCTCTTATGTGTCTAAGAGAAAGACAAACAATTCAATCAAAAAATGAGTAACTTGGAAGAGCACCCCTCAAAAGTGACTGATAAATGTATTACAACACACTTGATTTCATTTGTAATCAGGAACATCTAACACACACAGAATGAAATACACCACATTAACATAACCTCCAGAATGGCTGATATTGTAAAAGACAGATAATGTGTTCCAGAAAAAGAAGCAATATTAATTCTTACACACTGCTAATGATGGTAAATCTTGGTAGAATCACTTTGGAAAATAATTTATAATTATCTAATAAAATTGAAGAAAATCAAAATTTCTGACCCAGAAATTACATACCTAGGAATATACCCCTGAAATGCATGTATATGTGCACAAAGAAATATCTATATATCTATGTCTGTATGTAGATCTAAAGCTATATCTATAGCTATATCTATATCTGTCTATCTATCTACACATACAAGAATGTTTTAACAGCATTATGAATTATGTCAAACAGAAAAAACCCAACGTTGCCATCATCAATAAAATGGATCAATAAATTGGGTTTATCTATATAGTAGCATAGTACACAGTACTGCAAATTAACAAATTTACAGCTGAACACAAAAACATAGATGAACCTCACAAACATAATGTTGAGCAAAAGTTCCAAAACAGATGAAACTAAGCCATGGTATTTAGTAATATGCATGCTCATATTGTACAAGTACAAAGAAAAAAAAAAGATGTGATTTCCCTGCAAGTCAGGACAGTGGTCACTTTTGATGAGGGCTGGGAGGGGGCTTCTGAGGAGATGCAATGTTCCGTTTCTTCATCAGCCTGTAGTAAATGTATTTAAAATTATTAAACTCCCATGTTTAGTTCATTGAACCCCAGAGCATGGACATGACTTCACAGTTCCTTCTTCTAAACCTTTCACATCCGACATTAGAGAAAATGGAAACCAGCAGGAAAGGAGCTGGCACAATGTCAACATTAAAATCTGCTTGTCATTTCCCTGGAGGGCTCGTTCCTTTTTGACTGCAGCTTGGGCCCTGGAGCTTTCCTATGGCTCATGTTGCCATATCATCATCCCCACCATGGTCATCATCACCAATAGAATTATTCTCCAAATACCCTGTTACCTGGGAGAGCTGATACTTCCTAGTCTTTCCTCACCAACGTAGAGCATAGTCCCAATAATAAGAAAGTAAATATTTTGTGTTCAGCCACCTAGTAATAATATGTGGCTATAAACAAGTCTTCAAATTCCAGATGGATAACTTCACATCCCATTTTCAGATTTGAAGGCCTAATCTTAAATTCTTAATTTAGGGTCTGCCTGTATCCTTATAAGTCAGGAGTGAGACTGTTACTCTGTATAATAAAAACACGTGAGCTTTAAGGAATGTGACTAAATAATTTGCCTCCACTGAATATCTCTTGTATGTTGACTGGTTCCCTCATCTGTTAAAAATGAAAGTTTGTGCTAGATCTTCAGGTAATAAAAACTGTGCTTTTGGTATGAGGAAACCATGGTGCTGGATGCTGAGGTGGAGAGGAACAGGGCAAGATGACTCCTACTCTTTCAAGGAGTCTACAGTCAAGGGAACATGAGAAGCACAGGTGCAGCTCGATTAGAGAGGAGGCTGTGATGTTTTGAAAGCCCTATTTGGAAATAATCAAAGTAGTATGGATGTCCACCCGTGTGGTTGGAGAAGCTTAGCCAGAGTTCATGAACAAGGTGACTGGCTTGCTCAACACTGAGACAAGCAGCACTCAAGCAGAGGAGTGCCTAGCACGGTCCTTCATGGCCGCTACGCTCCTCTCCACGCGACAATTTTTGATTCCTTAACTCCGTGAGGGGACATTTTCTTTAACGATATCCTGCGTGCGACGCCTTCATTTACATAGTGCAAATAAAGGAACTTACTCTATGGGGACAACTTGCCACCACTAACGCCGCATGACACCGGTGTAATCCAAGATTTCAAATAAGTACTTGCAACACTCTGACAGGTGCTGTCATGCTCTAACACCTCCTTTTTTGTTACGGCACTCTAATAGACTAAGATGATATCACATTAATGTGATAGGAGATGACAGAGGGTTGAGAATATAATACACTGGTCTCTCAATCTGTGTGATAAAAGCTGAATGCTGACAGGAAGTGCCAAACGGAGACACGTAGCGTCTCAGGCTCCCCATCCCACTGCAGTCCACCTGCAGGGTGAGGTGTCCTGTCGCTGGTGCACCTGCTAGAGCTGAGATGGTAGGAAAGAGCTGGGCCCACAGGGAAGCTGTAGGATGCAGACAGAATGTTCTCTGCAGTGCATATTTCTTCCCAAGGTGACTCAAAGGGATTACTGGTGCCCAAACCATGGAAAGAGGCCCAGGCTGGGAGTCAGTAGCCCGAAATACTAGTATTCATTTTTCTTTAATGTCTGGTTACTTTACTCTTCTTAGTCTCTGCTTCCTCATTTGTAAAATAAAGAATTTGGATTAGAATAAATCACTCATTGCAATTTCAAATATGTAAGAAACCAGGCAGGAAATGAAATGTGGACAGCAAGCCTGGTGTAAATGACACGGGGTGCTTGAGCCTGAGGCAACCAAAGGCATACAAGCCCCAATTAAAAGAGTCAGAATTCATTTTTAACACTATGTTGGCTTTAGCAAATGGACAGCTAGTTTGTAAACCCCTATGTTCGATAAACTGTAAAGTTTTTTCCCACTTTAAAGTGCAAACTCAAATTTTCCCCAAGACATTTGGTAATTACACGACACATCTACTTCACTCTAGCTAAGTAAATCTTGTATATTAATTAGGATAACATTCGGCTGCAAGCAGAAAGGAAATCTCAGAGAATAATGGCTTAAATGAAATTTATTTCTCACATTGATCCAAGTCAGTCCATAGACAGCTCAGGGCAGTCTGGCATCTCTGCTCCTCAGGCCCCTGGGGACCCAGATCCTTTCCAACCATTCCTGAGGTGTGACCCTTGTCTCAGTAGTCTTTTTTTCCAGACTGTGAGGTGGAGGAAGGGATGAAGAAGCAGGAACAGAGGACAGTTTCTTGAAGTAGATTCCCCAAAACTGTCCCATGGCACTTCCTTTTCCATCTCATTAATGAGAACTTAGTGACCTAGTTTCAAAGGCAGCTGGGAAATGTATTCTTCACACTAAGCAATCATGTACTGTTATGAACTGCATTGTGCTCCACCTCCAAAACTCATGTGTTGAAACCCTAAGCCTCAAAGTGATGGTATTTGAAGCCTTTAGGAAGGTAATTAAAGTTCAGTGAGGTCATAAGGATGAGACCCTAATCCAATAGGATTGGTGTCCTTATCAGAAAAGGAAGAGAGGCCAGAGCTCTCTCCGTCCACATGCACAGAGGAAAGGCCGTGTGAGGACACAGTGAGAAGGTGGCCATCTGCAGTCCAGGAAGGGAGTCCTCACCAGAAACAGAATTTGCTGCCACTTTAATAATAGACTTTTAGCCTCCGGAACTGTGAGAAAATAAATGTCTATTGCTAAGCCACCTAGTCTGTGGTATTTTGTTACGGCAGCCCAAGCAGACTAGTACATGCATTGTTACCTTGCACTGTTATTAAGTTGGAAAAAAAGAAGAGGTGTGCATTAGTCAGGGGTTGCCAGAGAAATAGCACCAATAGGAGAAATATCTGTATCTATATCTTTATCTACATCTACCTCTATACATATATCTATATCTATCTATATTCTATCCATATATGTAGATATTTAAATACATACATATAAAAAATTGACTCATGCGATTTTGGATGCTGAGAAGTTCTATGATCTGCCTTCTGCAAGTTGGAAATGCACGAAAGCTTGTGGTGTAGTTGTAGTCCAAGTTTAAAGGCCAGAGAACTAGGGGAGCTGGTGGTGTAAATCCCAGTCCAAGGGCAGGAGAAGACCAATGTCCCACCCTTCTACCCTGGAAACAATTAAAAAGCCAAGAATTCCATGTAGCATTACATTTAAAGACAAGTGATGGAGCAAAAAGTGTTATTTGAATTCAGAGAAGGAAAGTTCAGTGCAGCAAGAGTAATACAGGAAACATCAAAGGTGAGTGTCTAATTGGCTGGTTGGAATTAGATGCCAAGCAAGATGTGTCATGAAGTCAGTTTCTGTTCTAACCCCTGAGAACTTTCTCACCGACCACAGTGCTCTATTTTGGTCGACTTTACCAACCATGGCACTGTGTGGTCTCACTGGCTTCATATAGAACTGAGCATTCAGCATAATAGCTCAATAAATTTTATACAGATTGAAAACTGAGGTCGCGATCTCATTAATGGGTCAAACGCCAATCTTCAAAGCAATACGAAATGGGTTTTATCCCAGTATTCTCACTGTGATGTTAATGTCTTATGAAGAGCTTGCATGTGTACATTCTGAAAAAAGTAGTACAAATATTGAAAGCAAAACCAACAAACAAAAATCTCAACAGCTTCACCTCGCCATTAACCTAATGGAATTACCTAGCCTATTGTTTGTCATTCTTTTTTTTTTTTTTTGCGGTACGCGGGCCTCTCACTGTCATGGCCTCTCCTGTTGCGGAGCACAGGCTCCGGACGCGCAGGCTCAGCGGCCGTGGCTCACGGGCCCAGCTGCTCCACGGCATGTGCGATCTTCCCGGACCGGGGCACGAACCCATGTCCCTTGCATCGGCAGGCGGACTCTCAACCACTGCGCCACCAGGGAAGCCCCATGTAGGCATTCTTAAAAGACTTCGTTGAATAGAATTGAAGAAGAAGAAAACTTGTGGGTATTAATAACTGTCATACTTGTGCAGACATGGATTTAGAGAGCAAAATAATACCTGGTACTAATGTTAATATAATACTTAAAAATCATGGGATTGAAGAGTTACATAAAAAATGGCGCTTACCGTAAGATATCATGGATTTGCTTCATGGTAATTTCTTATATTTCTCATTTATAATACTACAAAAGCAAATACATTGTTCCTATAGAAACATAATTTTTCAAGAAAATTCAGATGGTAGTATTATTGAAAAAAAGGAGAGAATAGATGTTGATAAGTTTATGATATACAAAAACACTTAAAATTTTTTTGATCTGCAAAGGTTTTTTACCTTTGAATAATTTATGTCAGTTCACCAAAACTGGAAGTCAGTTTGTACATTTTTGGTGGAAAGGAAGGAATGCATAGTAGGGCTAACAATCTCATTTGAACATATTTATCTTCTTACGGCCTGGTGCATGTCTCAGAAAACAATGGAAAGATACTTGGGAGACAGTGGTCAGTTTCTATATAAAAAGAGTGTGAATTATGAACGGGTCATCTTGGATAGCAGGCCATAACTTGAGTTTTCTTACGTGTAGTTCATCCACTTCCCAAATTCAGAAGTCATTTTATCCTCACTTGGATTTACTTACTTAAGACAGCAATTAATTTTTTTTAAAGAAATCATCATCACCAAATATTTAATTATGGTATTAGAGTATTTAGATTGTTTTGCATATTCACTCAAAGTGATTTTCTAATTGACCATTTCAGGAGTCACAGACTTAAGTTTTTCTTCTGTATTTTCCAAAGATACAGTGTCAGGAAGAGGGGGAAAACAAAACAAAACAAAACAAAACAAAAGCTATCTGAGCCTCTCTCAGTAAAGCAAAGCAGTGGGATCTTTGTCTCCGTAATGTGATATGTCTTCTGAACCTGATGGACTGGAAAGCTTTGAAAGTATCCTCAGGCTAAAGTTGAACATCTCCCATTCTAAAGTAAGTAGACATTTTACAAACATGAATTAGAATAGAGTCAGAGGTTAGTTTTTCTTCAAAATCATTGCATTAAGGTCCTCTGTGGTACTGAAAACACTGGAATTGGGTAGATTTTATCAATAAAATCCGAATTGAGTATTTGGTGTCTTGTAGACAACCTATCTAGACATTTGGAAAAAAAAAATGTATCTTTCCATCTTAAACAAGTTATCCACCAATTATTTTGCCTTTATTCTGACCCAGCATCAATCTGAGTATCACAGCTTATTTCCATTCCTGCAGGGTTGCATTCTCAGTACAGAGGAGCCTTTTGAGCCATTCCTGACATGCCTCATGTATTGATTAACCGGAGTGCAGGGCATAGAGGTGTTGGGAGACTTGAGAATGACACAGTATGAGTCCACACTCCAAATCATGGGGACAGATTTCTTAACTTCTGTGAACCTCCATTCCTTCGTCAGTCACAACCAAACAGGTTGCTGTGAGTGAGCAAGATGTAGGCGACTGTGACTTACAATCATAATGACAATAAGAAGGGCAGGTGACGTTTATTGAAGACTTAGCCGGGCTTCCCTGGTGGCGCAGTGCTTGAGAGTCCGCCTGCCGATGCAGGAGACGCGGGTTCGTGCCCCGTTTCGGGAAGATCCCACATGCCGCGGAGCGGCTGGGCCCGTGAGCCATGGCCGCTGAGCCTGCGCGTCCGGAGCCTGTGCTCCGCAAATGGGAGAGGCCACAACAGTGAGAGGCCCGCAGCCCGTGAGCCATGGCCGCTGAGCCTGCACGTCCGGAGCCTGCGCTCCGCAAGGGGAGAGGCCACAACAGTGAGAGGCCCGCGTACCGCAAAGAAAAAAAAAAAAAAAAAAGACTTAGCCATGTGCCAAGCACACAACTATACCTGTTGGGAGCCTCGTCTCTTCCCCTCTTTATTGGCTGGAGAAGCAGCCTATAGTAAGGGCAGAGATAGCAGGAGTCCTGGAGGGATTACCTGGGACGCTGAAGCATGGACAGTCTCCTCTCCTGGACTCAGTCAGGGAGGTGGTGAGTTCAGGGAGGGCTGCAGTGAGAAGAGCAGACCCTGGATTGGCAGCAACATGCCTAGACTTTCCCTCCCCACCCTAGTCCCATTTTTTTTTTTAATAAGACAGTCTGAGTCAAATATCTTTCGCTTACAAACAAACCCATATGTACATCTTACTTAATACATTTGAAAACTTGTGAGGCCAGTGCTAATACAATCCCCACTTTAAGCATGAGAAAACTAAGGTTTAAAAAAGCTAAGTAACTTGCCTAAAGCTACATAGCTACTGTCAGGGCAGGAATTCCAAAAAACTGTCTGGTCTCCCAATGCCCAGGGCTTAGCCGCTTCTCCACAATTCCTCCAGCCGATGTTCCTTTCTTATGCGCTGCACCACAAGGAAGGCGGGGGTGGTGGGGTGGTGGGGTGGTGGTCGGGGTGATGATTATTTGGCCCAAGGCCACGATGAGAATAAGGATCCTGGCTGGCCTGTGACGACGGCCCAAGGCCAAGGGTGGATCATGAGGTCGTTTTGAGTGCTATGAACCCAGTAAAGAGCTGGATTAATTAGACACTGGAGAAGGTTTCTCTATGGGAATTTTCACTGGAATTTAGAAAGAAATGAAGCAAGTGTCCAAGCCCCAGACCCCCGTGGAGAGGAGGTCAAGAGAGAAGAGGTAGTGGAACCTGTGAAATTGGCATCCCTAAGCTGTTGGCAGATTTTAGCTCTTTCATCCCTGTCTTTTCTCCAGGAACCATGTTTTTTCTAAGCCTGTAACTCCTCCTCTCCTTCCCCTGTCCCTTCCAACATTATTAGTCCACATTTATAGGACGTAGTGCCTAATTTCTCTGTAACTTGGTGGCCATGAAGATCCCCATTGCTAAGTGTTATTGACCAGCTCCCAGCATCCTCAGTTCAGTCCTGCGTCTGTGTAAGGGTGAGACCAGCCAAGTCTCTGGATCTCACTAGACCTCACTCCCTTTTCCTCTAAAAAAAGCAGCAGATTAGGTCATTAGTAAGACCACTTCCTGACCTAAAATTCTGTGGTTCTTGTCACAAAAAAATTCGTAAATTACAGTGAGTAAATGAGGATTTGAGATATTTCTGGAAGGTTGCTGACCTCTAGTGTCAGCACAGATCTGGAAGGGAAATTCAGACCTCTGTGTTAATTTCACATTCCTATCAAGACTTCCCCACCCCCTTTCCAGTTTCCTTATGGAGGAAAAGAAAATGTAAAATACTTCATATTAAAGTTCTGTTAACTAAAGCTTCATTTACAGAATAAATATTTCTGCTGACATTTGACTGATTATATCAATTTTGAACTTCAGATTTTAATAAGGTATTACCAAGCCCAAGAATAAACAAGCTAATCAGGCCCACTTTCCTATTTCCTCCTTTGTATTAAATGATAAGTGAATTTAAAGCTATGCTTTGTCTTATTAATATCTGCTAAATATGGATGAATTACTGAATATATATTTATTCTTAAACTCATTTAGAGGCAAATATTTGCAAGGCTTTTCTGTTATAATCTGATTTTAATATCTAAACTGAAACTGATTTATGGCACGTGACTTCAAATGTGGTGTTAAAGAGGCCAGGAATTAACTAGCTGATTCTATCAAGGGTTTCTTGAAACTGATTTTGAAAGGGGGAAAAAGTCTTTTTTTTTCAGTCAAATTTTAATTGTAGGAATTTTCATGGCAAATATCAGAGTCCCACGTAAACAAATCTTTAATACTTTTTCATGTGCATATTTGGTTTTACCATAATATTAACTGAATGAGGAACTCACTTCAGTAGTTTGTGTCATCCACTGAACATCATTTCTAGCACGCAGGCGGGTGCTGTGTGTTCTGGAATTAGCTACCAGGGAAGTCAGTAAATTCTGTTTCTTGGAGTTCTTTCTTTAAAACTTGCTGGATAAGAGACATGGGCAGTAGAGGTTGGTGAAAGCCAACCAAATGTCTCTCCTCCTCTGGTTATCAGCTAAGGAATGCTGTCCACCTACCATGTTGTACTTACAGAGCTTACGTCTTTTCCGATGCTTAGGAGAGTATACAAACCTCTCCGATTAATTGGTAAACTTCAGTCACGCAAAAAGTGCTTGCTGTCTGCGAGTCAGTGAACAGATCTCAGGCAATCTTAGTTTCCTCTTCCTGGAGTTTTGTGCTGGTCAATTGTGAATTTAACACAAGTATGTCTTAAAGTTTGTAACAAAAATAAATAAGCATTAATATATACATTTAAAAAATAAGATATAAAGATTGTTTATAGACCAGCACACCTATTTTGGAAGAGAAGTATTTTAGATACTGGGCCCATTGGTGCCATAAACCCCTTCACCACTGTATTAGTCAGGGTTCGCCAGAGAAACAGAACCAATAGGATGTGTGTATACATATATATATAGAGAGAGAGAGACAGAGAGAGAGTGACAAAGTGGGAGAGAGACAGAGATAAAGATTTATAAAAATTGACTTGTGTGATTGTGGAGGCTGGTAAATCTGGCAGGGCAGGGCAGCAGGCTGGAAAGTTTATTTTATTTTTTAAAATTAATAATCATATTTTTATTTTGTCTGCCTCTGTCTCCTCGCAGAGTGCTTTTGCATCTCTGGGCTGGAAATTTTAGCAGAAGTCAGTGTTTGCAATCTCAAGTCTGAAGGCAGTCTGGAGGCAGAATTTTCTCTTTCTCAAAGGACCTAAGACTTTTCTCTTAAGTCCTCCAGCTGATTGGGTGAGGCCCACCCACATTATGGAGGGTCATCTGCTTTACTCAAAGTCTGCTGATTTAAATGTTTATCACACCTAAAAATGCCTTTGCAGCATTATCTGGACTGATGTTTGACCCAACAGTTGAGCACTATAGCATAAGTAAGTTGACATATAAAATTAACCATGACACCCTGTAATACAATTATGCATGGGCTTGATTTAATATTTTATTAAACAATCATTTGTTTTTTGTATAGTTATTCACTTGCCTCAATTTGAGAAAAGTTGAAATGATTTTATTATGTAAAGAAATCATTCTTCCTGATTGGTCCTACCCTGGCTCCTTTCTCTTCTTCATGTCTGGGCCTTGGAACAGTCCATTTTTATCTGCAGATTTATTTCATTTCTTTTATCTTTTCTCTGAAAATGATGTTGTAGCTTTTACCCCAGCTATTCAGTCAGCTGGGTCTTAAGTGATGAGTCCGTTTAGAAACTGTGAGGGTTAATTCTATGCGTCAACTTGGCTAGGCTACCGTGGACAGATATTTAGCCCAACATACTGGATGTTTCTGTGAAGGTGGTTTTTGGATGAGATTAACATCTAAATGGGTGGACTTTGAGTACAGCAGATGACTCTCCATAATGAAGGTGGGATTCTTGCAATCAGTTGAAGGCCTGAGTAGGACAAAGTCTGACCTCCACCCAGCAAGAAACAATTCTGACAGCTGACAGCCCTTGGACTGGAACTGCAACTCTTCCCTGGTCTTCAGCCTGACAGCCTAGCCTGCAGATTTTGGAGCTGAATCTCCACAATCCTGTGAGCTAATTCCTCAAAACAGATCTCCAAATTTCTCTATCTCTCTCTCCCTTTCTCTCTATATGTATATGTATATCTACTTATGTATATGTATACATGCACACACACATACACATTCTGTTGGTTCTGTTTCTCTGGAGAACTGTGACTAATACAGAGAGAGCTGGAACAACCGACAGAGCAGACTTACACCTTTTTAATTTGGGATTTCCATTGTTCTGAACTTTTTAAAGGATAGCTCTTGTTCTGCATAAAAATAAGGTTTTATTTTTAAAAATGTCACAAAGCACTAGTAAGATTTGGGAGGGTTCAACAGAGGCCCAAGGGAACTTTCAATGTTTCAGAATAAAGAAGCTGAATCTGCCTGGGCTTGGTGACTTTCTCTGTGTCTGGAACCTCACAAGTGTTCCTGGAGGCCAAGGAGAGAAGCACCCTTTCCAACGTGGACCTCTGGGAAGGGTGGTTACCCCAGGTGGGATAGGTCAAGCTGAGCATCAGGAACAGACCCCTGGGGCCCACAGTGTGGCAGCCATGAGAATGTGCTGCTCGGATGCTCAGATCTGTGGCAGGAAATTGACGTGGGTCGCCGGGGCCCAGCGGCTGTCATTTGTAGCCATCACTTCACACCTGCAGGGCAGTCCTGCTTCCCATGGGCTGCTCCCACCAGTGACCCAGCATGGCCAAAATGCTTCTTGCCTCTGGGGTGCTTTTGGGAACTGCTCATGGCACCACATCAGGATGCATGACGCTCAGGACGTCAGGCAGAGTCAGGATTGACCATGCCCACCAAGCTCGACCTCTGGTCTAAGTCATCAGATCTCTCCACTGTGGAACACATTTCCCTTATTCTAATCAATAGCTATTTGGAGGGCTGATACTAATTCATATACTAATTCATAATTTTTAGCAAGTCATTCCTAAGGAATGGGGTGTAGAGGAGATTCTTCTAGTAACATTTTTACATAACTTTCCCAGTTACTGAAGTGCACTTTCCCACATGCAGTAAGGGCACTGGGGAGTTAATGCTGGAAGGGACCCAATGATTATCTGGCTCAATTCCATTTTTTTATTTAACAGAAGAGGAGCCCAGGTCATCTCAGTAAAATAGTAAGAACCATGCTCCAGATCCCCTGATTTTTTTTCAATTTCCTATTATTTTCAAAACATGTTTACTGAATCCTTCAAGAACAAAAAGCAAAACCTTAGACAATCAAAAGAAGACATAAGAGGGACAGAGAAGGTATGCTGTTCTCGGGGATGTGTATTGGGAATGATAACACCAGGATGTGTCTGCTCTGTAATAAATAAATAAAATATAGTGTGAGCCACAGTTGTGAGTCACATAAGCAATTTTACATTTTCTAGTAACCACCTTAAAAAAAGTAAAAAGAACCAGAAGGAATTAAGTTTAATAATATATTTTATTTAACCCATATCCTAAATATGATCATTTCAACATGTACTCAATATTTTAAAAACTATTTATGAGATAAATAATATTTGCATTTCTTTTCTTTTTTTGTTGTTAGTTTCTGGTGTACAGAAAGGTGATTCACTTACGTGTGTATATATATATAACTGAATCACTTTTTCTTTTTCAGATTTTCCATTATACGTTATTATAAGATATTAAATATAGTTCCCTATGCTATACAGTAGGACCTTGTTGTTTATATATAGTAGTGTGTATATGTTAATCTCGAGCTCCTAATTTATTCCTCCCTCCCTTTTCCCTTTGGTAACCATAAGTTGTTTTTTTTTAATTTTTTATACAGCAGGTTCTTATTAGTTATCTATTTTATACATATTGGTGTATATATGTCAATCCCAATCTCCCAGTTCATCCCACCCGCCCCCCCCACTTTCCCCCCTTGGTGTCCATGTTTGTTCTCCACATCTGTGTCTCTATTTCTGCCTTGCAAACTGGTTCATCTTCACCATTTTTCTAGATTCCACATATATGCATTAATATACGATATTTATTTTTCTCTTTCTGACTTACTTCACTCTGTGTGACAGTCTCTAGGTCCATCCAAGTCTCTACAAATGACCCAATTTCAATATCCATTCATCTGTCAATGGACACTTAGGTTGCTTCCATGTCCTGGCTATTGTAAATAGAGGTGCAGTGAACATTGGGGTGCATGTGTCTTTTTGAATTATGGTTTTCTCTGGTTATATGCCCAGTAGTGGGATTGCTGGATCATATGGTAATTCTATTTTTAGTTTTTTAAGGAACCTCCATACTGTTCTCCATAGTGGCTGTATCAATTTACATTCCCGCCAACAGTGTAAGAGGGTTCCCTTTTCTGCACACCCTCTCCAGCATTTGTTGTTTGTAGATTTTCTGGTGATGGCCATTCTGACTGGTGTGAGGTGATACCTCACTGTAGTTTTGATTTGCATTTCTCTAATAATTAGTGATGTTGAGCAGCTTTTCATGTGCCTCTTGGCCATCTGTATGTCTTCTTTGGAGAGATGTCTATTTAGGTCGTCTGCCCCTTTTTTGATTGGGTTGTTTGTTTTAATATTGAGGTGCATGAGTTGTTTATATATTTTGGAGATTAATCCTTTGTCCATTGATTCGTTTGCAAACATTTTCTCCCATTCTGAGGGTTGTCTTTTCATTTTGTTTGTAGTTTCCTTTGCTGTGCAAAAGCTTTTAAGTTTCATTAGGTCCCATTTGTTTATTTTTGTTTTTATTTCCATTACTCTAGGAGGTGGGTCAGAAAAGATCTTGCTGTGATTTATGTCAAAGAGTGTTCTGCCTATGTTTTCCTCTTAGAGTTTTATAGTGTCCGTTCTTACATTTAAGTCTTTAATCCATTTTGAGTTTATTTTTGTGTATGGTGTTTGAGAATGTTCTAATTTCATTCTTTTACATGTAGCTGTCCAGTTTACCCAACACCACTTATTGAAGAGACTGTCTTTTCTCCATTGTATATCCTTGCCTCCTTTGTCATAGATTAGTTGACCATAGGTGTGTCGGTTTATCTCTGGGCTTTCTATCCTGTTCCATTGATCTATATTTCTATATTTGTGCCAGTACCGTATTGCCTTGGTTACTGTAGCTTTGTAGTATAATCTGAAGTTGGGGAGCTTGATTCCTCCAGCTCCATTTTTTCCCTCAAAACTGTTTTTGTATCTCCATACAAATTTTAAGATTTTTTGTTCTAGTTCTGTAAAAAATGCCACTGGTAATTTGATAGGGATTGCATTGAATCTGTAGATTGTTTGGGGTAGTATAGTCATTTTCACAATATTGATTCTTCCAATCCAAGGACATGGTATATCTCTCCACCTGTTTGTGTCATCTTTGATTTCTATCATCAGTGTCTTATAGTTTTCTGAGTACATGTCTTTGACCTCCTCAGGTAGGTTTATTCCTAGGGATTTTATTCTTTTTGTTGCAATGGTGAATGGGATTGTTTCCTTAATTTCTCTTTCTGATCTTTCATTGTTAGTGTACAGGAATGCAAGAGATTTCTGTGCATTAATTTTGTATCCTCCAACTTTACCAAATTCATTGATTAGCTCTAGTAGTTTTATGGTGGCATCTTTAGGATTCTCTATGTATAGTATCATGTCACCTGCAAACAGTGACAGTTTTACTTCTTTTCCGATTTGGATTCCTATTATTTCTCTTTCTTCTCTGATTGCTGTGGCTAGGACTTTCAAAACTATGTTGAAAAACAGTGCCAAGAGTGGACATCCTTGTCTTGTTCCTGATCTCAGAGGAAATTCTTTCACTTTTTCACCATTGAGAATGATGTTTGCTGTAGCTTTGTCGTGTATGGCCTTTATTATATTGAGGTAGTTTCCCTCTATGTCCACTTTCTGGAGAGTTTTTCCTGCAGCTATTGAGATGATCGTATGGTTTTTATTCTTCAGTTTGTTAATATGGTGTATCACATTAACTGATTTGCATATATTGAAGAATCCTTGCATCCTTGGGATAAATCCCACTTGATCATGGTGTATGATCCTTTTAATGTGTTGTTCGATTCTGTTTGGTAGTATTTTGTTGAGGATTTTTGCATCTATATTCATCAGTGATACTGGTCTATAATTTTCTTTTTTTGTAATATCTCTGTCTGGTTTTGGTATCAGGCTGTTGGTGGCCTTCTAGAATCAGTTTGGGAGTGTTCCTTCCTCTGCAATTTTTTGGAAGAGTTTGAGAAGGATGGGTGTTAGCTCTTCTCTAAATGCTTGATAGAATTCACCTGTGAAGCCATCTGGTCCTGGACTTTTGTTTGTTGGAAGATTTTTAATCGCAGTTCCAGTTTCATTACTTGTGATTGGTCTGTTCATATCTTCTATTTTTCCTGGTTCAGTCTTGGAAGGTTATACCTTTCTAAGAATTTGTCCATTTCTACCAGGTTGTCCATTTTATTGGCATGCAGTTGCTTGTAGTAGTCTCTTATGATGCTTTGTATTTCTGTCCATTGTGCATGCAGTTGCTTGTAGTAGTCTCTTATGATGCTTTGTATTTCTGAGGTGTCCATTGTAACTTCTCCTTTTTCATTTCTAATTTTATTGATTTGAGTCTTCTTCCTGTTTTTCTTGATGAGTCTGGCTGAAGGTTTATCAATTTTGTTTATCTTCTCAAAGAACCAGCTTTTAGTTTTATTGATCTTTGCTAATGTTTTCTTTGTTTCTATTTCATTTATTTCTGCTCTGATCTTTATGATTTCTTTCCTTCTACTAACTGGGTTTTTTTAATTCTTCTTTCTCTAGTTCCTTTAGGTGTAAGTTTAGATTGTTTATTTGAGATGTTTCTTTTTTTAAAAAATTTTATTTATGTATTTATTTTTGGCTGTGTTGGGTCTTCGTTTCTGTGTGAGGGCTTTCTCTAGTTGCGGCAAGTGGGGGCCACTCTTCATCATGGTGCACGGGCCTCTCACTGTCGCGGCCTCTCTTGTGGAGCACAGGCTCCAGATGCGCAGGCTCAGTAGTTGTGGCTCACGGGCCTAGTTGCTCCGCAGCATGTGGGATCTTCCCAGACCAGGGCTCGAACCCGTGTCCCCTGCATTTGCAGGCAGATTCTCAACCACTGTGCCACCAGGGAAACCCTTCTTATTTCTTTTTAAATTTATTTATTTATTTATTTTTGGCTGCGTTGGGTCTTCGTTGCTGCACGCAGGCTTTCTCTCTAGTTGCGGCGAGCGGGGGCCATTCCTCATTGTGGTGCGTGGGCCTCTCACTGCAGTGGCCTCTCTTGTTGCAGAGCATGGGCTCCAGAGCACAGGCTCAGTAGTTGCGGCACACGGGCTTAGTTGCTCCGTGGCATGTGGGATCTTCCTGAACCAGGGCTCGAACCTGTGTCCCCTGCATTGGCAGGCAGACCCCCCAACCACTGCGCCACCAGGGAAGTCCCTGCCTCTATGTATTTTTTGATTTCCTCTTTGATTTCTTCAGTGATCTCTTAGTTATTTAGTAACATATTGTTTAGCCTCCATGTGTTTGTGTTTTTTACATTTTTTTCCCTGTAATTGATTTCTAATCTCTTAGCGTTTTGGTTGGAAAAGATGCTTGATATGACTTCAATTTTCTTAAATTTACCAAGGCTTGATTTGTGACCCAAGATGTGATCTATCCTGGAGAATGTTGCGTGTTCACTTGAGAAGAAAGTGTAAACTGCTGTTTTTGTATGGAATGTCCTATAAACATCAATTAAATCTATCTGGTCTATTGTGTTATTTAAAGGTTGTGTTTCCTTATTAATTTTCTGTCTGGATGACCTGTCCATTTGTGTAAGTGAGGTGTTAACGTCCCCCACTATTATTGTATTACTGTCAATTTCCCCTTTTATAGCCTTTAGCAGTTGCCTTATATATTGAGGTGTTCCTATGTTGGATGCATATATATTTATAATTGTTGTACCTTCTTCTTGGATTGATCCCTTGATCATTATGTAGTGTCCTTCCTTGTCTCTGGTAACATTATTTTCAAGTCTGTTTTATCTGATATGAGTATTGCTACTCCAGCTTGCTTTGGTTTCCATTTGCATGGAATATCTTTTTCCATCCCCTCACTTTCAGTCTGTATGTGTCCCTAGGTCTGAAGTGGGTCTCTTATAGACAGCATATATATGGGTCTTGTTTTTGTATACATTCAATGAGGCTGTATCTTTTGGTTGGAGCATTTAATCCATTCACGTTTAAGGTAATTATCAATATGTATGTTCCTATTACCATTTTCTTAATTGTTTGGTGTTTGTTTCTGTAGGTCCTTTTCTTCACTTGTGTTTCCCACTTAGAGAAGTTCCTAAAGTTCCTATAGCATTTGTTGTAAAGCTGGTTTGGTGGTGCTGAATTCTCTTAGCTTTGGCTTGTCTGTAAAGCTTTTGATTTCTCCATCGAATCTGAATGAGATCCTTGCCAGGTAGAGTACTCTTGGTTGTAGGTTCTTCCCTTTCATCACTTTAAATATATCGCACCACTCCCTTCTGGCTTGTAGAGTTTCTGCTGAAAAATCAGCTGTTATCCTTATGTGAGCTCCCTTGTATGTTATTTGTTGTTTTTCCCTTGTTGCCTTCAATAAGTTTTCTTTGTCTTTAATTTTTGTCAATTTGATTAGTATGTATCTCGGTGTGTCTCTCCTTGGGTTTATCCTGCCTGGGACTCTCTGCACTTCTTGGACTTGGGTGGCTATTTCCTTTCCCATGTTAGAGAAGTTTTTGACTATAATCTCTTCAAATATTTTCTCTGGTCCTTTCTCTCTGTCTTCTCCTTCTGGGACCCCTATAATGTGAATGTTGTTGCATTCAGTGTTCTCCCAGAGGTCTCTTAGGCTGTCTTCATTTCTTTTCATTCTTTTTTCTTTATTCTATTCCATGGCAGTGAATTCTGCCATTCTATCTTCCAGGTCACTTATTCCTTCTTCTGCCTCAGTTATTCTGCTATTGATTCCTTCTAATGTATTTTTCATTTCAGTTATTGTATTGTTCATCTCTGTTTGTTTGTTCTTTAATTCTTCTAGGTGTTTGTTAAGCATTTCTTGCATCTTCTCGTTCTTTGCCTCCATTCTTTTTCCAAGGTCCTGAATCATCTTCACTATCATTATTCTGAATTCTTTTTCTGGAAGGCTGCCTATCTCCACTTCATTTAGTTGTTTTGCTGGGGTTTCATCTTGTTCCTTCATCTGGTACATAGTCCTCTGCCTTTTCATCTTGTCTGTCTTTCTGTGAATGTGGTTTTTGTTCCACAGGCTGCAGGATTGTAGTTCTTCTTGCTTCTGCTGTCTGTCCTCTGGTGGATGAGGCTATCAAAGAGGCTTGTGCAAGCTTCCTGATGGGACGGACTGGTGGTGGGTAGAGCTGGCTGTTCTGGTGGGCAGAGCTCAGTAAAACTTTAATCCACTTGTCCACTGATGGGTGGGGCTGGGTTCCCTCCCTGTTGGTTGTTTGGCTTGAGGTGACCCAGCACTGGAGCCTACTTGGTTCTTTGCTGGGGCTAATGGGGGACTCTGGGAGGGCTCATGCCATGGAGTACTTCCCAGAACTTCTGCTGCCAGTGTCCTTGTCCCCACTGTGAGCCACAGCCACCCCCTGCCTCTGCAGGAGACCCTCCAACACTAGCAGGTAGGTCTGGTTCCATCTCCTATGGTGTCACTGCTCCTTCCCCTGGGTCCTGATGAGCACACTACTTTGTGTGTGCCCTCCAAGAGTGGCGTCTCTGTTTCCCCCAGTCCTGTCAAAGTCCTGCAGTCAAATCCCACTAGCCTTCAAAGTCTGATTCTCTAGGAATTCCTCTTCCCATTGCCAGACCCCCAGGTTGGGAAGCCTGATGTGGGGCTCAGAACCTTCTTCACTCCAGTGGGTGGACTTCTGTGCTATGTGTTCTCCAGTTTGTGAGTCACCCATACAGTGGTTATGGGATTTGATTTTGTTGTGATTGTTGCACCCCTCCTACCATCTCATTGTGGCTTCTCCTTTGTCTTTGGATGTGGGGTATCTTTTTTGGTGAGTTCCAGTGTCTTCCTATCAATGATTGTTCAGCAGTTAGCTGTGATTCTGGTGCTCTCGCAAGAGGGAGTGAGCACACGTCCTTCTACTCGGCCGCCTCTCACTGTCGTGGCCTCTCCCGTTATGGAGCACAGGCTCTGGACGCGCGGGCTCAGCGGCCATGGCTCACGGGCCCAGCCACTCCGTGGCATGTGGGATCTTCCCAGACCGGGGCACGAACCCGTGTCCCCTGCATCGGCAGGCGGACTCTCAACCACTGTGCCACCAGAGAAGCCCTACTCAGCCATCTTGAACCAATCTCATAAGTTTGTATTCTCTGTCTGTGAGTCTGTTTCTGTTTTGTAAATAAGTTCATTTGTATTATTTTTTAGATTCCACATATAAGTGGTATTATATGATGTTTGTCTTTCTCTGTCTGACTTCACTTAGTGTGATAATCTCTAGGTCCATCCATGCTGCTGCAAATGGCATTATTTCATTCTTTTTTATGGCTGAGTAATATTCCATTGTATATATGTGCCATGTCTTCATCTATTCATCTGTTGATGGACACTTAGGTTGTTTCCATGTCTTGGCTATTATAAATAGTGATGAAATGAACACTGGGGTACGTGTATCTCTCTAGATGTATGCCACAGAGTGGGGTTGCTGGATCACATGGTAACTCTATTTTTATTCGTTTTATTTTTTTAACAGTCTGTGTGTTTTCTATATTTACGGCACATCTTAATTCAGATCTAGCCACATTTCAGGGGCTCAAAATAGCCTCTTGTTATTAGTTGTACTGTTGAACAGTGCTGCTCTAGAACAATGAGGAAATGTGAAATACAGGTTCCTACTACTTTCAGTATTTCAAAAGTATTTAATATTATACATTTATCCAAAAATAGACTAACTGCAATGACACTCATGTCTTTAAATGAGGAAGGTTGTTACTCATTCAAGGCTGCTTCAGTGTAGTCACCCAGGGCCTGGTGATGAGAAGGGGTTTGATGCTCTGTGATCATCACCTTGAATTTTTAAAAATTTTATCTTTGAATTTATGTTTTGCAAGTTAACTCGGGGGTGGGGACTATGAAGTGTGGGTCCACAACTTGTCACCTGCCTTCCTGGGAGGCTCCAGGCTGCAGGAAGTTGTCCACGCTCACCTGGCAATTATCATGGTGCCAGAAGGATCACTACATTAAATACCAATCAAAAAATACCACGACAGCTCAACAGAGAGACTGCGGAAGAAAAGAGAAGCTTGTTTCCTGATTTTAAATCAGGGCTCCACATTTTCGTTTTGTGCTGGGCCCTGCAAATTATGTTACTGAGTGTAGCTGTTTTTATTCCTATTGCTATTAACTTTTGTAGCACTATAATTGCTGCCCTTTTTTTTTTTTTTTTTTCCC
>NW_006784423.1:3824415-3865301 GCF_000442215.2 Lipotes vexillifer | reverse complement strand
TTTCCCTTGCGTTATGCGGGCCTCTCACTGTTGTGGCCTCTCCCATTTGCGGAGCACAGGCTCCGGACGCGCAGGCCCAGCGGCCATGGCTCACGGGCCCAGCCGCTCCGCGGCACGTGGGATCTTCCCGAAACGGGGCACGAACCCGCGTCTCCTGCATCGGCAGGCGGACTCTCAAGCACTGCGCCACCAGGGAAGCCCGCTGCCCTTTTAGAAGAAAAGATTGATAGAGAAACTCTTAAACTCTTTCTTAATAAAGGCAGTTTGGTAGAGAAACTCTTTGTAAAGATGTGATATGTGGGTAAATTATAAAGTTGGATATATTTCATTACGTGGATAATGTAGCAAATTGCGTCTTGATGTAGAAAATATTGGGAATCCCTAATATGGACTGAGAATGTGTCTAAAACAACTAAATCAAGCAGCTCAATAAAAATACAAGTCATTGTGTGGATGTAAAGGGGAAAGAGGTTGACTCCATTTTGGTTAGTTTTACATGATGTAACCAGTTAATTTACTAAATTTTTCAGTATGTTGGATATTGCAGTGATATCCTATCAACACAGTCTGACTAAATAAAGTTCTATTTAATGAATTTAGGCATTTTGTATATGCAGGGATTTAGAGACTAGAGCTATGGGACAATCTTTTAAATTGTGATCAGTAGGAATGAAAATAAAACCAAAATGATGAGATACTGTTAACAAATACAGTATTGAATATTGACCCAAGAGGGCTGGAGCTGCATCCAGGGTCCTTGCATGAAAAGTAACAAAACCCTGAGTGAACACTTGCATAAAGATACACGCAGACCAGTGCCCAGGGTCGTGCTGTGCATGGCGGGGCTAGGACTGTGCTGGTACAGGTCTGTGTCTGCTGGACGCAGATGACTGATGACCGTAGCTCCGGTTCTGCCTCCGGATGGACCAACCTTGAGAATTACAAGTAAGGTCCCTTCCTTAATTGTAAGCCCCAGCAAGCCTGGGGTTCCTTAATATACCTTTTATTCTACGATTCTATGATCCATAAAGACTACAAACAGAAATGTGCTGAGACTCTGGGTCATTTTCCCAGGACATAAGGACCTCTCTCCATTGTACTAACATACTAACATGGTCCTCGCCTGAGACTTGGAGGAAAAGGCATCACACTTTAAGGCAGTCCCCTTGGGTTTTTCACCTACCCTGTATTTCATGAAAGGGAATCCTGGGGTGGTTAGTTGTCTCTCTGTTCTCTGTTTTTTCTTTCTTTCCTCCTTTCGCTCCTCCCCACATCCCATCCTGCTCCTTATTCTTCTTTTTTGGATAACCAGATAAATGCCTGTCAGTTTGTCAGCACTGTTTAGGCTTTAGATTAATATTTCCGTTCAGGGGGTTAATTGCAGGCCCTTGGAAATTCAAGGTAGCTACCGATTGCCTGTTGCTTCCTTAGCCCCAAGGCCTGCTTTGCTTGAAGGAGTCTATATTCTTTTGCTCTTTAGTGGTGTCTGTTTCACCATCATGGTCTTTATCACACACACTCTTTGAGAATTTAAGGAGTTAAATGAAGCTGTCCGTGAAAGTTTGCTTCCCAGGAGAATGCCAGTAACGTCCAGAGATGGCTTTGGAGACATTTTCCCACCAACTTTTATAACCTTAATCTTCCTGGTCTCCAACAGTCTTCTCCAGCATGTGCATCTATTTGAAAATTTTTGAAAAGCAAGTTTAGAAATTAAAGACCAGCTCTTGTTTAGCCCATTGGAAAGGACCAGGTGAATGAGTGACTGGCTGATCTTGGGGACTTGACTGAGACCTTTCCAGTCCGTGGGCTGTGCTAGTGAGTCCCACCACCGAGCGTGGAGCTCACGCCTCCAGGGTCTGTGATGGACACAATCCAATTTTAATGCCTTGTGTCAGGCATCCTGGCTGCCCTCTAACCATTCTTAATAATAAGACAAAAGCGATATTTTAGGGTAACAGTTAATAAATAATGTGACATCCAATCATACCTTTCACTAAAATATTATTATCTTTTGGCAGATTCATTACTGTAGAGACATCAGGATCTGATGAAACATTCTCTAATTCTACCACTAGTACATTTTCCAGAGTTGTCTTTCTTTTAATTTAATTCTCCCACTCTGAAAGCATACTGTCTGTTGCAATTACTGAATGAGCATTTAATCTCGCATAACTAAGGCATGTTAATCTTTTCTTATGGAGAGACGATTAAAAGGTCCTAATATTGCTGTGATATGGATACATTTCATCCCAACCGAGTGAGTCAAAGTTTCCTTTGTCCTCATAACTATAAGTGAAGACAAATCAAGACACTTCGCTGCAATGGTTAAGCCACCTTATCACAAGGTGTGATAAATAACTATTTGGAAACACAGTCTATTAAATAGAAAGGTTTCCAGGGCTTCCTTGGGCAGAGGTGAGCCCAGAGGTGGAAAATAGTAAGAGAAGTTTTCATAGTTGTTATCGTAGCTTGATTTATAGTCAGTTATATTTTCCCAAAGCAATAAATCTTGGCACTTTTTAAAGGCTGTGTTGCCAAGAGAGATATTGGATCACATTAAAATGGCAAGGGGTGATTTTGTTATACTATAGCATTTTTACATTGATAGTTTCAATTTTTAGTTAGCATGTTAGTACACTGGTATAAAATAAAAGAAAGCTAACACATTTTCAAACTTTTTCAAAATCAGCACCTTTTCCTGATTTTTATTTTCACTGTTCTATTTCCTTGGCACACAGTGCATCTGGTTAAAAAGATTTTATACCCTGAATGTTTGCAATGTACATAGACCTTCGCCCATTATCAACTCTAGTGAAAATACATAAATATAAATCTGCAATGTGTTATTTATCTAAGAAAATAATTTCCCCGTGACTATCTTGCCTGGCCTTTAACCGCTGACACTGGTATATTTATTAAAATTGTACTGGTCACTGTTTTATGAGGAAGGGCGTCACATTGCATTATGTATTTTCATAATACTTTGAGCTTGGTTGAGAAATGTCATATCCTTTTTCTTCAACCTCCGTTTCTCAGCCACATCCATTCATGACCTAATTCTCCCCTTCAGAATTGTGGTATATAAACGGGCCACAGATTAACAAGTTTGCGTTTGGGAAACAAGGCAACTCCAATTTGATTTTTTTTTTTTTTTTTTGCGGTACGCGGGCCGCTCACTGTTGTGGCCTCTCCCGTTGCGGAGCACAGGCTCCGGACGCGCAGGCTCAGTGGCCATGGCTCACAGGCCCAGCCGCTCCGCGGCATGGATCTTCCCGGACCGGGGAACGAACCTGCGTCCCCTGCATCCGCAGGAGGACTCTCAACCACTGCGCCACCAGGGAAGCCCTGATTTTTATTATGCATTCATTCCTCAAGAATCATTTCATACTCATTGAAACTTGGTAAAACAACAATTCTTTCCAGACTGATAGTGATCTGGTAATTAATGTCAAATATATTTGTAAAACAAGTTGGGATTTTCTTCTGTTTCCCTGTGAAAGAAACATTCAGATGGCTGAAAAGGGCATTTTAATGGATAAATTTGAACTTTTAAAATATACTCTTTTAAAATAGAACACATTTTCTTTCTTCTATGTATGCTGCTTTGTTACATTTTCTCATGAAGATTCTTTTAAAAATTACATGAAACGCTTATTAAATAAATGTTTAGATTGTGAGTAAATAGCATAAACTGGCATAAGAAATTATTCAAGGATGTTTCACTCTTTTTGGGGTGGAGGTAGAATGATGACTGAATCAGAAATTCATAGAAAGAATATCTAAGAAATTCAAGCCATACATAAATTCATAAGGATATAGATACACTTTGTTTGCATATTGTTTCTTTATTATCCAGGAGCTGCTTTGATTATTTGGGCTGAGGTGTTGACAGCGTGGGGTATACTCCTTGATTACATAGGTAAAGGAATATACATTAAGCTGAATAGAAAGCTGATAGCAATGTAGGCTAAGTGCATTTAATTAGCTGCTTATTCAAATACCCTATTCATTATTTCTCCCTCTAAGAATGAGATCAGGGTGTGTGTGTGTGTGTGTGTGTGTGTGTGTGTGTGTGTGTGTGTGTGTGAGCTGGAAGCAGGAAGGTGATGCTATTGGTACAATATGAACGATCCATTTACAAAGATGTAAACAGTTGAACATTTCCAAGGGGACCAAAAGGGTTGAATTTATAATATGGCGTTTCTACATTGATAATGTGAATTTTCTGGTTAAAAGTGTTAGTACTACACTAGGGTTGATAGACAGCCATCATAATATCAACATGTCACTACTAAGCTCTAGTGGTTTAGAAAAGCTTTTCTTGGGTGAAAATGAGGGGTAGCCAATGTCTTCCTTAATTATACAAGATTCCCTTAAGGTGAAATAGAATTGGGAAAGAAATCATAATTGTCTTTTGAAAATAAACTTTTGATTTCATGAGGCTCTTAGCAAAAGCAAAGAAAATGACAAGAAAATAAATATCTAATTTAGTGTTGATTTAAAATATCATCCTTTGAACATGATAGCAGGGAAGGCAACGCAAATCTCATTTTGTTATCTGAGTCAATCTACCTCAGAAACATGATTCAGTTGCAAAATTACACAATAATTAGGATAAAGAGATTTGGAGTCAAGACAGACCTGAATTCACATCTCAGCTCTGTGTCTAGCTAGTTACATGACTCCTGCAAAGGTTTTGAAATTTTCTAACTTCCAGTATGTAAAATGAGAATGGTAATGAAATATCTTCTTCATATGGTTATTGTGAAAACTAGAGATAATATATGGAAGTTCTTAGCAAGATACCTGGCATATAATAATAATCCCAAGCATGCAGCTTTAAAAAAATCCCAGGGTGAAAAACGAATGAAATATTTAAGAAAAACAAACATATTTTTCCCCATTTACCATCGCTTCAAATTGAGTTGTTGGTTTTTCCCTAGTTACATAGCTATTTCACTCTCTCTCTAAAAAAAAAAAATCGCAAAACATTTTAAGAATAAATGACCTGTTAAAAGTACAGAAAAATCATGCCTTGACCTTGAGGCAGAGTTTATGAATTCTGAAAGGGTGAAGAAAAACATAATAATTAACTGTACCTACCCACCCAAACAGTTATTGTGGAAGTCCTGGTCCAACTGTTTTTTATCACAACTTGGCAGGTTTCAACAGACCCTGCTGCATTTAGTCACCGGGTAGCCTTCAGGGACAGGGCTACTGTGAACAAGACTAAAGTCAGCCACGGAAGGCATTTCTCCTTCTCACACTTGGGGATTCAGAGTCTTTTTGGGCAAAGGAAGTGCAATTGAGCTAAACTGTTTGCTTCTTTCTGAATTAGAAATCCTAGAGTCAGACGGTGCAGGAACACCTCCTTCAACCTGTGTTCTTGGCTCCAGGCTTGGTTTGAGGTATTTTATGATTAAATTCATGCCAGTTACCAAATCATTATAAAGACTGAACTCAACACTACTTTTGTTTGACTGAATTACTGACTTGCCTATGTATTTATGTCAACGCCCAAGATATAGAAATAATGGAATGTGCTTTACCCGAGACTATAATTCTGCTTGTGTAGACGTTGTCAAATTAGGAAACATTTAATAGAAATTTCCCTTGGTTCTACTCTGGTTGAATAGGCAACTCCCATCATTCCCTTTGCATTTAGGGTGTCACAATTCATTTTACACTCCTAGTAAAAATACAGGGGCTGGACTCTTTTCGACCAGATGCCCGTTCACTGCTTGCTGACTTGCACTGGACTGATTTAAAATAAATTTATATGGGAAACCCATCACTAGATTGTAAGGGAGCTAGGGATCTCCTGAATGTCGATGTAGGGCAATTTGGTGTGTGTCTGATCATGAAAATAGTTTTCCTCTCTTCTCTCATCCAAAGGAAGAATCTGTAGAGATTTTTCTGCAATATGACTTTAGAAAGCCATTGGTCCTTTGGGACAGCCTTCACTTTTTTTTTAAACTTATAAACAAAATATCTGTCTTTTCTATGTATCCAGTCTTTTGTCTGATTTTAAATGACTAAGAAGAGAACCTAATAGCTTTAAGTCATAATAGGGATATACTTATTTTTAACAATATCTGTTCAGAAGATCCTTATTTTCATTTGACACTTTTTTCTTATGGGGCACTAATAAGTGATAGAGAAATGATTTGAAAGAAGGGATACTAACACATAGAATATACGACGCCACTTTGACTCAGAAGATTCTTTCCTCTCTCTCCTCTTCCTCTTTCTTTCTTTTTTCCTCCCCTCTTCTCTCTTTGTCACACATACACACACGATACTTAAAACATAC
Source organism: Lipotes vexillifer (assembly GCF_000442215.2). NCBI lineage: Eukaryota > Metazoa > Chordata > Mammalia > Artiodactyla > Lipotidae > Lipotes > Lipotes vexillifer. The sequence goes on along the minus strand of NW_006784423.1, from coordinate 3,858,988 downwards.
ATGGTACTTAGAACACCCCAATAAGTTAACATTGGACAACTGTAACTAATTTGTGGTTTTAAAATAATCTCTGTTACTTATACAACTTCTTAATATCAGACACCTGATCTAGAAGATATTAAATGTTGAGGCGAAATATAAAATCTTTCTTGGCAAAGTGGACAAAAATTTTAATTTTCTTTATTGCCATAAATTGACAAATTAGCCTTTACTATTCAAATTTTTGCAATATTAAAACATGTGTGCATGGGACTCTGTTGATAGAAATCCCTTGGTTTTGCAGAAGGAAATCAGTAGCGTTGTCTGCTGAGTTGAACCTTGGCCTCTAATTTTATTTATTGCCATAAATAGACAAATTAGTTTTTACTATTCACATGCGTACAATATTAACTCATGCATGCTTGGGACTTGGTTGACAGAAATCCCTCGGATTTGCTGAAGAAAATTGGTGAGGTTGCCTTCCACCTGTTGAGTTGAGCCTTGGTCTCTAGTTGGCCCGTGCCCCTTGCTGCCCCGGCCCTGGCTGTGTGGCTGGCAGGAGGGAACCTGTGGCTCTGACCGAGGCTCTCCGCTTCCTTCGTGCTGACCTCCTTGTGTCCTGGGCAGGCCTCTCCTTACTCCCCAGAAGCTCCGCGGCTCTTATGTCCTTTACAGGGTGATTCCTGGGACAAGGAGGAATTTGGTGTCTGGGATCCTCTGCCTTCTCCTAGTCTCCTTCCCTCCCCTACTTTCCCTCAGCTTCTCCATTCTCTTGGTCCCTTAGAGAAAGGGAGAAGACAAAATGCAATTAAAGCAGCTTTCTCTGAGCCACTGGCCTTTAAGGTGCCCTTATGGGGAGGCTGAATTCAATCCACTTCTAAGAAAAAAGAATCTTTCTTTATGCAAACACGATCTGGATGGCTGTAGGTGTTCAGGAAAGAACAAGTACTCAAAATACTTGGAAAATCACCTCTAAAGGACTGAACAATGACCCTCAAGGTTCAGGAGATTTCCTGGGGATTAATGAGTGGCTGGGAAGAATTGGTGGCCTTCAACTGTACTCTGGGCAGTTAACCTCAGCCAGTAAGTCCTTGCTAAGAAACGCCCCTGCATGGTGGTGGTGATTGCTATTGTGAGACGTAAACATAGAAGAACACTTTTAGTCTGATTTTATTTCAATGTGCCTTTTGCTCCTGAAAGACTGTGCTGTATCGTGTGGAGCATTTGGTGGTAATAACACAGCTCTTGTTACCCGACCACACACGCCTCATCACATTAACCAAGCTGATTGGAACGATGTTTAAAAGGGAAAAGAAATTAATATTTTATGGAGGTTTAAAAAACCTGGAGAAAAGCTGTTAAACTACTTGATACACAGCCAAGATTGTATTGAATTTAGAGCAAACCAGTTTTAATTTGATCACAGGTACAATTAGAACAGTTTTCTTAAGAGGGAAGGTTTTTTCCTTTTGTGGTGAGAGAATTACTTCAAAAACTTAAAAATGTTTCTGTCCCTTTCTGGCTAAACCTCCTGCTAGCAAAATACATCATTAGCTAAAAGATCCATGACCCAAGTTCACTTGGTTTTAATTTCAAGGGGGGAATATGGAAAAATTATTTGTAACCTGATGTACTCAGATAGATACTTAAATTTTTCCACTTACCATGGTGATTCTTACTTCACTTCATCTTTAGAACACTTATCCCAACAGATTAAAACCTGCCTTTGTCATTTCTGTTGTTTGCATCTTACATGAACCAAGTGTGAGGTGAGGGGTTGGCGCTTGTGTCAGTCTGACCTTCCAGAGAAACCAGGGCGCTGTCATGAAGTCTTTGCCTTGGTGTCATCATTCCGGGCACTAGTGAGCCAACCAAGCTTCAGGCCAGTTCCTGACACGTTGATCTTCCTTTACTCCATGCCAGTGGCTTTGCCTCAGGAAGCCTGGAAGTGTTCAGACTGGGTAATAAAAGGATCAGAGGCATGTTCTTTAGTTCTGCTTCCAAATTGAACAATATTTTAAAGTAACATGTTCTGGAAAATGAAATATATACTAATATAGTATATATATATATATATATATATATATATATATATATATATATACCAGTGAGGAGATTGGTATTTCCAGATATACTCCCACATCCCAGAAAGGCAGAAACCATCAGGAGATAGGCTGGAAGTACAGGAACTGGGGTGCAGCTTGTAGGCTCAGCTGATACCTGAGGTGAGAACAGGTGGTAGTGAGTGGTCCTATGTACACAGCCTTGCAGAGCACCCAGAGCCTGGGGTCCTGCACCCTGCTTGAGGTTCTTTGGGTCAGCTCTCTGGATGGGCTCCACTTCTGAATGGAGCAGGGACTGAATGTTAGAGACAAGACAGTAAATTTTCTCTGCATATCAAGGAGGAGTCTCCTTCAGTTTCACACAGCTGGAAATATGATGGGCTTTCCTGGGGCAAAGGTATATCTCATGATCTAATTCCATTGTGTAAAAACTCACCTGTTGAAAGGGAGTAGCTAGCGACAGTGATAACAACTTTTGAAATACATAAAGCTAAAGTGAGAAGTCCAAACTTATTCATTCAACAGATAAATATGTGAATAGGTACAAAGTGGAGAATGAGCACACTACTAAAAAATATGAATGGCTTAAATTAAGGTGAGTAGAAATCCAGGTTCAAGTTTTAAACATCATGTTATAAACTGTTGTGTCCTTCATTCCACCACTGATTCCTGATGGCTGAGGTTCACCACGGTTGACAATTCCACGCACAGGCAAGGAAGGAATAGTGAGTTGCAATGGTTAACACGTGAGGTCTGGAGTCAGACCCTCCATCTAACACCCATCAGCCATCTACTGGGCTGTGTGTGACCCTGAGCAGGTCATTCACCTCTTCATGTCCCAATCCCCTGGCTGCCTCTGGGCCTCAGTATCCTCCTCTTTAACCAAGTTGTTGCTTAATTATTTAAATACTTGGGAGAGTATGAGTTTCAGTTTGCCCATTGGTTGGATTAGTAGGATCTGGCCCTTGGTGGTCATCTGTAAAATGGGGATAAAAATACCTTGCAGGACTACTGTGAGGGGGTAAGGATGATAATGATGACCCAGCAGTTAAAATAGCTTATTTAATTCAATCCTCACTACAGCTTGGCAGTTATGATTAGTATCCTGTTTTACAGATACAAACACTCAGGTATAGAGATACCAGTGTGGTGCTCTTATCACATAGTAAGCACTCGATAAACGTTAGCCTTAGGAATTTTGGTTAAGAAAATATTCTTTCATTAGAATTGTTAAAGATGGATATATTAATTGCTAGGGCTGCCATAACAAAGTACCACAGACTGGGGGGCTTAAACAACCGAAATGTATTTTCTCATCGTTCTGGAAGTCAGAAGTCCAAGATCAAGGTGTCAGCAGGGCTGGTTTCTTCTGAGACCTCTCTCCTTGGCTTGTGGATAGACCTCTTCTTGCTGCATCTTCACGTGGTCTTACTCTGTGAGCATCTGTGTCCTAATCTCTTCTTATAAGGACACCTGTCATACTGATTTAGGGCTCAACCCCAAAGACTTAATTACATGTTTAAAGGCACTGTTTCCAAATACTGTCACATTCTGTATTTATTATGAGGTTATGAGATAAGGACCTCAGTGTATGATTTTTCAGGTGACAAAATTCAGGTCACCAGAAAGGGCAAGTGAAACCATTATTAGAGTAAACTTAGTCCAGTCTCAGTGGTCTCAGCAATAAAAACTTACAACCAGGCGTAGAGAGCTGTCTCCAGCTCTGCCCTCGGGCTCCCTGCTTCTAGAAGCATGTTGTGTAGGTGAACGACTGCTGAAATTCCTTTCCCTCAACTGGAGGACTTTGATCCCTTGAAACTCTTTAACAAACAGCAACCAAAACCAAAACCTTCCCTTGCCACAGGTCTTTATATTGTAGTAACAAAGAGGTGCATATTATCAGGGAATTCTTACAAAGAAGTGAATATGTCATAAAGGGTTATTTTTCCCTCTACTATCAATCCACCCAAGACCAAATTCAATTGCCATTCTCTGTTTTTCAGATAAAGAAGAGATGGCTTGAAAATATTTCACCACTTTGGTATTTAGTGCAAAGCGATGGGACCATCACAATGCTCATATTTTGCATGTGTTCCTTGTGCCTGTAGGATATTTAGCTAAGAGCAGGGGAAAGAGATGATTGGAGCAGCGGATGCATGGGCAGCCTTGAAACTCTGTAGCAAAACACCCCTGGTCAGAGTGAGAAGTGAAGGGAGAATGCTTCACTCTGATACTGATGACTCCTCACAGAAGTTCTTGTTTGGGATTTGCGGTTGCTGGTTTGAAATTCATTGTTTATTTTTATTCTCATTGTTTGGGCATTGTTCTTTTTACTTTGGATGCCACTGCTGTTGTGTGTAAATAAATTTGTCATTTTTATTTTACCCTTTTGGAACATTGCACATTGATGAACAGGCTAGAAAAAGAATAGTTACTTTAGCCATTTTCATGCAACAGGCAATACTAAAAGAGGATTGCAGGGAACGCAGAGATACATTTTCTACTGAAAAGCTATAAACAGACTGAATGTTAGTGAGAATTTAAAAATGATTATTAAAAATGTTTAGTTTCAGAATTCTGAAGGAATATTCCTTAATTTTTATCTTTTAGCACAATGATAAACATCAGTGGTGTACTTATTATTTTTATGGCAATATACCTGTTTTTCATAGTTCCCTAATTTTATATGCCATCATAGGACATAGGCAATAAAAACCTGCTGTTTCATGTTATTCCTTTTCTTTGTCTTTCCTTTCAATTTACAACCATGAACATGCTGCCTATACAACAAATCAAACTTTCAAAAAATCTCAAAACAGATTGTACAATGCTTTCTTGTGTTTCTTTAGTAAAAGTTTGGAAACTCTTTGTAATGGAAAAGAGGCGGGGATTTTGGAGGCAGGGATTCAGATTCTTGCTCCCCATTCAAGACATTTGTTGACTTAGCCAAGATTCCTCACCTCCCTCAGACTTAGTGTCCTCATCTATAAAAGGAAGAATGAACAAAACGTCGGGAAAGTGCACACCAGATACTACCAGCACTTTTCCAGGGTCCTGAGAATGACTCTACGCTGGCTAAGGGCAAAGTGTATCTCTTCTCCACACCTTCCATCCCCTGCTTTCTCTTTGAAACACCTTAGGGATAATTATTAAATACAAATAAAAAATAGCAACAATAATAAAACCATCGCAATAATAAAAGCTAACATTTATTTACTACATGCCTGGCACCAGGCTAGGTGCTTTACGTGGGTTTCCTTCTTTCCTGGTCATCACTGTTTCACCAGGGAGCTGCTCTTAGCCACACAAAGAGACCCAAATGAGTTAAGAAACTTGATCAAGATCACACCTTTGTGCTACCAATGGCAGTCAGGATTTGTTACATGTGATGTCTCATATAGATACTAATGAAGACTTTTGGATACATAAAGGAATAAATTATGGTTAATTTCCATTTCAACTTGAAAAAGAACTGAAAGAAAATGTAAAGAAAGTAAATTCTAATTATAGAATTAAATAAATCAAAAGAATGTCCTGTAACTTCTGGCCAACTGATTGGTAATTTTCAAGTGAATCATCAGTTCAAAGACATAGACTAAAGATTGTCTGTACATCTTGTGGCCAAACTCTGTGAGTTCCATTCTTTTTAGTGGACACACTAACAATATTTCTAAAATCGTAGATTTTCTGCCCCTAGCCTGAAGGATAAGTAATGAAGTATTTCTAAAGGGGAAAAAGACCAAAAGGAATATCTTAGGTATCTGTAATTCTTCAAATTTTAATAGAATATAGTACGAGCAATTATAATTTAAATTTCATAAACTTGATAAAATTTATTTTATACAGATATAAAATAAATTCATTTTATACAGGTATGATTCCAGAGACACATTCTGGGTACCTGAGCAGACTAAATTTCCTTAAAAACCCGATTCCATTCAGAGATGCTTTTAATCTTTTTTGGCTCATGGTTGAATGTTTGAATAGCTCAGAGTTATCGAAATTGTGCCCTTAGGACCTGTTGAGTTAGACAGGATTAAAACAATAACAGTCCCACTGTCTGAACAGTGGATTTTTACCATAGGGATAGTTATCCCTAAAAGTGGATTGCATATATTTAAAAGCAGACTGCATATATTTAAGTGAACATAACAAAGCATCTTTATTCTTTTGGTAATAATTTTAAAATAATGCAAAGATGTCCTTTGAAATATTGTAGACAAAACACATGCTATTTAAAGCAGGGTGTGCACCTTCCTTTGCATGATTCCCATTCCAGGAAGGCTCCAGTGCATTGTGGGAAGACTCTTATAGTATCTGAATTTTGAATAGTTTTTGGCTGAATGTAAACATGACACACTTTGACTGACGAGTGTCCATCCTGGCTTGCTGTGACTTGTGGACACTGAATTTCTCTATTCTGTTCCCCCCCAGATCCTCTGGAACAGGCTGAGGTTCATTGGTAGTATCAACTAGCAATATCGAATTCTGAAGGCATATACCTAGAAATTCCTTCTCTGTAGGCCATGTTACAAAGATTGATCAAATAAGTATCACACATCTTTGGTGACCTCAGATCTTAGGGTCTGTATCAGTCAGCTTAGGCTAAATTATGTGATAGTAACAAATATCCCCCAACTGTCAGGGGCTTATAAAAATCAAAATTAATTTTTGGGCCATGCTACACATTCACTACAGGTCAATTACATTTCTTGAATCCAGGATAAAGGAGCAATTATTTTTGAAACTGTGAGTTTCGTGGCAGAGGGAAAGGAGAATATAAGAGAGCCACATGTGAGTTTTTAAAGTTTTTGCTCAGAAGTGTCAGAAGCTACTTCCTCTCACATTTCACTGACCAAAAGAAGTCATATGGCCAGGACTGGTGTCAATAGGGCAGGGAGGTATAATCCCTTTGTAAGGAAGGGCTTTCTAATTCACAGGGCTAAACCTGATGTCAATGGGTTAAATCTACTTAATCTTCTCTGTTCATATTTTGGAATGTTGTACAATCCACCCCAGTTACCTAAGAAGCAATTATTAACATAGCTTTTCCCAGAATGTAGCCAGGTTATTAGCCAGTAACTGGTAAGTAAGCTAAGGGGAGAAAGAATTCAATTTCAGTTTCTGTACAATTAGCAAACAGCCCTTTGGGCAAGGGACACACCATCTAATTCTGGGGAAGGTGGAAGGTCATGAGTCCTTTGCTGGTGGAATGCCTCCAATGAAAAACTCTCGGGACTTCCCTGGCAGTCCAGTGGTTAAGACTTTGCCTTCCAATGCAGGGGGTGTGGGTTCGATCCCTGGTAGGGGAGCTAAGATCCCATATGCTTCGGGGCCAAAACACCAAAACATAAAACAGAAACAATGTTGTAACAAATTCAATAAAGACTTAAAAAAAGAACGAAAAGTAAAACTCCTATTTGGCAGCTGAAAGTAAAGGACTTTGCACAAGACACTAATTACTAATGGGATACCTATTAATCATTAGTGTCTCTGGGATAACCTGGAAGTAACTCTTGTGGGCCCACATACTATTTGGACTCAAGGTAAAGTGCACAGACCTCAGCAGAACAAATTAAGTCAGTGCTATAGAACCTGCTGGGACGTGTGCCAGAAGGAGCATCTCCAGGCCATCTATATGGAGGGGACAGTGCCCTTGTTCCTGGGGACTGTAGAGAGCGTAGGCGGCTACTCACTGGGGAAGTTTGGAGGATCAATGTTCTCACTGCCTGGTCTGTAGAGAGAATTGTATTGGCGTGTCTTCATAACATTTCTTTGGGTTTGATGCGGCCAGTCTATTTAAAGTGGGGATTTGATATCCAAATACAACCTAGTTGGCAGATTTTTCTCTAGCTTGGTCAAGAGTTCAGACTTTAAAAATGTGATCCACTCCCCCTCCCACAATGCTAATACAGCCCTTCTGACAGTGACCGTCTCTGTCACAACACAGATGACGGTGGTTGGTTCCCCATGTGTCCATCTTGTCAGTATTCTTTAAGACTCCATAGAAGCTTTCCCTCTGGGATACTTTTTTTTCCTTTTTACCATTTTACTACCTTTCCAGTGCCCCACATAGCTTAGTCATTCACGTGTGAGTCTGAGCAATTTGTACATTGGTACGTGGTAACTGTCACACTGCAATGGATTACCAGTTTACACGTGTCTTCCCTAATGAACTAAACAGATATTCTATGCCTATTTCCTCAGAATAAATTATATATCTCCAGGTCCTGAGGTAGACTCCATATCTCCTCAACCTTATACTCCCAGAATCTAGATGTGCAATAAAAGATTGTGGAATGAATTAGCTTTCAATTTGCCTACATTGCAACTATAGTATTAAAAATATCTCCATCTACCTCCAAGCAGAGAATTGTATATGTTAGTAACTGTCATTTCTTGAGTACCCACCATAAACTGTGCTCAGTGCTTCATAGATATTATTTTCTTTCATTTAATCCTAACAGCATTTCCTGTAAGCTTAGCATTAATGTCTCTATTTTATTGATTAAAAAGTAAAAAGTTGAGGATGTGAGAGATGTGAGGATGTGAGAGATTAGGTACTACTTAAAGAATTCACAGTTCCACAAATATTGATGTCTTTCTCAGTATCTTCAAAAATAAAAATAAACTAGATTGCTCAAACTAGATTTGAGTAACTCATGTAGGCATAACTTAAAGCTCCTGCCTTGGACACATCAAAACATTTCTGAATGCTAGTATATTCCAATCAATAGTTTCAAGAGTTCTTTCCTGGAGTTGAGCAAAGACTCTGATATATAAGCATATAAGGTCCTTACTGGGGCAAACATGCCAAAATTTCTTTCTCAGAATTAGGCAAGTGTTCTGGTACCTCTTTTTCCAGAGGTATGTCCATAAAATAAACATACTATATGTCAATTAAAGCTCAAATACAGGACTGAATATATTTATATGCATTTTCATATCTCAGTATATCACAAAGGAAATCAAATGTAACTGGTTACCAGATAGATTGGAGGGAAACTGCTTCACAGTTTCTTACCACTATTTCAAACAAGTTCTGAAGCACATCCCTCCCCTTCCCTGGCTGAAGATAACAAATCAGCCAGAGCTCAGACCTCCTCTGCTCACTTTCTCATATTATCAACCAGTCCTCAGACCTAAATCTCATCCAAATCAAAACTTGAACTTGTCGTCCAGGGGAAAGCACTTCCTCTGCCCCCAACTCAAGCTTGAATCAAGCTTGAAACCTCAGTGAAGAAGGAAGGTGCCTTGTTTTGCTTTGTTTCTCCTTCTTTTTTTCTAAGTTTCTATACTTACACTGCTTCTTCTAACTCTTCCAGAGTTGGCATGGAGAGGAGAGATGCAAGGTTAAGAAGCAAGTTCATACTTGGCTTGGGATGTTGCAATTGTACTGTGCTGTCGTCTTAGTGGTAGATTGCAAATGCCAATATTGCTGGTATTTTCTCTCATGGACAACATTTATGAGCTCTTTGAAGACCTAAAATAGGCAGTTCCTACAAATCTGTATTAGTGAGAGATCTCCAGAGAAACAGACCAAAGATTTATTATGAGGAATTGGCTCACACCATTTAGGAGGCTGAGAAGTCTCACAATTTGTTGTCTGCAATCTGGAGACACAGGGAAGCCAGTGGTGTCATTCCAGTCCAAATGCAAAGACCTGAGAACCAGGGGAGCAGAGGATGTAAGTTCCAGTCCAAGGGCCAGGGAAGACCAAAGTCACAGCTCAGCATGCAGCCAAGAAGGGAATGGATCCTTCCTTCCTCCATGTTTTGTTCTATTCAGGCCCTCAGCAGGTTGGATGGTGCCCACTCACATTGGGGAGAGCAATGTGCTCCATTCAGTCTACTAATTCAAATGCTGATCTCTTCCAGAAACACCCTCATGACACGTCCAGAAATAATGTTTAACCTGGGCTCCCTGTGATCCAGTCAAGTTGACACTGCTGTTGACCAACTTGGCTGCTGTGTTTTCTTTCTCACCTTTCAATGACACCCATCTTTCCCCCTGGCTTAGAGCCTCTTTCTGGTGAGGACCCTCACCTGGAAGGCTCTGTTGAACCACCAGGCCTCCATGACAGCCCAACATTAGGAGGCAAACATCTCTCATCGCAACCTCTTTCCACGGTGCTGTGGCCATAGCCAGCCTCTTGCCTTCAGACATTTCCAGGGGCATGGTCTCTATGCCCCTTGAAGTCTAGGGACATAGGTCAGTTTTCTCCAAAGATTCTCCAGGCTACTAAGCCCATTCACTTGACCAGGAGGGAGTGTAAGCGTCCCTCCGGACCCTCCCTTAAGGCAGCAAAACACTCCTCTTCCCTACAAACATACTTTAGCCTGTGTCTCTTCAAGTAAACCTCTGTCTCACCCCATATCCCACCCCCTTCTCCAATCAGATTCTAGTCCTCCCAATTTAGGCTGGTGGGTGGCAATTGGTAAAGAGGCCACAGAATTGGAGTTAGGCTATCCCTTAGCTTAGCAAGTCATACATTGTGTTATGGACTGAATGCTTGTGTTCCCCCAAGATTCATATGATGAAATCTAATCCCCCCTGTGATGGCATTAGGAGGTAATTAAGTTATAAGGGTGGGTTCCTCATGAATGGAGTTAGTACTCTTATAAGAAGAGGGCAGAGAGCTAGCTAGATCTCTTGCCACCATATGAGGACACAAGAAATCAGTCATCTTCAATCTGGAAGATGCTCTTCACCAGAGCCTGACCATGTTGACACCTGGTTTCAGCCTCCAGAACGGTGAGATATAAATTTATCTTGTTTACAAGCCACTCAGTTTATGGTACTTTGTTATAGTAGCCCAAGCTGACTGAGACAGATGGTGTGCTACTGGCAGAATGGCCCAGCAAAGATGTGCATGGTCTAATTCTGGGAATCTGTGAATATGTTACAGCGTACAGCTAGAAGGACTTTGCAGATGTGATTAAGGTTATGGACCTTAAGATAGGGACATAATCCTGGATTTTTCCAGTGTGTCCAACCTAATCACATGAGCCCTTAAAAGGAGAAAACTTCTAGCTAGAGGTAGGAGAGATGAGGTAGAGAAGATGAGGTTGACAGAAATTCCGTCTGTAAGAAGAATGCACCTCATTTCTGCTGGTCTTGAGGACAAAGGGAACCACCAGCCAGGGAATGAAGGTGGTCTTTAGAAGCTGAGAATGACCTCTAGTGGGCAGCCAGCAAGGAAATGGGTACTTCCATCCTACAAGGGCAAGGACCGAATTCTGCCAACCTGCTGAGTGACCTGGAAGGAGGTTCTCCCCTAGAGCATCCCAATAAGAGCCCAGCCTATTGACATCTTCATTTTAGCCTTGTGAGACCCTAAGCAGAGAACCCATCAAGTTTGCCTGGACTTATGAATGAATGACTATGAGATAATTAATTTGTGATGTTTTAAACTGCTAAATTTATGGTGATCTGTATGGCAGGAATGGAAAACTAATATAGATGTTTTGGCTGCTTTTGAGAATAAAGGAGGCAATTGTCTCCATACTGTCCTCTCCTTTGGGGTCTCAACCAGGACCACAAGAAAAGTCCCATTTAATATCACATTGCTTATCTCCTTTTCTCAAGTCAATGCTCAACCACCTGCTGCTTCTCCAGAGTCTGATAGGGGCCAGCAGGCTCAGCTCAAGCAACAGCTGGGGAAATTCTGGGCCAGAAGCAGGAAAGGGGCAGGCAGTAGAGTAATGTTTTGTATATTTCTGTTATAAGAGAGCTAAATCTTAACCCTAACACACAATTTCTCTGTATTTTACTGAGCTATATATAAAGACTGGAAATGAAGGCTTACACTTATGTTCAGGAATTATGTTCCTAAAACCCATGGATTTTAAATCCAAACTGCTCAACTTCACACAAAGTCTCAGCTGCCTACATTTTTCTTCTGCTTGCCTCTTCCCATTTCTCTGCAAGATATTAGAAAGGGAGAAGGTAGCATGCAAGATTAACTTCATTGTAATCATTTGGTTGCTGTCTTATGTAGAAAGACATGATCACATGTGAATTGCTGCAGTGTCTTGTGGGTAAGGGAATGAGGTGGAATTCAGGAGCATGTAGCTGGCGTATTAAAGCAAGGTATGGGACTTCACTGGTGGCGCAGTGGTTAAGAATCTACCTGCCAATACAGGGAACACGGGTTTCAATCCCTGGTCTGGGAAGATCCCACATGCTGTGGAGCAACTAAGCCCGTGCACCACAACTACTGAGCCTGCACTCTAGAGCCTGTGAGCCACAACTGCTGAGCCTACGTGCCACAACTACTGAAGCCTGCCCTCCCAGAGCCCGAGCTCTGTGACAAGAGAAGCCACCACGATGAGAAGCCCGCACACTGCAACAGAGAGTAACCCCCACTCGCTGCAACTAGAGAAAGCCCACACGCAGCAACGAAGACCCAAAGCAGCCAAAAATAAATAAATGAAAATAAATAAATAAATAAAAAAGCAAGGCATAAGGTGAGCTTTCTGAATTAGTACTTTGAGGGCTACTGAGTCTGTGCACCAGCTGTCCATCTCCCACCCTAAACAACCACTACAGATGAGGAATAAGGGCAGCACTGAAATAATCAGAAGTCAGAATGTTCTTATGTGTTAGCTTTTAGACTTTGAGGGCATGTGACACTTCTGAGCTGCATCAGTAAGGATGGGCTAGGGTGTGCTATGGAACAAATAGTCCCCACGTTTTCATGGCTTAACCCAACAGAAAACTCTACCTCATTTATGTTACATGCCCACTCTGGGCCAGCAAGGAGACTGTGCCCCTTGTGGTCTGTCAGGGACTCAGGTGCCTTTTCTACACTTGTTTCCAGGATCACCACATCAGGGGGCTGGGAAGATGGTGAATTATGCACAGGTTCTTAAAGCTTCCACCTTGAAGTTCCTGTCTGCTTACCTTTCATTGGCTCAAGCCAGTCACATGGCCATGGCTTACTTCCAACATGGCAGTGGAGTACAGTCCTACTGTGTTCCTGGAAGACAGAGGGTGGGACATTATTTGGTTGATAGCCCTAATTGCTACCAGGGCAGCCTAGGAAGATCCTAAAACTCCATGTGGGATGAGGGGTGGCTTTGGAGTCAAAGAATTGATTTATTTTCAGGCATATAAGATGTTCTTCAACTTTCGTTCTTTTTCTTTCTTTCTTTCTCTCTTTCTTTATTTCTTTCTTCTTCCCTCCTTCCTTCCTTCCTTGCTTCCTTCCCTCCTCTCTTCCCTCCTTTCATTCTTCCTTCCTTTCTGTCTTTCTTTCTTTCTTTTCTTTATTTCTTTCTTCTTCCTCTTTCTTTTTTGTACTAATATCTCGTGGTGAATTTTAATTTGTCACTGTGAAGGGAGTATCAAGAATATGAATTTAATGAGACTATGGTCAAGATGTGAAGTTTGCTTTTTGCCCCATTTTATGAGAAAATATTATTGTGATAAGAAATTAAATATTTTTCTATGTTGAACCTTATAAAGAAATATCAAATGTTACATATATGAGAATGCCAGCAATTCTCCATCAGTGATGCAAAATATACATGCCCTGTGCATATATCTGAATATTTGGTCCAGTATATTCTGATGGACTCACTCTAATATAATAATTTGACAGGAACTCTAATAACTGAATTTGGAATATAACTCCCCAGGTAAACTTGAATGGCACTCTTTTTCAGTCAACTTCATTTTGTTAAAATAAGTATCAGAGCATCAAGCCTTCAACAAATTAATTCTTTTAAAAGAGTCTATTAGTAATGAAAGAGATGGGGTAAGGTAAACTGCATCTTGAATTTTATTTTATTTTTTGTGAAAAAGCCTGGGTTGCGTCTGTTGTCTTAATGTGTCTCAAAGGCCAAAGTACCATGTATTTCCTTAAGCATATGCATCACCAGACGTCCTTTGTAACCTTGGAAGGAGCCTGGGAGGTGCCCAGGTCTCAGTGGTAAACTCCTGTTTGGTGTTGTCAGTATAGACTCACTTTCTTCAGGAAAGTCTTGACAGTGTCCAGCAAATGCCCCATTCATAGAATCTTTAACCTAAACTAGTCTGTACAGTCCAAAATGCTTCCATGTTCTCATTTGACATTGAATCCTTAGGACTCCATGGACTTAAAGTACTTAAAAAGAGTGATTTCCAAACTTCTGAAGTAGGAGCATCATTTTTGGCAGGGATAGTGCAAGAAGCTGTTTGCTGGAGGTGAGATTTGCCAGGTGAGATTTGCCAGCATGCCTGCCAATGTGCCTGCATGCCCCCTCCCTTTAAAAGCCATTCTCTTTAATCAGGCCTGGGGCTTCCCAGAAGGCTACGTGGAAAGGCAAATAATCTCCCGTTTTGTAATAGATTTAATTCTATTTATCTAGGAAACAAGAATTAATGCGGCAGATTTACTAGTCTTCTTCATAGTTGGTCTTCCCCACTAGAGTGTGAGCACCACAAATGCAGGGATTTTTGTCAGTTTCATCTACTGCCAGACCTGACGCACCTAGAAGGGTGTCTGCCAGAGAGGAGGCATTTAATACACAGGTGTTCATTGCATTAAGATCCCATTCATCCACAGGAAGATCCTCAGGAAGTGCGACGCAGTTTAATTGCTAATATTATGGGCTTTAGGGAAAACAGACCTAGGTTGGAATACCAGTCCTTTCCCTTAGTATTTATGTGCCCTTAGACATTTGTTTAGCCTCTAAGCTTCAATTTTTCCACATAAAAGGCAGATAATACGAGTAACTCTCTTGTTTTGGGGGGAATTATAGTATCTATAAAACATCCAGTACGGTACTGACACATAGCAGGTGCTTTGTAGCCTGTAGAGAGGGGAGGGCATCCCTCTTTAGGGCTGAGAGTCGGGGATGCTGGGATAAGCCGCGATGAATGGGGAAGCTTCTGTACTAGGGCAGAAGGAAGCAAGGGAGACCCTCAAACTTTCCCAGGTAGCTCTTGAATTTGGTTTTTGTAAAGGACTGAGGTATAGGACCTCCAAAGGAACGTTTTTCAAATATACATATGTAGCTACATGGGAAAAATGAATATTTACAGTTACACCAACATATATGTAGATATATGTGAAAAGTGAATTGAAAGCATTTGCATTTGAAGACATTTTAAGAAAATTTAAGAAAGCCCTCAGGTCCTAGGAGAGGGTGGGGAGTAGTGGCTTGGGGGAGGGGGGAATCCCAGAATATCACAAAACCAGAAATAGGAACCTCAGTGCTCTAAACATTTGGCATGATTTCAGAATATCTAATTATCTTCATTTGCATGCCACAAAAGGAGTTGAGGTTGATGCCTCCTGCTAATTAACTGTTTATTGGCCTGATGACTAGCTAGGGTATCTGCAACAGAGCATTCCCTACCTAGATGCAAAGCGGAAAAATGCATGTAGTGTTGTGAGTAATGAGAGTTCTCTGAAGATGTTTGGCTATTCCAGACGTAAGCCGTGATCTGTGGGAAAGGAGTGCTGACTGTGTTTGGAGACTTCAAAGACGTGAGCCATTGGACCATTCTTGTTTTCTAAATGTTAAGACAAACTGCCGTTAAGGAAGCAACCTGAGTTAGGTGACGTTATCTTATCTCCTCTACTGTTTCAGTTTAATACCATTGGTACTTAGACCACTGGATTTTTGTGACGATTAAGTAAGATGGTAGATACAGATATACATGGACCAAAAAATGTTGACTATACTATAGAATTGTTTGCTTTCTTCCTCTCACTTCTTGTTCTTTCTGGTCCCCTTTCTCCCATCTCCCTCTTCCTCTTCTCTGTTGGGACCCTCATCCCTCTGGAAGGAGAAGTTGGGGAGGGTTGTAGTCAGGAGCCAGTGCCTTCTCACTGGATTGACTTTGTTCTTTCTATTCTCAAGAAGGACAGGAGGGAAGGTAGCTTAGAGATCATCTGGTCAAGTGTTACTTAGCTGGAGGAACTGTTTTAACCCTAAACAAATCTTAAGTAGAAGCTTGTATATGCAATAGATTTTAAGAAAGAGGTGCTCAATAAAGATGTTTAAAAACAAAAGAGTAATTGTTGAGAGAAAAATAAAGATGTCCATTTTAAAATCAAAAAAAAAAAAAAAAAATTTAAAAACAAAAGAATAATTGTTGAGAAAAAAAAAAAAATGTCCATTTTAAAAAAAAAAAAAAAAAAAAAAAAAGGTGCCGTGTCTTGAGTAGGAATATAAGGATGGAAGTGGGTTTAGATCCCCCTGCACTGCACTTCCCCAAAACAACCATGTCCCCCAGTACATCGTGTGAAAACAAAGGCTTCTTCCCCAATATCCTCATTTTATATAAGAGGACACAGAAGACCTGAGAGGTGAAATGACTTAGGCCAAAGAAAGAATGCCTGTGGGCAAGCCTGCTTTGATGACTGAATGACCATGAAAATTCACTGCCTGGTGCTTTGGTTAAAGGGAAAGCATCCAGACATTGGTATAAAGGAATACACTATCCCACATGAAACTCCATGAGGTTGTAAAATCTTCATTCTTTAGCCTGCTTTGCCTTGACGTGTCAATCTCTCTCGGCCTCGGTTGGTTCCTCATTTGCAAAATGAAAGGGTTGACGAAATGAGCTCTAAGATGTTGTAATTCAATAATTCCAGTGTTTTTTTAAAATGAAGAAAGCCTTATATAGAAGCAATATGCAGCATAGTGAAAGTCACCTTAGATTGGGACAGCAGGCTTAGTCACCCACACGTACTTTTTGAGGGACTAGTATGTGCTTGCCAGTGTTTTAGCGTTTTGGGATAAATCAGTCAACAACGTAGAAAAATTGCACTGGTCTCATGGAGTTGACAGCTGATCAGAAGGCAGCTTTGTGTGTGTGTGTGTGTGTGTGTGTGTGTGTGTGTGTGTGTGTGCCATTTATGCCAATGAGGGCCATTGTGCAGACTGGCCACACCTGTGCTGTTGACGGTGCTCATCTCCAGTAAAACTCACGTTGTCTATCAATGAAGTGTCTACTTGTGTTGGGGGCTTTCCAAGTTTTACTCTAATCCTTACAATAACCCTGTAAGGTAGGTGTTATTATTCCATTTTATACGTAAGAACACTGAAGCTCAGGGCTTTTGCACAAGCTGCCAAAGGCTACTTTAAAAAAGTGTAGAAAAGGTGGGATTTGCCCCAAAGCCCCTGACTCTTCCTCTGTGTCCTCATTCTTTGTCCTCAGTAACAGATGCCCTCTTATGAGGGGGAGACCAGAGAAACACTTCCACAGAACACTGTGCCATTATAGAGTTGTATTTAAGGAAAACACGCTTAGTCATTTATTTAAGCTAATCCAACAAATACTCTTTTAGGAAGTCTAGGAAACACGCTGTGGCACATATATGCCTTTGCTTTTGGAGCTGGGCTGAATAAATAACATTGCTGGGGATAAAGGAGCATGGAGACTTGGCATTACTTGGTCTCCCCAGTGTGACAATCTCCAGCGGAATCTAGTGCTGAGTTGATTCACAGCGACTGTCATGCCAGCGTAATAGCTGGTGTCCCAAGCCAGGGCTTCATTCCGATGGCCAGCCTCTCCTGCTTCAGTCCCTCGGATTGGAGCAGGTCGGTTTGCTTTTGTAGTCTCTCCGTTTATTGATCAGCCCCTGTCGCGTCCGAGGTGGTCCTCACATGCAATTGAGCCCTCCACCTCCCAGACCTGCCTCCCTGCCTCTCCATAACCTCTGGATACCCTTTCACCTGGGCTGTCAGAATAATGAAGGCTTGACTTCAGTACTTTCCCTCATTTCTCTGTTCACTGCTCTGCGGGTTAATGCAGATTCCAGACTTCAACAAGCAGCTGTTAAACATGTCATTAACACGGCTTGGGCTGCAAATGAGACTCTGCTACTGGGATTACTCCGTGAGCTATAGTTTTGTGATGAGCTTTGTCAATCACAGCTGACCCGCTGTGTACCGAATAGAACTCAGATTATCTTCTTTCTTCCTCTGACTCTTGTCATTTTTTTCACAAAGAATTACTATTCTACTCCCCGAAAGATTGATTACTTGCACAAATAAGAGAGTCTGAGACATTAATACAAAATTCACAGGCTTTTCTTTATCTCAGACCTGCAACTCCCTCTACATTTCCTCCTGGTAATTATATTAGAATTGTGTACTCTAGGAATTGCCATCTGATTATTATGAACCTAGTTTTGTCATGACAAAAATGAGCTTAAGTCTTGTTTTTTTGGAAAATGATCAGTACAGTGCACTGGATGGGAGAGAAGGAGATTAAATCCAACTTGCTTTCATCCATGAATGCTTTCATCTCTTTTTCAAACACAGGAAATGATTACCACTGCTATAAGCTGCAGTTCATATGAGTGAAAAAGGATAAGGAAATATTGAAAATTCTGTAACCAACAGTAGGACATAATATAGGTCCCTGGCCCCCACTGAGCGACATGTACTTTATTTTTCCATACTGCCAATGTCAAGAGTTTCATATTTTAAAGGGAGTCTTACCTGGAGGTGTGACATTACAAACTGAGGAATAAACAAATGGACTTTTCTTTCATTTGAACTATTTTGTTTTTCATAGAAAATTAGAAGATAGTATTTATAAAAGTGAATAACTATGAGCTAAAGTGCAACATTCGTTCATGTTTATAATTTACAAAAAAGAGAAGGCAAAGCACTCATTTCATTATATTATATTTTCCAATATGTCATCAGGTAGACAGAAAGCTCTTCAGGAGCAGTGACCACAGCCTATTGCCTTTACACCCCTGATGTCTTGTATGCGGTAGCTATTTGATAGATAATTATTAAGTTAGTGAATGAATGAATGAATAAGTGTTCTGTGGGCGCATTACTGTGTGTTATCTTGAGATTAAAGAACTAAACACAGCTTATAGTTATTCATGTAGAGAAACATCAACTGTGTCCTTTCTCTCTGTTTCACACACACACACACATCCTAGCAAGGCTTACATGCCAGTTTACTTTCCAAATTAGTCTCTACAGTGGGCCTTCTAGTGAGAGTAGGTACTGAGACTCTCCTGTTATCAGTTATCTGTTGTCATTATAATGCTGTGTAACAAAACCACAAAACCTTCAGTGCACACAGCAAAGAGCATTTATTGCTTATATGTGTGGGCTCAGCTGGGGGCTCTGCTGATTGGGGCTGGGCCTGATCACGTGTCTGGGAATTGGCTGCTGTGTGAGCTGAGATGGCCTCCACATGGACAGACAGGACAGTTTGGCTCTGCTCCAAGTATCCCTCATCCCCCAGCTGGCCATCCTGGGTGTGTCTCCTGTTGATGGCAGCATTGTCAGAGTAAGAAAGCCCAAGCCAGAAGGCTCCTGAGGCCTTGACTAGGGACTGACACGCCCACTCTCTTTTATTGGCCCAACTCAAATAGGAGGGTTGGAGGAATGCACTCTGCCTTCGTGAGAACTCCAAGCCACGTGACAAAGGGCATTTTTAGTGGGAGGGCTGAGGAGTTTGGCCATTTTTGCAAATTTGCTGTTAAATGAATCCCTTAAAAACAAAGGATATCAGTTACAGTGAATCAAGTGCATTGTCATTCGTTCAGGTGACCTCTTTGTAACTTCTAATCACAGGTGCAGAAAATAGAACTCTTCTGCCCAAAAGGAAGAAATGTGCATCTTCCTCTTATTTGGAATCATTGTTTAGTTCTGGGCCACTTGAAAACACAAGCTTTTTCTGCAGCCTGCTGGCATTCTTTCTGCTCTGTGGGTGTCAATAAAAGAGCAACAGAGACAGTGACAAGACTGCTCGCAGAGAAACAGAACAAAAGGTGAAAGGAAGGTGGGGACGATGTAGGCAAAAAGAAACAGTGCAGACTTCTGCTCCAAAACCAGAGGCTCTAGCTGCTCTCCATCAGCCATGGCAGAGGTAGGAAAAGAAGAGACGTGGCTCTCAGGGATCAGCAAGGTGGTCGCTCAGCAAAGCCCAGGACCCAAGGTTATTTGGATATTTCATATTTTGACCCATTTACATTTCATGAGCCCCAAATAGTGCTCCTCAGTATTCAATATTTTTCTCCATTGATTTTAATTAAGCTCACCATCGGTTCTCAACCCTGATGAACAGGGAGAGTGTTTTCTATCAACAAGCGATCTGGCTTCTGAAGCAGGATGTCTGGGGCTTGTCCACATCTCCTTCAAATGTTTTCTCTTCCATCCTGTGGCGTGATTCTTGGAATGTGACATGAAGACACATTCAGCTGCTACAACATAAATACGTTCCACTCTGTAGCTGTGAAATTTACCAAATTATTCCTGATTCAGACATGTCATCTAGAACATGGGATCAGTAGCTGCTGTGTGGGAAGCGGTGCTAGGTGCTGTTCATGATGGGACGTGCTTGCATACCTCCATTTAGGTGTCAAATCATATGGGTCCCCTCTTGCTTTCCAGCATCTCCTCTTCATTTGAAGCCTCCAATTTTTGTGTCTCTGACTAGAGCAGGGAACAGATGTGTTTATTTGGTGTTTAGTCCATTAATTGCGTTACTTGTTGAGAAATGTCTGCTTTATCTTTACGATGAGGAAAAATCCCAAAGGCAAAAAGCACAGAGCCAGATTCTTCTACTTATTCATCCAAAGATGGCTTCAGGAGGTGGATTAGGCTTATTGTTAGAGCAATGCCAGTCCAAGAACAGGGTTTCCAGGAGGTAGGTTAGGGTCACTTCATTACATAGTCTGTCTAGTTAAAAAGCGTACTTTGTGCAGTTTTAATGAGTGTACATTGGGAAATGAAAAACGTGGGTGCGATCAAAATCAGAACAGGATGGGGAGTTTGAGTACAGTGTTAGCAAAGGCCACTGAGATTAGGCTCCCAGTGTTTTGAGTAATCCTACTTAGGTATAGAATTCTGGGAAAGGGAAAGGGAGGAAAAAAGGAAAAACACAAGGAGGGAGAAAATCAACTGACCAAAATTCTCCTTCTGATTATAAAGTAAACAAGTTTATTTTTTTAATGGGAAAAAAACCCTACATTTCATTGGTTATCTATTGGCTGCATAATAAATTATCCCAACATTTAGTGGCTTAAACCATAACACTTATTATCTGACTGTTTCTGTGGGTCAGGAATTGGTGGCTGAGCAGAGAGTGTCTGCCTCAAGGTCTCCTGTGAGGTTGCAGTCAAGCCGGGGCTGTGGTCTTATCTGAAGGCTCCACTAGGAGTGGGAAGGTTGCAGGTGTGGATCTGTCTCTAAGCTCACCCAAGGGCACTTAGTGACCTATCACACGGCTGCCTCACAATATGGCGCCAGCTTCTCCAGGACCAGCAGCCAGAGAAAGAGCAAGAGAGAGCTCAGGATGGAAGCAACAGTCTTTCTAAACCTAGTCTTGGAAGTGACATCTGCTCAGTTCTCTTTGTTAGGAGCAAGTCAGTCAGTCTCACTCCCTAAAGGAAGCAGTCTCACACCCTAAAGGAAGCAGGTGGCACAAAGGCCTCACTGGTGGGTGCTGGGAATTATTGGCAGCTGTGTTGGGAGGTGCCTGACACATATACAAAAGCACAGAGGAGACAAATCCTTAAAAATCATCTGTAATCTCATCACCCAGAGATAGTTATCTTTCAGTTTTAGGTACATATACATACAGACATTTTTCTATACTTTGGGATACATTTATATCATTTTCCTTATTTATTTGAAAATACACACATATAAACATGTTACCTATTATCATTTGGTAACCCAAATCCTGTTATTGCACCCAAACCTGCTCTTAGCACCGAATTTACAGTGTGTGTGTGTGCCTGCAGGGGAGCCAATCTCTTCAGATAACTTATATTTATTGTCAGTATCATGATTGTCACACATTGATGAACTTGATTAAACTGGCATTTTATGTTTTGTCAGTATTGTATTTTGAAGTGTACTATCAAATATACATGCTCATTAAAGTTAAGGATTACCTTTAACATACAAATTTATTGTTCAAAAGAAAATAACAACATTTCAACAGAGTTGATCAGATGATGTTTCATTATGCTCAGAATAAAAGGAGACAAATGGACAAGTTAAAGGTAAAAAAAAAAAAATAGAATTCTTTCCTATTAAATGTAGAATTAGCCGTTTTTTTGCAAGATAGCATCATGTATCACATTAAATTAATTTTGTTAAATGAACTTTTATTGGTTAGTGGTCTTGTTTGTGTTTGATTTGAGCTTTACAGAGAGAGGTATAAGAGGTTATGAACATAAAGAGTTTAGAGCCACTTAAATATTATTATTTAAATGACTTTGTGAGGCAAACATTTAATGATGGTTGGCTATTTACGAGAACTTTTCCCTTTAAGGCATGGGGGCGGATTCATTACTAATCTGCCCGTGTTAGTAGGAGTGCACTGATGTTTTGGACCACTTCTCTTGCTGCATCTAAGATCTCTCTTCATTATCATTGCCAATAACATCTTAATTCACAGTTATTTCTTCTTTCTTTTCATCCAGAATATCTATCTACTTAGCTAAGGTTGCATTGGCTAATAATAATATTTATCCCCCCATCCTCTGCCAACTGATAGTATATATGTAGTATCAATTCAATACCAACACAGAAATGTTTTCAACCATATACTAGGCACACTCTTCCAGAAAAATTCTTCAGTCTAATGAAACATATACTTTAGAAAGGGAGATAGACTCTGTGTGTGTATGTGTGTGTGTGTGTGTGTGTGTGTGTGTTTTAAATACTACTAAAGTATATTAAAATGTTAGATAGTGGTAAGTTCTACAAAGAAAAATAAAACAAGTGACACTGAAAGCTAATCTGTTGAGCCTTGACTTTTCATTACTAGATCCCAAAGCCTGTCAGAGAGAGAGGTGGTCATCTTGTTTGTGTAAGGAGCCAGGAGAGTACTGCTCAGAATTCTGTCCACTCAGCACTGGCTGAACACTGGAATCACCTGGAGAGCTTTAAAGATGCTGTGTCTGGATCCCACCCCCAAGAGCATTTTTTGTAATTAGTCTGAGGAGCTCTGGCCTGAGTATTGGGATTTTTAACAGCGCCCTAGCCGATTTCCAGAAGCCAGTCTCTGGCTCAAAGTATAAAGCCCCCAGGTGAGGCGTTTGTAGATTGGTCTCAGCATAGATCAGAGGGTGCCAGGCTCCTGCTTAAGGCTCCTCGGTTGCCCACTCAGGCCACCGTGGTGTTGCTCAGAACTTCCGGATGGCAATTGCAAGAATCACTCGTGGTGTGTGTTAAACATCCAGATTCTTGGTATCCTCTCCTGATCTAGTGAATCAGAATCTCCAGGACCAGGACTAGTGAAGTATCCTGGCTCTTTCTAATGAGCAAAGTGCTCTTATAATTTCCTGGGAAGAAACATTATGATAGTCCCGTGTTAACATTTTACAACAGGCGGCAAAGGGATTTTTTGGTAAAGGGTCAGGGATGGTTTTGGAATGCATATTGGGTTGTTTAGAGGTAATTCATGAAGGGAAGGGTTTTTAAGTTGATGGTGGGATTGTTCCTGGTACTGTGCATTTTCGGTGTTCTCTCTTGTTTTATGAAAGTTTCCTTTATCTTTGTTCTCACATAGAGTGATGGAGAATTTGTTACCATCTTTAATGACCTAGGAGGCACATTTGTAATGAAAGTATAATAAGCTTACATGTATTTAGTTAGGTGATATTTATTTATTTAAAGAAGATCTCAATTTTTATTTTTTATTTTTCAAAAATATTTATTTAGGGCTTCCCTGGTGGCGCAGTGGTTGAGAGTCCGCCTGCTGGTGCAGGGGACGCGGGTTCGTGCCCCGGTCCGGGAAGATCCCACATGCCGCGCGGAGCGGCTGGGCCCGTGAGCCATGGCCACTGAGCCTGCGCGTCCGGAGCCTGTGCTCCGCAACGGGAGAGGCCACAACAGTGAGAGGCCCGTGTACCGCAAAAAAAAAAAAAAAATTTAAAGATCTCAATTACAGCTGATGGAGAATCTGAGGCCAAAAATGTAGGGAATTTAAGAGGACTTTACCTGATAGTACTGTTGGTCAGCAGCTGAGCAGTGTCCAGTTCTCTGTGTTTCTATGTATTCTTACTCTTGGGTTTTTCCACCTTGGCAAACATGGACTATTCCCCTTGTTTTCATTTCTAAATTATCCTGACCATTTGCCTGACTGTCCTTAGCCTGTAGCTTGAGTGCTATTTTCCTTTTGCAACTTAAAGTATGCTTCTAAGGTTACAGAATAATAGAGTTCTTTTTTTTTTTTTTTTTGCGGTATGCGGGCCTCTCACTGTGCCACCAGGGAAGCCCAATAGAGTTCTTTTTAGTAATGAATTAGTCTGGGTATTTTTACTTCATCACCCCTTAATTAAAAATTGTGAGATAATTTTGCAAACATGTGGATTATGGAACAACGAAAACTTTTTTTTTTTTTTTTTCTAGTACGCGGGCCTCTCACTGTTGTGGCCTCTCCTGTTGTGGAGCACAGGCTCCGGACGCGCAGGCTCAGTGGCCATGGCTCATGGGCCCAGCCGCTCCGCGGCATGTGGGATCCTCCCGGACCGGGGCATGAACCCGTGTCCCCTGCATCGGCAGGCGGACTCTCAACCACTGCACCACCAGGGAAGCCCGAAAACGTTTTTTTAGATAAGTACTTCATGTAGATTTGAATGGTCAGATAGGATTTATAATCCAGCTTGCTGAGGGAGATGGTGAAAGCGTTTCACTCTGAGACAGTAGGAAGATCGTTTCTGTCCCAGGACTACAGGGGAGGGAACGGAATAGTTTGGTCATGTCAAGAGAAAACTACTGCTTTCAGGAGATAAACTTCCTTCGTCACTGATTTTCTGTTATTAACTTATTGTCAGGTTTGAGCTCTTTCTTGTTTTGCTCATCTGTCTAGAAGTGGATGCGTGGAAGAGAAGTGATTCACACAAAGTCACAGGCAGCATGTGGTGGTGAGAGAAAAGTAAAACCAGAATTCCAGCAAGCGGGTTATTTACACGGTTCTTCCATTTGGGGTAGGAGGTCTAGACCCTTTGCCGATAGTCAGGATTTAACTGGTCTAGACAAAAATGTGACAGCTCTTAGCAGGGGTCTTCCCTCCTTAGCAGGGCTTTCCCCCCTGCCTCGCACACATGACTGTCTCTCAGTTTCATTCCTAAGGTCTAGGCTTATACATCACCTCCTCAGAGAGGCCTGGCACTGCTCTAAGCTCCTGTCCCTATTTTTCTTCATGCTGCTTGGCACTGTTTGTGGCTATGTGATCATTTGGTGATTTTGTGTCTCCCCCTGTAGCCTCCAGTTCACAAGAGCAGAGATGGTATCATTTCCCCAGTCCTCTGTTTTCAGTGCCTAGCGCAATACTAATTATTATCGAGGGAATAGAAGAGTGGACCAGGGTATGGATGCTGTTTCCTCCACCTGGAAGGCCATGTCCCCAACCTTTCTCTCTGAGATACTAAAACAAAACTCAGTGCTATTGTGTAAATATCATTTTTTGTTGTGAAAAGTTGCTGTACTTTCTTCTGCTAATAGAATGGTCATTTCCATTTATGTTCCTTAAGCTCTTGCATATGTTTCTATAATTATAGTGGATGCTGAAAACTCGTTAGTTTTATTTTTCTCTAGCCCTATAACACCCACACTGTAGTCCCCTCTGTGGCAGAATTGTGTCTTGTTCAGCTTCAGGTCCCTTTCACATAGTGGATGGTGGAGGCATCAGCATTGTGGATGGTAGGTAGAAGGATGAGGGAGGGAGAGGTTCTGGGGGAGATGAGCCCTTCACCAAGGCAAGGGACTTCTGGGTATGTACGATTTTGTAAGAAGGTGGTTTTAGATTTTTCTAAGTCATTTCCATTTCCGAGGCGTCATAGAAGCAATTGATGCAGGTTGTAGCCATACTTCTCAGAGCTAGTTGATTTTGAACTAGTGCTATTTCCTGTCTGAGCCCCGATTCCTCATATGTAAACTGCCTCATATGTATCAATAAGCACCTCCTTTTTATGAGAAATATCCCATACCTCATGTCATCTTGGGCTGTATTGTGTCTCTTTCTGAGGATGTCAGGAACTGCTGCTTCTGGCCAATGATCGGCAGCCGTGTACTGTTGGTGATGAGTATGTAGGAACTTTATTTGAACTGTACAATGAAGGTTGATTACACTTTGTCTCACAGCGATCAAAGCAGTCACATTGGCAGGCGTGTCCACCGAGAAACCACATATACTGAGCTTGGCTGGTGAAAAAGAGTGTGATGAATTCACCCACTCAGGATCCTGGGGGAGGCTGGTGTTTGTGCCATTAGCCGTTTTATTATGAGGCAGTTTACTTTTGGAGCACAATCAAAAAGACCTTTAGTTTGTCAAGTATCAAAAGACTTTCCTATAAAATCCCACCTGATTTTTTAAAAAATGTAGTATTGAAAGTCAATATGACAACGAATCTTCAGACTTGTGCGAATTTTTAGCCTTTACTGCTTTCTCTCTCTCTTTTTTTTTCCTTTACATTTGGTGGGTAGGGACAGTCGTGGTGTCAGTGGTAGTTAGAAGTCATGAGACAAGACGCAGACAGGATGAGGACACAGAATCAGAGGGAGAGCACGTGAAGCTACGCTTACAGCTGGCAAACCTAAGGAATTCCGGAATTTCTCTAAACAGCAGGCTTTTGGGCTCAGCTGCAGGCAGCCCAGCACCAGAGCTAGCAGTAACACCAAAAAATTTAGCTGAAGTTAAAGTGTTCTGCTCATCACCGATAGCCCCGCAGCCCACGCTAATGAGAGGGATAAAAGAAAATTAGAAATAAAAGGACATTTGGTGTGGAGCACACACCAAGAGGGAAAACAGGAATTCGGTAGGCTCTCCTGGTCTGCCTTTGCCTGCTAAGGCAAATCAACCGTCTCTCTGTTGCGTGAAGGCCATTCCTCCTGCAGCCCTCCAGAAGAAACGCTGAGCCTGCCCCCCTTTTTCTGAAGCATTTGGAAGTCTGAACACTCCATTTCTCGCCCCTGCCAGCTTTTGAAAATTGGCCTCTCCCCTCCTTGGGATTTAGCAGCAGAGTCAGCAGTGACTCTACAAAGCCCCTTGCACACTGGGGGTTAAGGCCGAGGGTAGGGGCTGGAATTTTCAGGAGTAAGCAGAATCTTAATGCCCTCGCCCCAGATGGCAAGAGGAAATGAAAATATACACCTGAGTGTATTTGCGTGACTTTGGGGCTGCAGGGCTGGCGGTGCTTCCAGCCACACAAGGGTTGCCCACACTAATAACTGTAATCAGACCCAAATTATGCACTGCCAATTGATTTACTTATTTTCCCCGTCAGAAAGACAATGCCTCACCAAAAAGTCGCAGACAGTCCTTTCCCTGTAAAGGCTGGGGTGCTCGATGTACATTCCGAGCCACATGCGGGAGTGCGGAGAAGCCAGCTACCACGGCTATTTAATCAGGAGTGTTTGTTGATTTGAGCAGAGGCCCTATGCTGTGAAATGAAAACAGAAAACCAAATTTTCTTGAGCAATCTTGCTGTTCCTGCTTCAGGTGCTAGGCCATTTCACTAAAGCAGCTCAGACGAGAATGTCATTAGTTCTTAAGCCCCAGGTGAATTTGCCACTGTTCCACATGATTAAGCCAGATAATTGTGTGTTGATAGCGAATGTGGTTGGTGAAATACAATTTCTAGGACCTTCCTAAACAAACACAATGTAAGAGTGAGTCAGAGTGCTGTCATTTTAGTCCTTTGTCACAGGTTTTGCACGGCAGACATCTCTGGTGAGGGCTGGCAGGTAATTCAGTGGCGATGGCCATCCCTGGGTTCTTAAAGGTGACCTGGCTTGGAAAGTGCATCACACATCATTCTGCATTTGTTTAGGGAAGGAAAAAAAAAAATCTCATTAGAGGGCCGGCTTCTACCGGTACCTTGTTTTGGACCCTGAATGTAAATGCTTACTTTAAGTTTGTTTTAAAAAGCATTCGTGATTTCAGAGATCCTTTCTGAAGTGTGTAAAAGTACCGACGTCTCCAATGATAAAAACAACAACAACATCTGCCAATGGCAAAATATAGTCGACTTTCGGGGCCAAGTTTTTGGAAGCAGCCAATGTGTTTGCACGTGTGATTTTCTTTCTCACATATAAGTTTCTGTGGATATGAAAATGTCTATTTGTATTTACAAATCAGGTGTCTGTGTCTTCAACGGCTTTTCCCGCACCTAGATATCAAGGTGTCTGTGTCTTCAATGGCTTTTCCTGCATCTAGATATCAAGGCTTTTTCCATTTGTGGTGTGAAGGTGGAAGGTTTTTAATTTGTTGATGGTGGTGTTTGGCATGGGAACTTGGTGATTTTATTATCTATATTTTAAAAGCAAATTTACTTTTCAGACGGATCATTTTTCCTGGCAATGTGTGCCTTGTTTTATTCCCCACTTCCCCTCAAAATTTAAAAAAAATTATAACATTGTATATTCTGATAGGTTTTTGCGTACAAAGTGCTCATTTGATCATTACGAAAGAGGACAAGCCATTGACGTCCGAAGCAAAAAGAATAAAAGCTAAAAATGGAAGCCAAACTAGAAGGGCAGGAAAACAACAGCCCTTTGGCTGGTGTGAGAAAATACACACATCTGAAGTGGGCACAGCTGTGTGGTCGAGGGCTGGCTGCTAATGTGGGCACTTCACAGTCAACAGCAACAGTCAAAATCATGACTGTGAAAAATGCACAATGAAGCCCCAGAGCCCTAGCAGGTATGGAGACAGGATTTCCTCTCTCACATCCCCGCTTGAACACTCGCAGTGATGGAGAGGTCCTTGCCTTTGGCATGTAGGGTAGTCCTGTGTGCGTCAGGGCTGCAGCAGGGTAACCACCTGAGGATGATCGGAAACGCTTTGCCTGGCCATCACTTTGGGCCATCACTCAGATGCCTTCCAGGGCTGCAGCCACCACCTCCACAGTCTCTGCTCCAGTGGCTGCAGCCACATTGGGATCGAGCATGTCCCCCCTGGTGAGTCCTTTCTTCCAGGCATCCTTGGATGGCTTGGTCTTCCAGCTCTTCCAAACTCCTCATAAGATACTTGTTGCAATTGTGGTCCCCTTTGTCAAGGGAGGGGAAGAAAAATTTTGGAGGGTAGAAGACAGATAATCCAGGACAGAATTGTTTCGAAAGGAGGTAGCCCTGTGACAGCAGAGTTGGTGGTGGGTTTCTTCTTTTCTGTGCAGTCGGCAAAAGTCCCAGTGGAAGTGGCTGGCAGCCAGAAGGGGGTGCAGCTGAGAGACCCTGCCTGACATGGTGCCTGTAACTCCTCCACTCATCCCTCCTTCAGTTAGAGCACATGGAAACCTGACACTCTTTGTCTTAAACACTTGGGTTATCATACAGGCATGAAGAACCAATCACTGGGCAAGACCCAGCCTTGACACTGGGAAAGCCCCACCCTAGGTGAGAATTCCCGGGATCAGCTGTGACTTTGGACAACTCACTTCGTCAACATGCTCTCCAGTTTTCTCAATTGTAAAATGGGAAACAAGGTGAGATTACATCTCATTTATTTACCTGCTCTGGAAGTCCAGGATTCTTTCTAAGTAATATTGGACCATTAAGCTTTGGTGGAGGAAGGATAGGGTTGGGAAGGCCGTGGGACTCCGAGCACAAGAAACTTCAAAGTAGGATAAAAGTATAAGATCCTAAAGTAGGATTGAGAGAAAATGCTTCATCGGGCATGATGTGGGCTGTTCATGGCTGAGAAGGTGCTGGAAACAAGGGCAGCTTGCTAACCCTTGGCTGACTCTGCCAGCAAGATGATGTTGACCCTATCCAGAGTGGGAAAGCATCCCCTGCTTTCGAAGATCAACAAATTCAAGGAGATGAGGCACCTTGGGTACAAGGAAACCTTAGTAACAGTCTGAAGCCCTGAAGAGGTGTTGGAGTTATTACTAGAAGACAGCTTGGTTGCCAGAACAACAAGCATAGAGGAAGCTGGGTCAGAATGCAGTCTAGGGGATCAGCGGGGACATTTTAACACTTTAAAAATTAGGATGATGGAGAGAAAAAAGGATCTGTCAGGCTTGAGAACTCTGCCTAACATTCCAGCATCCTGAAAAATTCCGCAGTCTACATGGGACCATGTTGTGCTAAGCATAAAGGCGTTTTAAAAAGTAAAGTTAGGGCTTCCCTGGTGGCGCAGTGGTTGAGAGTCCACCTGCCGATGCAGGGGACATGGGTTCTTGTCCCAGTCCGGGAAGATCCCATATGCCGCGGAGTGGCTGGCCCCGTGAGCCATGGCCGTTGAGACTGTGTGTCCGGAGCCTGTGCTCCGCAATGGGAGAGGCCACAACAGTGAGAGGCCCGCGTACCACAACAACAACAACAAAAAAGTAAATTTAAAATATTCTTGAAAATGGTACGATAGGTTTAAAAAAGTAGAAAGTAGTAAACGGTCAGCTCTGAAACTGGCGTTAGGCATGTTTGTACGACTTGTTCAGATTTATGTCCATTTCAAAACACATCTAAAAAAGTTGCTGGTCTCCTTTATTTTAACTTCACAGGAAATCTTTCTGTTAAAGACTGTAGTGTATGGGTCTCTGGGAGCAGAGGGAATAAGGCAGTTGGCAAAGCTAATTCTGCCCGAAATCGTGAGCCTGACCTTCTGAAAGAGTGGTGACCAGCATGTCCAGACTCGCTGCCCACTGCTTGCACACGTCCCCTCACCACGGAGCAGGGGCTGTCTACCAAGTGGTAAACAGAGTTGAAGCTGGAGCCAAATCACTGGTCCAAGACCTTGGGTGTTTCTTTCACAAAGTGTAGCCCATGTTTAATGTGGAAAAGGGAGGGATGCAATTGTTCTCTAATGAGAAGCTGGGGTACTGTACTTGTCCACTGGGAGACTGGGGCTATAACCGCCTGGTTTCTATTACCAGGAATGGCAGGGATGCTGCTAAACTCACCTGCTCTGTATACAAGGCATCTCTGGCCTCTCTCCCCAGCCACTTTGCCCCTCCTAGCCTTACCCATTTATGTCTATTAATGGGGGGAGATAGCTGCATTTTCCCCCAAAAGAGTGTAGGGAGGGCTATAAATCAGACACTAGGTAAGCAAGACTAAAACCCAATCCCATCAGAATGATTAGATTCTGTCCTACAAAGTACTTTGAACATCACTCCTGTGAGTTCTTAGATGTAATATTTGTGGCTCAGAAATGCTTTTTCTTTGTTAAGTGATTGCAGCCAAAGGAAAGGAAATGTGTGGCAGCCAGCATTTTAAAATGAACCACTGTGGCCCTTAGCATTTTATAAGGAATCATAAATTTCAGCTGACAGCTTATTTCTTGATTCCTTTCTAATTAGAGACTTAATAATATATATTTCTTGAAGGAGAAAGTGGCCTGGGCTCTTATGATGCCAGAATCTTTGCTAAAAGAAAACAACCGAGGCCAGTGTCAAACCTACGATGGATTCAGTGCATCAGAGAGGTCCTGGACATCGTGCTACTAAATTAAGGGGAAACCAGAAGCATGTTTTAATACTTTTAAATAATTGTATCTAAATAGCCTTGCTCACTCCTTAAACAGCTAAATCTTTTTAATGCCTCTCAAAAAGAGTTCCAAATGGATTTAAATGGGTTTGATGAATGCAAAATTTCCCTCTCTACTTGTAACATTTCCAGAAATAGTGCAATTAATTTGATTTGCCTATAGGTACAAATCATTAGTAAATTGGGTGCTTCTGTTTGAAGAGGTTTCAGTCTTATTTAATCCTTTCAAATCAATGGGTTTTGGTCAAAAATAATCATTCTGTGAATTTTGAGACATCAGTCCTCAGTACTGGATTTTTCTATTGTTTTAATACTGTACCTCAGAAATTTCATTAAACTGTCTAATAACTAGGCATCTCCTTTGTGATAAGGACTTTTCATGTGCACTCATCATAAGAGCTTCTCATGCTATTAACAGTTCTTTAGGTCAAAATGTTTTAGGTTCTCTCTTGAATTTTTTTTCTTTTATTTACTAGAGTCAGCTCGGTATGAGCCTGCTTGAATGGTTTACTCATCTTTGAGCAGGACTCAAATGTCGGGATTCAGACATTTCTCAAATAAATCTCCTTATGATTTTATTCAAATGAACCCTCCAAAACTATTCTCTAGGTGTTTAGACAGGAATTGAGCCTTGCTAAGGATGAGAATGTGCTCCCCTGAAAGCTTTGGAATATTTTTGGGGGAAGCCTTTCCATTAGGAGACGCAATCATTTCATGCTCAACGTCAGGGATCCTATGCAGAAAAACAGATATCTGCCTGAAAACACCCAGTGGATGGTCATTTTCCATTACCATAAGTGGGAAAAATTATGGCCTTCCATGTGAACACAAAATCCCTAGCTAATGTCCTGAATACAGTGCAAGTACTCTAAGTGTCCCACATAGCTGTAACAAGCCACTGTGTTAAGATACACAATGTAAGCTCTACTTCCAGATCACTAATATATTACCTACGCTGTTAGCCAACAGTTGTTTTTACTGCTGCTCCATGGCCACTCTTAGCTCTAACATTTGAAGCACATATTCTTTCTGATGACACTTGGTGTGAATTTTAGCATAACTACCCATGATTCTGTGAGTTGCATATGGACTGTAATTCAAGGCTTTTCTGCATATTGCCTGGTTACGTAACTGCTTGGTATGTTGTATTGAGTTTGGGGGATATAGAAATAATACTTCTATATGAACTTTTGTCAAAAAACATTATATTGGAAGATGAAGATAAGTTATGTAGTTTTAAAATTAAAAAGCAAAAGAAGTATTGCTTCTGGCCATGCTGAAGTAACCAACCTGCACTCATGCCATAGATACCTGGAAAACTAGACAAAATTCTTAAAATGATTTTTTTAAAGACATTGAACACCAGGCACTGCAGGACTAGGATGCTGAAGAAGAGGGAAACAAACAAAGTGAGTGCTATGGACGCCCCAGTTTGCTGCTTGGAGTTCTTTAAAACTGGAGTGTAAGGAGGAAGAACTTAGGCAGAGAAGAGTGGCCTTACTGAGCTGACAAGACAGAGATTGTAGTACAGGTAGTTTCATGTGGCTGGAATTTTCAAAGCAGAGTACCACTGAAGAGAGAGAGAGGGAGAGGGAAGGAGAGAGAGAGGAAAGAAGAGAGAAGAGAGAACTCTTACAGGAGTTTCCTCAAGACTTTCTATGTACTAAACTGTACATGCATAGAGTAAAATTCCATGATCAGGGCAAAAAAATAATGACCAGTGAGTTGTAAGCTGAATACTTCCAGAGCTCACACAGAGCTGGGAGGCAATCACATTCCAGCTGGTCTGAGTGAAGAAATTCTGTTGCCTTTGCAGGGCCTTCAGTAGACACCTCAGCAGAGTGAGGCCTTGTTAGTATGGCTAAACTGCCCTCAATAAAGACTACTCTAGGCCCACCCTGATATAGCTTAAAAACAAGCTTCCAAAGGATAAAAATAACCTGGTAATAACTGTCTGCCAGAACAAAGCTCAGCACTTTACATAAAGGCCACAAAATCAAGCACTCAACAATGTAACAACCACAATGTGTAGCATCTAATAAAAATTACTAGACATTTGAAGAAAGAAAATGTGTTCCATACCTGGAGAAAAATCAGTCAATAGAAACAGACAGAAATGACAGAGATGATACAATTAGCAGATAAGAAATTTAAAATGAAGGACAATACTAACTGGCCTATCATATGCGTATTTTGAGTCCTAGCAGGAAAAAGAGAGAAGGGTGCTACAAAATAATTCAAGAATAATGGCCTAAAATATTCAAGTATAATAAAACTTATAAACCCATTGATCCAAGAACTCAAAAATCTCAAGTAGGATAAACAGTAAGGTACATGGTAATGAAATTCCTGAAAACCAGTGACAAAGTCAAAGATTTTGAAATCTGATAGAAAAAAAATGCATATTATATTAAGGGGTGTGAAGAAAAGAGTTAGTGCCAATTCTGTTAAGAAACTATGCAAGCCCAAAGTCAATGAAACATTTTTTAAATGCTGAAAGAACAAAAAATGTCAATGTAGAATTCTACATCCTGTGGGAAAAAAAAACCTTGAAAATAAAGGTAAAATAAAGACACTTTAAGAAAAACAAATGCTGAGAGAATTTGTCATCAGCAGACCTGCACTACAAGAAACATGAAGGGAAGTTCTCTGGGCTAAGTATAAGTAATACCAGATGGAAACTTGGATCTACACAAAAGAGTGAAGAATGTCAAAGATGTTAAATATATGGGTAAATGTTAAATAGTATTTTTTCATTTTTACAGTTATTTAAAAGATAACTGACTGTCTAAAGCTAGTAAACTAATAACAACATATTTTGGGGTTTCTAACATATGCAAAAATATGTGACAACAATAGCACAGAAGTTGGGAAGTGGGAAAGAGAAGTGTACCCTTGTAAGGTTCTTGTGATATATGTCATGATATAGTATTATTTTAAGGTAAATAAACTCTAAGATAAAGATGTATGTTTTAGATGCTAGAGCAATCACTAAGGGGCAAAACAAAGAGAGATATCTAAAAACAAAACAAACAGACGAGCAAAACCAAACCAAACAAAACACTACCAAGGGCTTCCCTGGTGGCGCAGTGCTTGAGAGTCCGCCTGCCGATG
>NW_006784423.1:3822111-3824156 GCF_000442215.2 Lipotes vexillifer | reverse complement strand
AAGAAAAAAAAAAAAAAAAAACGCTACCAAGAGTTATCCTACCAGGAAAATATTCAGCAGAGAGACGTTTTGCTGGGTATATCTGTAGATGGATTTATTTGAAGTGTTTGTTCACAGAGTAAAGTTATCTTTATTTTTAAACTCATTCCACAAAAATGTACGAGTGCTACTACATGTCTGCTCGTTGCTGTAGCAGGCAAAGGACTAGAAAGGGCAGAATACCCCACAGAGCTTGGGCAGCTCACAAGGGCTTTCCTGAAAAAGAGTCAAAACTTCACGTGGTTTTGTTTAAATGAAGCCTGTGGAAAGAGGGAGTCTTCTGAAAAGCCAAAGCAAAGTGAACAAATAGCACCATTGTATTTACTTCTGGTTGCAGGAGGGAGAGGAGTGGTCTCCTCTGAGCATTCACTCCCGCAGGGGATGGAGCAGGGTGGGAACTCTGGGAGCATGTGGACCCTGCGTGCCCCTCCTTGTCTGACGTTTGGCACAAATGTCCAAGGAAGCAGCTACGGCCCTTCAATTGCATGATGCAGTTAAGCATCTTCACCAAGGCCCTTTTCCACCCCTCCATCTCTATTGTGTGATGACGTCTAAGGTAATTAGGACAGTCGTTGTGTGGTGATCTTACTTGAGCCATTTATTTTAGTAAAATTCCCTTATTGTGGACTGAATATCTCTGTTCCCAGAAAATTCATATGCTGCAGTGCTAACCCCCAGTGGGACTGTTTTTGGAAACGAGACCTCTAAGGAAGTAATTTGGGTTAAATGAGAGGGCAAGGGTGGCCCCTGATCCAATGTGATGAGTGTCGCTACTAGAGACACATGAGATGTGTGTGTGTGTATGTGTGTGTGTGTGTGTGTGTGTGTGTGTGTGTACACACTGAGGAAAGGCCATGTGAAGGACAACAAAAAGGTAGCTGCCTGCCACCCAAGATGAGAGCGCTCACTAGACATCAGCCCCATGGGCAACTTGATCATGAACTTCTAGCCTCCAGAACTGTGAGGAAATCCATTTCTGTCCTTTAAGCTCCCCAGTCTGTGATAGTAGTTATAGCCACCTGAGGATACTAATATATCCCTGAACAATCTAAGCAGGGCATTTTAAAACCATGAGCCTCATGTCATTTGTGACCTTGCCAACTGAAGTTCGGGGAAGGATTGGTGCTTTTCCCATCGCTCCTGGGGTCAGAATCGTGTTCCCCTCCATCCGGGCTGGGCCTTCAGTCCCCTTCTCTCTGCAGTCAGGCTGGGCCATGGGAATACTGGGCACCAGCCTGCTGGACCTGGAGAAAATGCAGTCCCAGGGGCCTCCTTGCCTTCTCTTCCTTTTAATTACTTTTTACCTTTTCATCTTAAGTGCGTATTGTTTCCGCACTATCACTCTGCTTTCCCTGCCTGTCAACATGCTCCAAGCAGAATCGAGTTGTGTTGGTGTTTCTTGCCTGTAAACTGAATGGGTTGTTACTACCATTCTGGCCGTGTCTCCTTTTGCTTAGTCCCCACCAGCTGGGTACAAGGTGTTCGGTTCCCAGCCACTAGGCTGGGTAGTGAGTCAGGTGAGTCAAGTCAGACAATAGGAAATGTATCTCTGCTAGTGAAGCTGGGTCTTTGTCACTGAATACTATCACTCAAAAACAAAATTACACATTTCTGACTTTTCTTAAATCAATAACTTGAATCAGCATAGATCTTTTTATTTCCCATTACTTTTATTATTAAAAAGTGCAGATTTTACATGTGCTAGGTTATTTGAGTTTCCCCACCCTTAACTCTAGGGAGTATTTCCTGGTAATATGAAGAGACACTTATAAAAGGATTTCATAGTTTTCAGTCTTGGCATCTCTTCCTCAAGCTAGGTACTTTTGCAAACAGTGACCAAGTAAAAACAAACAAAAAAAAAAAACAAAGAAAAGCTTTTTGAATATTCTTTCCATTGACTGTGTTAAAAAAAAGACCCTCCCTCTGACAGCCAGTTCTTAGCATAACATTTAATATATAGTAAGTGTTCATATAGTAAATGTTCAATAAAAATCAGTGTGTAGGGA
>NW_006784423.1:3793092-3822030 GCF_000442215.2 Lipotes vexillifer | reverse complement strand
ATGAATACATTCTGAAATGAACTGTCATAACTCTCTGAAGCTCAATTTGAAAGTGATGATTCTAGGGAATTCCCTGGGGGTCCAGTGGTTAAGGCTCCACGCTTCCACAGCAGGGGGCTTGGGTTCGATCTCTAAGGAACTAAGTTCCTGCAAGCTGCGTGGCACGAGCCCCCCCACCCCACTGCCAAAAAAAGGGATGATTCCAAATCATACTATCCTTTATAAGCTTTTAAAATTCACAGGTTAAGAAATATTTCCATATTTAAATTAAAGCTTTTTCCCAAGGTAATTTTCCTACATGGTGAAAGAAAAATCTTTAATTAATTGAGTAGTTTGACCTCCATAAAAACAAAGATCAGTTGAGCTTTTCCTAAGCGAGTCCACCTAACAGGACTGTGTGGGTGGATGCATGGGACTCAGCACACGTTTCCTTGGTTCATCTCTGACCCTCGCTCATCAGGCTCACTCTTGTGAACATGGGGCCCGGTCACCACTGTTTGTGTGCCTGCTGGCTTTTCCTTATACCATAGAACTTCAGGGAACTTTTCCTTATACCATAGCAAGAGATCCAATGTCCTCCAGGAGACGACTTTCATTACTAATGCCTGAAGAGAGGTATTCAAAACAGACATTTTCTTTTGAACCATCCACTTGTACAATGTGTATTATTCCCCCACGCACACACACACTTTCTTTGTCCCAAACTTGTTGGCCCTTGCTCCACCTGCAATAATCCATTAACTTTTCAATGTTGGGAGGTATAGGTAATAAGTTAGAATAGAAGCTACCTCTTTGGATATCATAAAGCAAAGCTTCCCGTGTCAGGGTTAAATGTTTATTCTATACCCTAATGTGATGTAACCCATTGATGTTTTCAAATGAACGCTGCATAGGGGCAGCCCTACAGCAGCATCTGGGAGGGCGCTGGTTGGATTTCATGTGAAATGCACAAGCCTGAGTCTTCGTAATAGCAGATGACATCTTCATGTTTTAAAAGGCCTTCTGTCTTGATGGAAGGATTAGAATATACAAGGCAAGAACATGTGTTAAACACTTTCTTTTGACAGCGAGGGGAGTAAAATGAGGGAGGCTCATTAGTTTATAGGGTCTCAGTTTTGTTTCACTGCTCACATCCTGGAAGGCCTGTCCTCAGAGGTATGGAGGTGTCACAGGTTGCCCCAGGTCACAGTATTGCCTACATCAGCAGTCAGGGTCAAAGCATTGCCTACATCAGCAGTCGGGGTCAGGACAGTGTTTACAAAAAAATGTCAATATGGGAAATGGGTGCTGTGGACCTTTCACATTGGACATGCTTCCACACCCAAGTGCATGTCTCTGCCATGCCCTGTCTTGCATCAGAAAACCAAGAAAACAACAAATGGTTTCACTTTCTTTTCTTCCCCTTCCCATTTCGAATCCTAAAGTTTTGGTCCACATTACATTATTTTGCAGGAAAACAAAACGACAACAAAAAAACCTTTGCAAACCTGCCAGGAGACAGAGAGGCAGGAAGAATATTAAGCAAGGGAGAACACTTTTGAGTTGAGCTGGCAAAAGCCACTGTGTTTGCTGGAGGGGAGCATATTAAAGTGATCTGAACACTTCATTTCCCTATGGGGCCTGCCTATATGAGAGCAATTTAAGGTCCACTGCACAGAGCGATGGAACGTCCCTTCCACACCAGCCTGCCCCCTGTGGTCTTTATCAAATTTAAATGACCTGTGCCCACCAGGACAGATGTATACAGTTGTGCGTGTTGGCTAGGTATGCTGCATCTTAGATGCTGATAGACATCTTATGCATGAAACTATGGATTGGTAGCTCAGGATACAAATTATATTTTAATATGATCAACAAAGTTTCAGGTAGACCCCCCAAGGTTCCCAGCTTTGGGGCTTTGACTTGTTTTTGAGCTCAGAATCCTGAATACTTCTAAAATCCACCTTACAGGTACAACTCTGATGGAATAACCCACCTAATAAATCGTCTTGTCAGGGAGTCAGAGAGCTGCAGTGTAGTGTTCAGCACGGCTTAGACAGCCACCCGCCACCTGATCAGAACAACAGTCCTGCCCTGCAGCTGATGAAGGTAAGCGCCGTAATGCACTCAGTCCAGTGGGAAAGTTCCAGCTCTCCACACATCTGGGATTGAAACCTTCCCTGTGATCACTCACTCTCAGTGGAAGGTCTCAACCCTTTGCATTGCCGCGTGTGGGATCTCTGGATGCCCCAAGAATCCGCCACCAGCTAAGACAGTCTTTTTTTGTTCCTTCCTTTTCTTTTCTCATTCATTTTTTGTTACTTTCTGAAGGGGTCTACAAGGAAGGGTACCAGTAGCAAGAGGCCTCTGTCCTGGCTGGAAAGGGTGTTGCAAACGCATTAGGAGTTTGGGTGAAGGTGAAAGTTGTCAGGCTGTGAAAAATGGCATCAGTGTTGGCTGACCTGAAACAGGGCTGTAAAGTTCTATTCCTCACAAAGGCAAGATATATTATTGCTGTAACGCCATTATTCCGCTCCATCACTTCTAAACCTTGTTCCCATTATCTGCAAGTTAAATATAACCCAATGTAAAAACAGGAAGGACAGCGCCGAGTTGTCCAGCTTAACAGCACACACTTAAAACATAATAGAGCACTTGTTACTGTATTTTATGGAACGGAAACTCCAAATGTAAAGATGTATTAAGGAAATATCTCAAAGTTATTAGGGAAGGATATTTACAATTACAGATTGCTTTATATTATGCTTTTATGAACATCTCAGGAAATGAAATAGCCCTCAGCTGTAGAGAGTGAAGAGCGAGGTAATTTTCCTTAATACGGGTGATAAAATTAATCTGATTGAAATCGCGGGTGATTATTTCTCAGAATACTGAGTGGCAGTACAATCACTTACACTCTTTTATATTTTTTTAGTCAAAGCTCGGGTAGATGAAAGCTAATTACAAAGTAGTGATGTGAAGCGCTAAGGAAATAGTTTGTATAGCACAGAACAGGCACGGCTAATTGGGGTTTGTGATTACACAGATTGTTGTTAAGGAGAATTAACTACCAGCAGTCTCTCCTGCAAAGCTTCTCATCAAGGCAAAGTAAAAATAGACACTGGATCTGTTATTTATCTAATTATGCCTTGAATATTTTCACAAGCATGTTACACACTCTCACATGGTTGGTTGTTCAAAAACTTTTGGTCCCACGCTGCTTGTGATCAAAGCGGCGATATGAATTTTTTGACACTGGGCACTCCCCAGATCACTTTCCCCAAATCCCTGTTCACAGGGGACGCCCATTGAAGCCTTTGGCGCGGGGAGGCTGGGTGGGGATTACTGCGCCTGCTGGTACAGAGGATGTGATGATAGGGGGCGGTCCTGTGTGATAGAGCTTTATGGATACCTAGACGCCACCTGTTCAACATGTTTATATCAGAGGTGACCTTATCGCAGGCAACGTAGTAACTTCAGGAGAGCTTTGAGGCCTTCAGTGGGTAAAAATGAATTCATTAGAAAGGCACCAGATCCCCTTGACCTATAGCAATAATGTATTGCCTCCTTTTCGTGGTCATGCTCCTAATCCTTATATGTCCCTGAAAGCCCTCATTTATAGGATTTGTTGAAGCTTGTATCAGAGTCCGTTGAAGAAATAATTAGTTCTAATGACCACCTGTTTAATCAGTCTTCCTTCCTTCCTTCCTTTCTTTTTCTTTCTTTCTTTCTTTCTTTCTTTCTTTCTTTTTCTTTCTTTCTTTCTTTCTTTCTTTCCTTCCTTCCTTCCTTCCTTCCTTCCTTCCTTTCTTTCTCTTTCTTTCTTTCTCTTTCTTTCTTTCTTTCTTTCTTTCCTTCTTTCTTTCTTTCTTTCTTTCTTTCTTTCTTTCTTTCTTTCTTTCTGTCTGTCTTTCTTTCTTTCTTTCTTTCTGTCTGTCTTTCTTTCTTTCTTTCTTTCCTTTTCTTTCTTTTCTGTCTTTTAAATTTTTTTGGCCACATGGCATGTGGGGTCTTAGTTCCCTCACCAGGAATCGAACCCATCCCCCCTGCAGTGGAAGCTGGAAGTCTTACCCACTGGACTGCCAGGGAAGACCCTAATCGGTACTTCTTGAGTTGAGGGCCAGGACAGTAAAAACTGCCAGCAGGAGCTCAGGCAGAAGCCCCATCACATGCTCGCTATCCTGTCTTTACCTGTCTCCCTGCTACTCTGTAAAGCCCGGAGCCCTCTCATCACCAGCCCGGTGTTTTCCTGTCCTGCCATCCTCCCTGCCTTTCAGTCCTGCGCTCCTTCATTTAATGATTATCGAGGGCCTCCTCCAGGGGCAGGACCCTGGGTCCTCTCCAGGAGGGAAAATCGCCTCATCACTCGCTTATGTAAGATCATGGGGATCTCACCCGTCTTCTCCTGGCCCTGCTGGCAGTGGCTTTGGGAGGCTACTGTGAGCCCGTGGGACGTGTGGAGGGATGGAGAAGACGCCTTGAAGGCAAAGCTCTGTTAATCAAACAGTTGTAAAGGCAGTGCCGTAAGTACGCCATTCTGAAAGGCACTTCCTAGAATAATTCTGCCTCAGATGAAATGCAGATTTGTTGACAAGGTGATATTTTCTGAAGATAAGGTGTCTTCTGAAAGCCTCATTTGAATGGTGACAAAACAGCATCTCTCAGGATGTGAGTGGGCGCGAGAGTAAGTGCTTAGCGTGGGAGCATCGCTGTTTGGCTTGGTGATACCCTTCCGCTGCACAGACCAAACGTAATAGCTTCACAAATTGCTTTAATAGACCGAAGATCAACCAGCAGCATGCATTAGTAACACAACTTAGAGATCTCAACTCCTGCTTATTTGCTTATGGTTTCTTTTCTTTCTCACTGGTCTGCTTTTTGTTTAATCTTCATAATGAAAATGACCTAGTTGCTTTGGGAAATTATGCACTCGGTTTAATATTGAATGTGGGGAGAGCAGGAGGAAAACAACAGTCTCTCCTTCCTTTGCTCTGGTTAGCATCTGAGAAAGTTCTCCTTGTGTGGATAAATATAGCTAGTTCCTAAAATTGAATTTCCCTCATTCTTCTTCTTATTAACAGTTTTGCTACGACGAATATGCTAGGCAGCAGTCTATGGATGATATCTGCAATTTTACTACCTTCCTATGTGAAAAGAAGATAAAAATTATATTATATGGATGTATGCAAATGACAGAGGCCCTGGCTTTGTGCTTCAGTAATTCTTATATGTGCCTCTTCCTTGTACACTTCAAATGACAGGTACTGGAAATTAAATCGTTTCCAATAAAAATCCTGTAACCGAAATGAATCCCCACTGTATAATTAGGATATCTCGACCATAAAAGGTGATCACGTGTCTTCCATTTTTGAAGAAACCCCTCCCCCTGATCAGCATTGATGGAGCCCTGGACAGATTAGATCTTTAATTCTTATGAAAGAGACATAATACTCATCCTTTACGATGAGCCTTCTGTTGGGGCGACAGCCTTAAGCTGACACTGTTCCCAAGGATCAGAACTGTGTTCCATGATTCATATGAGAGACGGGAAGTAAAACATAAAGTGGCGGGGGAAGGTTTCTGCATTATTTTAGACACACATGGAAGAAGTATTGTCTTCCCCAGATGCCAAGAGGTACCTCCAACATCTAACCCACGAAGATGGCCCACTTTGGTGTGTAACGTCTTGGGGCCACTGTGGGGTGTCATGGATCCTGAACTTCCCATTCTTAGCATCTGATCAAAACAAAATCGTAACTTCAGGCTAAAATCTCTCTACTCACTACTAATGCAGTGTCTCTCCCAACATGGTAGAGGCAAGGTGTAAAGATGTGGGGATGAGAAACCAGGATTCAGATCCTGGCTGGCCCCCTGGCAGGTCCCTAGCTGGGACTCCTTGGGCAGGTTATTATTGGTTTCAGTCCCCACTTCCCGACCTGAAAAATGCTGATGGCAAGAGACCTCTATATGGATCAAATAAGTTAGCCTGCCCAACAGCTGTAGAACCTCTTTGTTCTGGTTTGCTCAGACCTTGGAGGATGGTTTTAGGCCAGAAGATGGAGCCCCTCAAAGTTTTACTATTCTTTAGATGCAGGCAGGGCAGGTCAGTGGTAATGGATACACAAGGCAAGCCATTTAGAAGAGAAAACGCCGTCAACAATGATGAAGAAACAGAAAATTTTAAAAGAGAGAGAAGGTACTGAAAATTTGTTAGCAAAGCTCATGAGCTGTGAATCCTCTAAACTGTCAGCATAACAATGAGTAACAGTAGTTTGGTTCCAATTTTCTGTAATTTATTTATAATATGACGAGCCCCCTGTCCCTTGTCAAAAAAATCTACAAATCACTCCTAAAACACAAATAATCGTCACATTAAGAGGAACAAATTATAACACTGAAATATGTCCTTGGGCTGGAAACAAGGAAACAATGTAAAAGAGGAATTGCACACTACAAAAATATGGCCTAATGATACGTATTAAAATAATTACACATAGTTAGCAATTCTCCTCAGATAATTGATTGAACTTGGTCCCATGACTGTCGAGTTTGCCAGCTCTCTGGATATTTCTGTTTCAGAGGATTTTGACATTGATGTCATTTTTTTCTCCTCACAAAGTGGGGGAAAAAAAAAAGGAAAAGTCAGAATTTGCTCATAGACTTAGATAAAACAGAAATCCTGCCCATATATGCAAACACAAATTTTTGTAAATGTAAAATAAAGACAGATATTTAATATCTGGATTAAAGGTTATTTACTGAATCTCTGGACAAATATTATACAATGTATTGTAATCTAGAAATATTTTAAATTCAATGATGCCAGATTCACTGTGATTATTGTTATAAGAGATGTCTAAATATATTACAAATATTCATATAACACCTCAAGGTTAAGGATCTTATGTTACAGTATTTTGCAGTTTTAAATACATTCCAACTTAATATTCCCTGCCTGACTACTTGGCAATTGTAAAATTTGGAATCTAAGAATAACAGTGAATAAGTTACAAATAGATGTAAACATTGCCCTTTATGTAAACATAAAATATTATTCAAACCCAGAGAATAGAAGTAACTACAGAACTGTTTTTTTTGACTATGTCTTTCCTTTCCATATGCACGCATAAGAATCTTCTACCATGACTGGATGAAATTATATAATAAATATTTTTAATTGTTAGATTTCTTCCTGTTTATATCCAAAGATGAGTAAATATGCTGAATATAAAGTTCTCTATCATATCTTAGATTTTTTAAAAGTGGGTTAGAAAGGCAATATCTATTCAATGTATTTCTTTCTACCAATTGGTTTAGAAATGAATATTTAAAAATATTCATTTAATTTAAAATTTTAATTTTAAA
The DNA here is from genome assembly GCF_000442215.2 of Lipotes vexillifer. Taxonomy (NCBI): domain Eukaryota; kingdom Metazoa; phylum Chordata; class Mammalia; order Artiodactyla; family Lipotidae; genus Lipotes; species Lipotes vexillifer. The sequence goes on along the minus strand of NW_006784423.1, from coordinate 3,814,686 downwards.
ATTTTAATTATTTTAATAGAAAATAAAATTTTAATTTAATAAAATAATAAATATTTATTAAAATAAAACAATTTAATTTTAATACAAATTAAATTATTTTAATATAAATTAAAAATTAATTTTAAAATTTAATTTTAAAATTTTAATTTAATAGTCTAATTTAATATTCTTAGAAGTTACTTTAAATTTTCTGGCATTAAAATTTTTGCTTCTTCTTAATATTTGAAAAATATAGTCTCCATAATTACCATTATATGGCAATATTCTCATGGAAAGACATTTCACACTGAGATAAATGTGATGGGTTAGAATTGCTTTTACTGAGCCCATTAAATTCCTTCCTATTTTAAAAAACAAATTGCACGAAGAAATTTAAACTTTCAATTTACCATGGCCTGTAAAGTATCTTTAAAAGCACACCAATGACTGGGTTGTAATGACAGGACCCTGAACATAGCAACAAAATTTTGTCATGGTTTCTGTTTAATTTTTTTTTAATAGCATGATGGTGGCAAGACAAAGGATTCAAATTACATTTTCAGATAACGTTAAGACATTTAACTGGACAGCAATCTAAATGTTATACTGTGTGCATCTTTCCTCCCAGATCGTAAGCAAAAAGCAAGAACACTTATCCTGCAGGTACCAAGTTAGCAAGACTTCCCAGATTCAGCACAAGGATCCAAACCTCAGCTTGAGGTAAAGCCCTTAGTAGACTCTAATTCACTGTGTCCTCCAGAGGGGTCGAATATTATGTGTCCTAATCCCAGGTAAGCAGATGCACAAGGACCTCAAAAGTTAAAGCCTGAGAAGGCAAAGAATAAAGTCTCTCCCCTTGAGCCTAGGTAATTATTTAATAAACATGGAATGAAGTGTCTGTTCAGTGTCAGGCAGTGGGGTAGGTGATGGGAAAGACTCCTGATTATGAGACAATGAAATGTGGTCCCAGAGGAAAGAGGGAGCTGCTCTCTGTGGGTTCTAGTCTGGTGGAGAAGACAGGTGTGCACACAAGAACCACACCCAGAGATTCAGTCAACACTGTAATGTGACACCATAACAGAGGCACGGATATGCACAGTGAGGTTATTTGCTAGAAATTCTCCTAGAGGAGGAGACATTTATTCTACATCTTGAAAAATGAGCTGCTAGGGTGGTGCTCTGAATTCAGCTTAGTGATTTGACAGAGGAATGCACAGCCTCAGCTCTGCCCCTTCCTCCTGCCATTTTCTTCTGAGCAAGCTGTGTGGCTGACAGGGTCTTGGTGCTCTGGCCAGGTGTCGGGCCTGAGTCTCTGAGGTGGGAGAGCCTAGTTCAGGACATTGGACCACCAGAGACCTCCCAGCCCCATGTAATATCAATTGGCAAGAGCTCTCCCAGAGATCTCCGTTTCAACCCTAAGACCCAGCTCCACTCAACGACCAGCAAGCTCCGGTGCTGGACACCTTATGCCAAACAACTAGCAAGACAGGAGCACAACCCCATCCATTAGCAGAGAGGCTGCCTAAAATCATAAGTTCACAGACACCCCAAAACACACCACCAGATGTGGTCCTGCCGACCAGAAAGACAAGATCCAGCCTCATCCACCAGAACACAGGCACCAGTCCCTCCACCAGGAAGCCTACACAACCCACTGAACCAACCTTACCTACTGGGGGCAGACACCAAAAACAACGGGAACTATGAACCTGCAGCCTGCGAAAGGGAGACCCCAAATACAGTAAGTTAAGCAAAATGAGACAACAGAGAAATACTCAGCAGATGAAGGAGCAAGGTAAAAACCCACAAGACCTAACAAATGAAGAGGAAATAGGCAGTCTACCTGAAAAAGAATTCAGAGTAATGATACTAAAGATGATCAAAAATCTTGGAAAGAGAATGGAGAAAATACAAGAAGCATTTAACAAGGACCTAGAAGAACTAAAGCACAAACAAACAGTGATGAACAGCAGAATAAATGAAATGAAAAATTCTTTAGAAGGAATAAATAGCAGAATAACTGAGGCAGAAGAACAGATAAGAGACCTGGAAGATAAAATAGTCTAAATAACTACTGCAGAGCAGAATAAAGAAAAAAGAATGAAAAGAATTGAGGACAGTCTCAGAGACCTCTGGGACAACATTAAACACACCACCATTTGAATTATAGGGCTCCCAGAAGAAGAAAAGAAAAAAAAAGGACTGAGAAAATATTTGCAGAGTTTATAGTTGAAAACATCCCTAATATGGGAAAGGAAATAGTTAATCAAGTCCAGGAAGTGCAGAGAGTCCAATACAGGATAAATCCAAGGAGAAATGCTCCAAGACACATATTAATCAAACTATCAAAAGTTAAATACAAAGAAAAAGTATTTTTTTAAAAACAACAGATAGCATACAAGGGAATCCCCATAAGGTTAACAGCTGATCTTTCATTAGAAACTCTGCAAGCCAGAAGGGTGTGGCAGGACATATATAAAGTGATAAAAGGGAAACACCTACAACCAAGATTGCTCTACCCAGCAAGGATCTCATTCAGATTCGATGGAGAAATTAAAACCTTTACAGACAAGGAAAAGCTAACAGAATTCAGCACCACAAAACCAGCTTTACAACAAATGCTAAAGGAACTTCTCTAGTGGGGAAACACAAGAAAAGGAAAAGACCTACAAAAACAAACCCATAACAATTAAGAAAATGGTAATAGGAACATACATATCAATAATTACCTTAAATGTAAGTGGATGAAATGCTCCCACCAAAAGACAGAGACTGGCTGAATGGATACAAAAACAAGACCCATATATATGCTGTCTACAAGAGACCTACTTCAGACCTAGGGACACATACAGACTGAAAGTGAGGGGATGGAAAAAGATATTCCATGCAAATGGAAATCAAGAGGAAGCTGCAGTAGCAATTCTCATATCAGACAAAATAGACTTTAAAATAAAGACTATTACAAGAGACAAAGAAGGACACTACATAATGATCAAGGGCTCAATCCAAGAAGAAGATATGACAATGTAAATATTTATGCACCCAACATAGGAGCACCTCAATACATAAGGCAAATGCTAACAGCCATAAAAGGGGAAATTGACAGTAACACAACCATAGTAGGGGATTTCGCACCCTACTTGCACCAATGGAAATATCATCCAAAATGAAAATGAATAAGGAAACACAAGTTTTAAATGACACATTAAACAAGATGGACTTAATTGATATTTATAGGACATGTCATCCAAAAACAGCAGAATACACTTTCTTCTCAAGTGCTCATGGAACATTCTCCAGGATAGATAATATCTTGGGTCACAAATCAAGCCTTGGTAAATTTAAGAAAATTGAAATCATATCAAGTATCTTTTCTGATCACAATGCTATGAGACTAGATGTCAATTACAGGAAAAGAACTGTAAAAAATACAATCACGTGGAGGCTAAAGAATACACTACTAAATAACCAAGAGATCACTGAAGAAATCAAAGAGGAAATCAAAAAATACCTAGAAACAAATAACAATGAAAGCACGACAACCCAAAACCTATGGGATGCAGGAAGAGCAGTTCTAAGAGGGAAGTTTATAGCAATAAAATCCTACCTCAAGAAACAAGAAACATCTCAAATAAACAACCTAACCTTACAACTAAAGCAATTAGAGAAAGAAGAAAAAAAAAGAAACCCAAAGTTAGCAGAAGGAAGGAAATCATAAAATCAAATCAGAAATAAATGAAAAAGAAATGAAGGACACAATAGCAAAGATCAATAAAACTAAAAGCTGGTTCTTTTAGATAAGCAAAATTGACAAACCATTACCCCAACTCATCAAGAAAAAGAGGGAAAAGAATCAAATCAACAGAATTAGAAATGAAAAAGGACAAGTAACAACAGACACTGCAGAAATACGAAGGATCATGAGAGATTACTACAAACAACTATATGTCGATAAAATGGACAACCTGCAAGAAATGGACAAATTCTTAGAGAAGCACAACCTTCCAAGACTGAACCAGGAAGAAATAGAAAATATAAAGAGACCAATCACAAGCACTGAAATTGAAACTGATTAAAAATCTTCCAACAAACAAAAGCTCAGGAACAGATTGTTTCACAGGCGAATTCTACCAAACATTTAGAGAAGAGCTAACACCTATCCTTCTCAAACTCTTCCACAATACTGCAGAGGGAGGAACACTCCCAAACTCATTCTACGAGGCCACCATCACCCTGATACCAAAACGAGACAAAGATGTCACAAAGAAAGAAAACTACAGGCCAATATCACTGATGAACATAGATGAAAAAATCCTCAAGAAAATACTAGCACACAGAATCCAACAGCACATTAAAAGGATCATACATGGGCTTCCCTGGTGGCGCAGTGGTTGAGAGTCCGCCTGCCGATGCAGGGGACATGGGTTCGTGCCCCGGTCTGGGAAGATCCCATATGCTGCAGAGCGGCTGGGCCCGTGAGCCATGGCCGCTGAGCCTGCGCATCCGGAGCCTGTGCTCCGCAACGGGAGAGGCCACAACAGTGAGAGGCCCGCGCACTGCAAAAAAAAAGAAAAAAGGATCATACATCATGATCAAGTGGGGTTTATCCTAGCAATGCAAGGATTCTTCAATATATGCAAATCAGTTGTGATATACCATATTAACAAATTGAAGGATAAAAACCATATGATCATCTCAACAGATGCAGAAAAAGCTTTTGACAAAATTCAACACCCACTTATGATAAAAACTCTCCAGAAAGTAGGCATAGAGGGAACCTACCTCAGCATAATAAAGGCCATATATGACAAACCCACAGGTAACATCATTCTCAATGGTGAAAAAAATGAACCCATTTCCTCTAAGATCATGAACAAGACAAAGTTTCCCAGTCTCACCACCATTATTCAACATAGTTTCAGAAGTTTTAGCCACTGCAATCAGAGAAGAAAAAGAAATAATAGGAATCCAAATCAGAAAAGAAGTATAACTATCACTGTTTGCAGATGACATGATACTATACATAGAGAAACCTAAAGACGCTATCAGAAAACTACTAGAGCTAATCAATGAATTTGGTAAAGTTGCAGGATACAAAATTAATGCACAGAAATCTCTTGCATTCCTATACACCAATGATGAAAAATCTGAAAGAGAAATTAAGGAAACACTCCCATTTACTATTGCAACAAAAAGAATAAAATACCTAGGAATAAACCTATCTAAGGAGACAAAAGACCTGTATGCAGAAACTATAAGACACTGATGAAAGAAATTAAAGACGATACAAACAGATGGAAAGATATACCATGTTCTTAGACTGTTAGAATCAACATTGTGAAAATGACTATGCTACCCAAAGCAATCTACAGATTCAATGCAATCCCTATCAAACTACCAATGGCATTTTTTACAGAAGTAGAACAAAAAATTTCACAATTTGTATGTAAACACAAAAGACTCCAAATACAAAAGCAATCTTGAGAAAGAAAAATGGAGCTGGAGGAATCAGGCTCCTGGACTTCAGACTATACTATAAAGCTACAGTAATCAAGACAGTATGGTACTGGCACAAAAACAGAAATACAGATCAATGGAACAGGATAGAAAGCCCTAAGATAAACCCACACACATATGGTCACCTTATTTTTGATAAGGGAGGCAAGAATATGCAGTGGAGAAAAGACAGCCTCTTTAATAAGTGGTGCTGGGAAAACTGGACAGCTACATGTAAAAGAAAGAAATTAGAACACTCCCTAACACCATACGCAAAAATAAACTCAAAATGGATTAAAGACCTAAATGTAAGGCCAGACACTATGAAACTCTTAGAGGAAAACATAGGCAGAATACTCTATGACATAAATCACAGCAAGATCCTTTTTGAGCCACCTCCTAGAGAAATGGAAATAAAAACAAAAATAAACAAATGCAACCTAAAGAAACTTAAAAGCATTTGCGCAGCAAAGGAAACCATAAGCAAGACAAAAAGACAACCCTCACAATGGGAGGAAATATTTGCAAACGAAGCAACTGACAAAGGATTAATCTCCAAAATATACAAGCAGCTCATGCAGCTCAATATCAAAAACAAACAACCCAATCCAAAAATGGGCAGAAGGCCTAAATAGACATTTCTCCAAAGAAGATATACAGATTGCAAACAAATACATGAAAGGATGCTCAACATCACTAATAATTAGGGAAATGCAAATCAAAACTATAATGGGGTATCACCTCATACTGCTTAGAATGGCCATCATCAAGAAATCTATGAACAGTAAATGCTGGAGAGGGTGTGGGGAAAAGGGTACCCTCTTGCACTGTTGGTGGGAATGTAAATTGATACAGCCACTATGAAGAATAGTATGGAGGTTCCTTAAAAACCTAAAAATAGAACTACCATATGATCCAGCAATCCCACTACTGGGCATATACCCTGAGAAATCCTTAATTCAAGAAGAGTCATGCACCTCTAGAGCTGTTCATTGCAGCTCTATTTACAATAACCAGGACATGGAAGCAACCTAAGTGTCCTTTGACAGATGAATGGATAAAGAAAATGTGGAACATATATACAATGGAATATTACTCAGCCATAAAAAGAAACGAAATTGAGTTATTTGTAGTGAGGTGAATGGACCTAGAGTCTGTCATACGTAAGTCAGAAAGAGAAAAACAAATACTGTATGCTAACACATGTATTTGGAATCTAAAAAAATATAGTTCTGAAGAACCTAGGGGCAGGACAGGAATGAAGATGCAGATGTAGAGAATGGACTTGAGGACATGGGGAGGGGGAAGGGTAAGCTGAGATGAAGTGAGAGAGTGGCATGGACATATATACACTAAAATGTAAAATAGATAGCTAGTGGTAAGCAGCTGCATAGCACAGGGAGATCAGCTCAGTGCTTTGTGACCCCCTAGAGGGGTGGGATAGGGAGGGTGAGAGGGAGATGCAAGAGGGAGGAGATATGGGGATGTATGTATAGTTATAGCTGGTTCACTTTGTTGTACAGCAGAAACTAACACACCACTGTAAAACAGTTGTACTCCAATAAAGATGTTAAAAAAAAAAATGAGCTGCTAGGAGCATAAGGAGAGAAATGGCATTCCAGGCAGAGGATGCAGCCTGGACACAAGCTCAGAAGTGTGAGAAAGGACACAATGATTGTTGAAGGAATGATGCATAGTCTTGGATAACTATATTGCAAACTACATGTGCACAAGTGGTCAGATATGACCCTAGGGGAAGGGTTATGTCACATCGTGGAAGGTCTTGAAAGTCAAGCTGAAAAGTATAGTTTTCCTAAGAGCAGCAGTGACCAACAGAGCTTTCGCTAAAGCTACAAGCATGGATGGATATTTTGGCTGCTCTTGTTTTTGCTAGTTTATCCATCTACTCAGGTAGTCAGTCAGCTACATATTTAACAACAGACCCCAAGCACCCACTAGCTGCCAGACCGTGATCTAGTTGCTGTGGTTATAAAAGTACCTCCTGGATCAATTATTGGATCTCTGTAGTAGTCATTTTGCCCCAGCTAGCAGACAGTCAAAAAGGAGTGGAGAGGTAGATTCCCCAGATTCCAATTCTTATTCCTTGCTCCTGGAAGATGATATTTCTCTGCCCTTTACCATTATGTGGTATTAATTAGATCAGTTCTGGCCCCTGAAATGTTAGTGGGAATAATGTGCATCACTTCCAGACAGAGCCAATGAAATCCCAGGCACAATTCACTTCTCCCGTCTCTCTTCTGCACGGTGAATGTGGATGCCTTACTATTGAAGCAGACTGGATCCCTGAATCAGCAGATGGAGAACAGCTTCCCTGGAGAAATGTCTGGATGCACAGTGGACATTGCATTAGCAAGAGATAAACTTGTATTGTGTTTACCACTGGGATCTTGGAGTTGTTTTCTGTGACAGCCGTAACCTGCAATGTAGGAAGGCATGCCTGTTTCTTAACCACCGGGCCCCAAAGCACAAACATCACTTCCACACACATTTTATGGGTGAGAAGTCATCCCTAGGCCTTTCTGGAGGTTGTTTTGTAAAGGCCACCCTCTTCCAGCAACATCTCTACACTTTGTCTAGGATATGGTTGTACTCCTACTCAGGCTGCTGGAAATATCAGCTACTGGAGGCTCACAACTGGTTCTCTAACTGGGCATTGCCTGTGGCTAACGCCTGGCTGATGCAGGGATTCACAAACCCAGGCTCGTTGAATTAATTTGGGACAGTTCTGGAGGGCTGTCCCATCTCCAGAGCTCTATAGGTTCAACTGAAAACTCAGTTGCAACTGCATGATCTGTCAACTTCTCTCTCTACTGACTCCTCCTCTCATTGATTAATGTTATTAATTATCTCTTCCAGATTATTTTTCATTTACTAGATCATTCAATGATAATATATTAATGTCATCTTTATTTGTTCATTTCTCTTAGTGTTATATAAATGGTAGTTTATAATTAATATGTTTTAGTAAAAATGTATGTGATGCCTGTAAGCTTTTAGGAAGTGAATTGTCCCTGGGATTATATCTCCTTTGAGAAGTGTACTTTTTAGAAAAATTATCCGTTGCCTCTTTTAAATTTTTTATTTTATCTTATTTTATTGTTTTTTGGCTGCACTGCACGGCATGAGGAGCTTCTCTGACCAGGGATGGAACCCATGCCCCCTGCAGTGGAAGCGTGGAGCCTTAACCACTGGACCACTGGGGAAGTTCAAATTTTTTATTTTGAATTCAGTTTTCTTTGATGTTAATACTGCAATTTCTGATTTCCCTTTATTGCACTTGTCAGATCTATCTTTTCCTATCCTGTCACTTCCTTCCATTTTTTACATCTCTCTGTATTTGGTGTATTTTTCCCGAGAAATGCAGTCAGTCCTCTGTATCAGTTGGTTCCGTATCCACAGATTCAACCCACTGTGGACAAAAAATATTTGAAAAAAAATTTCAGAAAGTTCCAAAAAGCAAACCTTGAATTTGCAAGCACGCAGGCAAAATAGTTATTTACTAGCATTTACACTGTATTTACAACTATTTACATAGCATTTACATGGTGTTAGGTGTTATAAGTAATATAGAGATAATTTAAAGTACACAGGAGGTGTGTATAGGTTATTTGCATATGCTATGCTATTTTATATAAGGGACTTGAGCATCCCCAAATTTTGGTATCTGTAGGGGTTCTGGAACCAATCCCCCAGGGATACCAAGGGCTCACCGTACATTGCTGGAATTTGGTTTTTGCTTAATAAAGCCTTTTTATCCATAATAGAAAGTTAATTGATTGATGTTTTTTATTATAATGTTGCGTTCAGTTTTACTCGTGTCATCTCTGTGCTTTTTGTTCTGTGTGTGTGTCCGTATGCTTGCTTGTTATATCTGTTTATTATACACATATTGGTTCTTTTTTTTTCATCTTCTTCACTATTCTGAAGGTATATATTCTGTTTTCTGTTTTGTTTTGTTTTTAATATTCTTCAAGACATAAAGCCATAGTTAGAGCACTTGGCTTTGTATTCCACTTCTGATGTTTGCTAGCTGTGTGATTTTGTTGAGTTGCTTGCCCTTTCTCTGACTCAGTTTCCTTATCTGCAAAACAGAAATAATAATAGATAATTAAATGAATGAATACACATAAAGTTCCTAGAAGCATTACTAGCACAACATAAGATATCAATAAATGTAATACTTTAAATTATGAATATTATCCTTACTGTTTTATTGCTCTCATTTTCAGAGTGAAAGCAAAATGGCATATTTTTAATTCTCTCTGTTCAGGAATATCACGTGTGGAAATATTTTTAATTAATTTTGCCTCAGTAAGGTGAGCAACTGTAAATCAGTCTAGCTAGGACTCTTCCATCTCTTTGATTATAGTTTTTCATCTATTTGCTTTCATCTCTTCTTCAAGAACAGAAATGATGTCTATACTAATCACACTGCCTTTCTTTAAGCTTTTCTTGTGCTTTGGAAGAGCTTCTCAAATTTGTCCTATCGCTGATTAGATTCCTACCTTAATGGTTCTGTTCTTTATTGTATTGAATCTGGATTTTATTTTAGTTTGCATTTTTAGCTTCCTTGTTAGTCCTCTTCATAAAAGCCCCTTCCCTTTTCATTTTGCTTGATTTTATCAGTTGTTGTTGCTTATTAACGTGACCTGTCCCTCCTCACTGTTCAGAGCTCCTGGTTTATAGAGGTCTGTCTTCTTGCTGCTCTTGAGGATTTGGCTTGAAGTTTCCTTCTAGTTGCTGCCATGTGTCATTTTTACTGAATGTTCTTCCTCTAGATACTCTTCTGTTTTCCTTGTTCTTCAGGCTGGGAATTTTTCTGTCTCACTAATATTATTTCTGTTTTCTTATTTAACCATGCTGAAAGGTGGGGTAATCCACCTAGATGGTTTGTTCACAAGGTTGATTTTTCTTGGCTGCCCTCTCCACCCACTGGGGGATGACCGGCACTCTGCAGGCCTGCAGTGGAAGCCTGGTTCATATTAAGACGCTCCTATTCCAGTTCCGTTTTTCAGTTGGCGTTCCTCCAACGGCAGCTCTGCCCTGATGTGGGGTGCCTCCTCCCGCCTGCTGCTTGATTTCCTAATAGATCTGTGTTGTCAGAGATGAAAACAGCATCAACCACTTCTAAAGATCCTGTGCTTTCTGCATCTGCCCACCTTGCTCGACTTTCAGGAACTATATTTCCTAAAACGTGGGCCACACATCTACCCCGCCAGTGACATGATGCCTCCCTGCTTGGCAGTTATTCCCTGAGGAGTCACAGTCTCTGAAACAATCTAGACAAGTCAGGGTCAGGGTGAGAAAGAAAACCAGTACTCTGTCCTCTTGAGAAAGGACCAGGAGGCAAAGCCTGACTATATTAGGGTCCTTAACCTTGATAACTTGTGTCGGGGAGGAAGAAATTCTCCTCTACCCTTCTAGGTTCTTCTGGCTGGTCTAAGAATTGAAATTGACATGAGATCTATTAGCAGGAGAAAATCCAACAAAAGTTTCCAAGGACCTAGCCCTACAAACATTTTCTCCTGCTAATCTAATTTTAGAAAAGAGAAAAACTCATACCCATCTTGTTTCCAGCAGACCCTGCAGGCAGAGGTCCAGGAGGCTGATGGACATGGTCAGACTTCTCACCTTCTGATGGCTTTTGTCAGGTGTTCCAGCATCTCTTAAGTGCAGCATCTTTGGGGTGAGTAGTGTCCAGACAATAAAGTTACATCCCATCCTCGTCGCCAGCTATCGGGGAGGAAGAAATTTCCTCTATCCCCCTATGTTCTTCTGGCTGGTCTAAGAATTAAATTGACATGAAGCAGATTAACAGGAGAAAATCACACACAAAATTAACAACATGTATACATGGGAGAGACTCAGGAAAACTGAGTAACTCTCCAAAGTGACTGAAACCCTCACCTTAAATACCGTCTTCAGCTAAAGGCAAAGGAGGCTGTTGGGGGTAGTGGTTTGGCACTTCAAAGGGGAGGGAGGTAATTGACTTGACATGGAGATGGAACAGCAAGTGTTTGGTAAATAAATGCTTTCTGGGCCAGGCAGAGACAGTGGGACACAGAGAGAACTCTGATCTCACAGAGTTTACCCCACCATACCTAGCCCTTGTTTTTTACAAGTATCTCTGATGATAGTCTATTCCAGGAACAAGCCCATGATCTAAATTCTTTAGGCAGCTAAGGGGGAGGTAAAAGAAAGACTTCCTGGGTCTTTGGGGCTTTGATTGCTTTCAGATCAAAATAATCCACATGCCAAAGAGACATTTTGGGGTGTCAAAGTTTGCTCCCCTACACGGGCATCACTATAAATTCTTGGTCTCCAGCCACAACTGGACCCCCATCTCTGTAGGGAGAGGCTGATGCAAAGGCCACAACAGTGAGAGGCCCGCGTACTGCAAAAAAAAAAAAAAAAAAAAAAGCATATCAAATAACCTCAATCACTCACTTACAGAATTCCACAATAACCCTCCCCATAGCAAATGGCTTAGGATGGTATCCAAGGTCTGTCATCATGGGTCTCCTGCCTCATTTTCTCTTCTTTCTTCTCCTGAATCCCCTACAATCACTCAGAGATTCAAAGTAGATGACTTACCAGAAAATTACTGTTAAATAAATGTAAAAGACTATGTTGCAATCAACTTTTAAATTTTACGTATGGACCATTTCCAAGAATTGCTGGAAAGTTTTCCAAAAATTTAAGCATTTTGAAGTTTTTACCTGTCAAGCTTCTCATCCACGTTTTTGAATGTTTTCTATGAATGTGCCCCAGGTCAGTTTTTTATTTATTTGTTTTTATGCTTTTGCAACTATTTCTTTGGCTCATATTAAAACAATCATGCCAGTTCGGATTTGGGGGGGGGGCATTTAACTCTATGTTAAATGTTTTCTCTAACTTTAAGTAAAATATCTGAAACTAAATAAGCCTAAAGTAAATATTTTACACTAGTTCGCATGTTGATAACTACTGTTATACTAAGTTTTTTTTTTACAACTTTCTTTGTAGGATTTGAGCAATTTTAGTTGCTTTCTAAAGTATGTTGCCTTGATATTTTAATTTCTTCATAGCAAATGATATCTAATTTTCCTATTTGGCCATATTTTCACCTCACAAAATAATTCAGTAGCATTTACATGCAGATTATATAAACTTCCAGACCAGATGGAAGAATAGCTATTATATTCTCTTTGCTATTGTTTGAAAAATATTTTGGAAAATTTGCAAAACTTTTGAAAATTAAAGAAGAGCGAAACATCTCTCACTATGATTTTACATTGTGACCTCTCTGAATTTTTATTTTTCTCCATAAACACACAATAGAGGGATAGCCTTTGTTTGGCTAATAATTATTGATAAGGAGAAAATAGTTATAATTTGATAAAATATGAATTTTAAACTATGTAAAAAGAGTCAAATAACTTAGGGCGTTTACCTCCCCCTCCAAAAAAATGGTTAAAACGCCAATAGGAGCTTTTAGCAGCATGAGTTAGCAACATGTGAGACTGCAAAAAAGTAAAATAAAACCAACAAATAAAACTGCCCGGGCTTCCCTGGTGGCGCAGTGGTTGAGAGTCCGCCTGCCGATTCAGGGGATGTGGGTTCGTGCCCCGGTCTGGGAAGATCCCACATGCCGCGGAGCGGCTGGGCCCGTGAGCCCTGGCCGCTAAGCCTGCGTGTCCAGAGCCTGTGCTCCACAATGGGAGAGGCCACGACAGTGAGAGGCCCGCGTACTGCAAAAAAAAAAAAAAAGAAAAGAAAACTGCCCACTTATGCAATTCTATTCAATATAAACAGACAAGGTTAAGTACAGGTGTACTTGCTTTTCCATATTGATATTTTTTACACTAAATGATTCAGAGGTGAAAAAGTAGTGTTTGGGGGTACTTCGTTTTGATTCATATGTTGGGGGTATTTTCTATCAAATAATTAGAGCTCTTCTCACTGATTTACAGTTGAACACAGTCCCCATCTGCCACCTGCCACCCTGACTCCACTGTCCAACTTTTCTCTCCATAGACAACCACGCAAAACACCTTCCAGAACCACCCACATGACTTAACATGTATAGATATATCCAGAGGTGTGTAATCATTTTATAAATAGGAATAATACTACATGTATTGTCAGTAATTCAACTCGTTGTAACCTCTTTCCATTTCAGATCCTATTCTTATTCTTTATATTCTCTCCATAGTATTACATAGTGTAAAAATACCAAAATTTGGTTCCCTAAGGATTGCCATTAAGGATTTTCCCAATTTAAAAAATTGTATATAATGCTGCTCTTCCCCTGTTATATACACCCTTAAGCATACATTGATGTGCGCTCGCACATTTTCAGAGGATATTTTACTAGAAGTGTAATTGCTGATTTGAAGGGTATGCCCAGTTCAAATTACAATAAAGAGGACTTTTAAAAAACTGAAGAATTGAATAAACTTTTATCCTAATATTAAAAAACACTGCATCTCTTTAAAAGTGAATTTTCTATGTAATTCCAGGAAAAATATCCATTTAGAGAAATTACAAATAGGAGAGATGAGCATCTTCTCTTTCCTTTGTATATGGTGATGTTGTTGTTGTGGTAGTTTGCGTGGAGCTGGGAGTTTTCTCTGTGTGTGCGTGTGTATGCATGTGTGTACACTCATGTGTGCACATGATGATGTGTGTGCAGAAGTAAGTGTGTATTACTTGGGGTCCCAGCGAGAAACAAATGGCACTCTCAGCCTGGGTCACTTGAGGAGAGTCTAATGAAATACTCTTTACAGAGTTCTGGGCAGGGTTTAGGGGATTAGAAAGGGTAGTGCACAGTCCTGACGTGAGTGGTCAGTGGCCTTGGAGAGGGCAATTCTGGGGCATAGACTACTCGAGGGACACAGCCATCCCCCTGGACTCCTTGGTGAGAGAGGAGAAAGAAACATCTAATTTCCACCTCTCCTGCTCTGGAGGCTCCTGAATGGGCCTCCTGTTGCCTAAACCTCCATGGGAGCCAGGGGACAGTGCACAGGGCAAATCATGACTTGTCCCTACAGGTCAGCCTCCTGGAGCACAGGGCAGGGTCAGATGGGCAGACAGTGGATCTGGAGGGACAGATGGGGAAAAGATGCATGCTGAGTGAGCATACACGTCTGTATGTGTATAATGAGTGTGTGTGTTTGCAATATTGTGTTCCTTTTTGTTCTTTGGTTTTAATAACAGAACCACTTTTAAAACAAAACCTTACCAGGAATGTCAATAGCTAAAACATTAAAAACCAAGCTGTTTGGGTTGAAGCAAAAGCTGAGAAGCTTGGAGACCTACCTGCAGTGTGTTCCCCTATCTCCCTGCAGCCTGGATAATAACATAGTATGAAAACCACTGCGTTACTGGGCTATATCCTCATGGGAGCACAGGGTGAATTGAACCCATCATGCCTCTACGTCACCACCATGAAGAGCGTAGAAACCCATCTAACAGACTTTTTTGTTTTTGAAACTGTGACCTGAAAAGCAGTCTAATGTGCAGTGTGGCATTCTCACATTTTGAACACTATAGGCTCATAGAATATTAAAGCTGGGAAGGACCTTATACTGTAACATCATGTCATGATAAAGCCCTAATCATATATAAGATGAAAGCTCATACCTTTTGGGGTGAACTTGGTAAACTGTTTCATTATTATGCTTACGTCTAACAGCATACTGCTAAAGTATACCTATTTCTGAAAGCTGTTTGCTGATCAAAAGCAATAAATACAGAAGTAATCAACTTGTGTACAAACATACCTATGGTATAAATAAATTGTTACCGAGTACACAGATCTAATACTTTGTACCTTTTACAAAATCCATTGAGATTAAAAAAAAAAAAAAACCTGAAAAGTTCCCATTATTCACGTTAATTTTTATTATGCATAGTATTTGCAGTTTCAAATATAATACAGAACCACATTTTATTTATCCCTTGGAAAGTAGCTAAAGTAAAACAAAAAATGCAAACTTCCAATAGATAGTAAGCTGTTTAATTATACATAACCTCAGGGAAGTTTTGGAAATCTGAAAACGGGGAAGAGAAGCGTGATATACTCATATTCTGTTAAGTTAGCAGCTGTAACCTAAAACATTTCTTGCACCAGATATCTGTTCCTTTATGAGTTATTATTGCAATTGTGAAAAGCCTTTATTACTGTTCTCTGAATTTTATTCCATACATCAACTCTGACTGTATCGTGGACTGTTCAGTACTCACATAATGAAATCACGTGCCTTTAATAAGCGTCAGTATGATGACCTCAAGGAAGTGGGGTAGATTCACTCCACGAAATTCTGCCCCTGATATTTTAGTATCTGC
This sequence comes from Lipotes vexillifer, assembly GCF_000442215.2. Classification (NCBI taxonomy): domain Eukaryota; kingdom Metazoa; phylum Chordata; class Mammalia; order Artiodactyla; family Lipotidae; genus Lipotes; species Lipotes vexillifer. The sequence continues at coordinate 3,798,861 of NW_006784423.1, read as the reverse complement.
TTGCTTTTACAAGGACTGAATTTTTCCTCGCTCACATGACCTCCTGGGTAGTGTGTTAGGCTGTCAATACGTGGTGTGAATGGAATGTGTACGAGGAGAATGGTACTTACAGAGAAAAAGAGACTGCAAAGAGTGAACCCTGAAGGGCACTAAGAATAACAGGGATTTTACATTTTTTAAAGGATGGCTTGTAGTTCTTATCCTACTTTTTCACCACATGATGTTACGATGTACTCTTTTCTTATGGGATATACTCATGCATGATCGGTGCCCCCTACTTTTTCCCAAGCAAACTCTTGTCTCTGCCTTCCCTTTTCCTACGAATGGCCCTTTTGATGCTATTAATTCTTCTTGATTTGCACTGACCAGTATGGTAGCCATTAGCCACAAGGGACTTTTTAATTTTAATTACAATTAATTGAAATAAAATGTAATGGAAAGTTCAGCCCCCTCAGGTGCAGTAGCCACATTTCAAGGGCTCAATAGTCACTTGTGTCTAGTAGCTACCACATTGGACAGTGCAGGTGTAGGACACTTCCATCATCACAGAAAGCTCTTTGGATGGCATTTGTGATGCTTAATTTTATGGGTCAACTAGAGTGGGTAAGAGACGCCCAGATAGCTGGTAAAACATTATGTCTAGGTGTGTATTTGAGGGTATTTTCTGAAGAGATTGGCATTTGAATTGGTGAAGTGAGTAACCAAGATTGTCCTCCCCAGTATGCGCAGGCCAGTCCACTGATGGCCTGAATAGAACCAAAAGGCAGAAGAAGGGCTAATTCTCTCTGTGTCTCCTGGAGTTGAACCATCCGTCTTCTCCTGCCCTTGGACATCAGCACTCCCAGTTCTCAGGCTTTCAGACTCAGATCCTGACTTATACTATCAGCCCCTCAGTGCTCAGGGCTGCAGGCTCATACTGAATTCCCAGCTTTCCTGGTTCTCTAGCTTGCAGATGTAGCTCATAGGACTTCTCTGCCTCTGGAACCACCTGAGCCAATTTCTGTAATTAGTCTCCTCTTATATGTTGCCAGAAACTCAGTTCTATAAGAATTAAGTCATTAGCTACTGCAGTTGCTGACAGTCAACATGACAGTCAACACATCCTGAAAGGAATTCAGGACAGAGGTCAGGAATGAGGCACTCTGTGCTCTAGGAGGATTGTCAGAACAGGCCTCTGGATAGTTAGATATTTTCAGGAGAAATTTTTTTTTTTTTTTTTGCAGTACGCGGGCCTCTCACTGTTGTGGCCTCTCCCGCTGTGGAGCACAGGCTCCGGGCGCGCAGGCTCAGCGGCCATGGCTCACGGGCCCAGCTGCTCTGCGGCAAACCCATGTCCCCTGCATCGGCAGGTGGACTCTCAACCACTGCGCCACCACGGAAGCCCACAGGAGAAATTTTTTATAAACCTGGATTGTTGCATCTTCCCATACTTAGAAAAGCACTAAACCCATTAACTAGGATATCTGTTCCTCATGGCTAGTGGCAACCTTATGCTGAGATGTGTGTATGGTTGCATGTAACCTCTTCACAAAAATCACATATATACTGACCTCCCTTCTTACCTCTTTGGAGCAGTTTCTCAGAGCTATCTTAAATGCTGTCTCCCGGGCTATAGTCCTCAGTAAGACACTGAATAAACTCAACTCACAGCTCTTACGTTGTGCATTTTTTTAAAGTCAAGATATATATCTAGATAGATAGATCGATAGAGAGATAGATGGATAGATAGATCTCGTATTGGTTCTGTTTCTCTGGAGAACCCTGATTAGTACGGAAAATTGGTATCAAGAAGTAGAGGTGCTGCACACCTGAAAATGTAAAAGCAGCTTTGGAATCAGGTACAGGGTAGAGGCTGGAAGAGTTTGGAGCTAGAAACAGCCACCATCTTCTTAGAGAATATCTAAGTGGTCATGAACAGCGTGTTGGTAGAAATTTGATGGTAAAGGCCATTTTGACGAGGTCTTAGAAATGAGAAATATGTCATTAGAAACTGAAGGAAAGGTGATCCTTTTTATAAAGTAGAAAGGCTGAATTTTGCTCATGTCTTAGTGTTTTGTGGAAAGAAGAACTTGTGAGCGATGAGGTTGGCTATTCGGCTGAGGAAATATTTAAGCAAAATGTTGGCCTCTCGTGAATCCTTATAGTAAAATATGAGAAGAGAGAAAAAAGACGCAATTGTTCATCAGAAAGGAAGCAGAATTTGAGTTTGGAAAATTATCAGCCTATTCATATGGAAAGGAATGGAAAAACTCCTTTGGGAGAGAATAGAAAGGGTTTGGCCGAATTTTTTTTTTTTTTTGCGGTACGCGGGCCTCTCACTGCTGTGGTCTCTCCTGTTGCGGAGCACAGGCTCCGGACGCGCAGGCTCAGTGGCCATGGCTCACGGGCCCAGCCGCTCCGCGGCATGTGGGATCTTCCCGGACTGGGGCACGAACCCGTGTCCCCTGCATCGGCAGGCGGACTCTCAACCACTGCGCCACCAGGGAAGCCCGGTTTGGCCGAATTTGATAAGGATACTGGCATGGTTTGGCCGTCTCAACAGAAACCATCAAGATGGTGGGAAGATTAGTCATCCATCTAAATGAAAACTGGGACCTGTTGTCCCAGACAGTTTGGAGATCATGCCCCTCTCATCTCAGGCCCTGAGTGCATGGGTCTGGGAGTCAGAGCAATTTCAAAGGAGAAGCTGCTGCTGTGGACACCTCCTCACTTTGCAGGCTGCCTCAGGTATGGCTCCAGCAGCCCCCAGTGGGCATGCACCGAGTCCAGCAAGGCACAGGGGGCTTGGCTCCCTGACCTAGATTTTAAAGGATGAAGCAGCCTGGAGCCACCCAGGGTTGACGCAGCTAGCAGGGTTGCTGCCTGGTATGCACCCCAGGCAGAGGGCTGCTGTGGGCGTACGGCCATTGCAGAGAGCCTCCACCGGGGCAATGCCCAGCAGGGCCATGGGGGCAGGGCCAACCCCCGCCCAGCCTGTAGAGGCCGTGGCATGTGATTCTAGTCTGGGAGTGATGTGGGCACTCACCTGCAGGACTGCGGCTGTGTAGTGTGCACCCAGAAAAATTATGAGGGCAGCACTGCCCTGAGCCTTGGGGGCCCAGCTCCTGCCCTACTGGGTCTGGAAGTCAAGGAAGATTGTTCTCGAGACTTAGGTTTAGTGTTCGTTCCATTAAATTTTGGAGTTACCATGGACCTGTTACTCATTTTTCTTTTCTCTTTCTCCCCTTTGGAATGGGGATGTCTCTCCTATGTCTGTCCCATCACTGTATTTTGGAAGCACATAACATATTTGATTTTATAGGTTCATAGCTGGAGTCTCACCCACATCTTATGTAGATGATATTTATGAGACCTTGGATTTGGACTCTTGAGTTGATGACATATGAGAAGAACATGAACTGGGGGGAGGGGCAGGGCTGGGATGCTATGGTCCAATTCTGTTTGCCCCTCCAAAATTCCTATGTTGAAACCCGATGCCTAGTGTGAGGTGGAGGTGGAGCCTTTGGCAGGTGATTAGGTCATAAGGGTAGAGCCCTATTAAAGAACAAAATTTAACTGAGTGAGTTTGAAGATCTAATTTTCTTTATTAGGCAGTTCATGAATCAAGCATCCCATCTAGCAAGTGGAAGGGTGCTCCAAGGGATTGTACAAAATGGCGAGTTTTTATGGGAAGGAAGGAGGACAAGGGAGCTACTAGCCAAAAAAAAAAAAAATATTTTTAGGCCAGAACATCTTCTTTTTTGGGGGGAAGGGAAGGTCAAAGGTTTTTATCATGCAGATTTCTTATTCTTCCTCTAGGGATGGAGAGGGCCCACATGGCAGATAACCTCACTGGTGCTGACCAGAAAATTCCAGATTTGTTGGTCAAGTTTACATTTCTGGGGCAGGTGGAAACTGCAGTTAAGTCAGGTATTAAGTCTACGTTTGGACTGATAGGCTTTAGCACAAGTGATACCATTTTGGTCCCGTGATTTCACTTTCTCTTTAACAATTCCCCACTTTTGATTAGACTCTTAGCTTAATAGAGAGATGTGATAAAAAATTAAGGCATTAGTGTCACTCTCAGCTACTGCTTTACAGTTTAGTTGATCCATGGTGTGAACTGTGGCATGAGCTTTTTTGTTTAGTCTCTGTACTATCCACAGTTCTGGGTTCACAAATTTTAAGTCATTCTCTTCATTCCTTTTCCAATGTTCCCATCTTAGGGAGACAGTTTGTCTGGTGGTTAGTGGGCTGTGAACATACTTTTGAGAGAATACAGTGCACTGGGAGGTTATTATGATTATAATTAGCAGAAAAATTCTCAATGTTTGGAGTGGTCTTCAGAGCCATGGTCCCCAAGACCCAAACCGATCAAAGAGAGACCCCGTTGAAGGAGTCACCCCTTTAAACCAAGTGGTTTGCTTAGTGATCTGATGTAACTTTCAGTTTTCCTCAGAAATGTCAATCCAGGTAGAGCAGATGGTGTTGGCCTTGGCACACACACCTCCTTGCTCAGCTAAAAGATAATACAGGGCTATCTTATTAACAAGAACAATCTTGGCCAGAAAGTCTAATGATTTTTGTTAGGTAGTTAGTGTTTTAGCAATGGAATCTGCAGTGTCTCCAAGAGTTAAAGAGAGGTTTCTGATCATATTCCCATTTGTATCTGTTCCTAACCAGGGAACAGATTTATTCACAAGGATTGCTGCATTTACTCATTTAAGCCAGGGATCAGTCAGGTTTTTAGCACACGTGGGGCGAGAATTTCATAGCCTAAAATACAGAGTTATCCTAAATGCCTCACAAAGATGGGTGTTGCTGGTGAGACTTCTTAGTGAGTGGGGACTTATCTGATCTAGTTAACCATGGGAAAGTGGAATGAAGAGAGGGTGTTACATGTCAGAATAAAGGAAAGACAAGAAGAAAGGTTTTCATGTTTGCGTATGAAGTCAGGCGTTTGATTCCGAGATCTCCAGCATTTGTACAGTATCAGATGCCAGGTGGGGTCCTCCTTGCTGTGAGGTATGTACCCAAGTCTGAATGCCCTCTGGCTTTTCAGCAGTGTCAGTTGTCAGGGGCACTTTGTGAGGTCCCTTCCACGGGGGCTCAAAGGCTGCCTTCATTCCTAGTGATTCCAAACGGGAAGGGTGGGAGAAAATTGGAAACGTTAGTTTGGTGAGTCCTAGCCAGATATTTGAGGAAACTATAGAAGAATGCATGATCCAGTTCAATTTACAGGTGTATAACAAAACCTCAAAGACAATTGGATAATGACTGACCGTATAAGTTCTTTTTTTAAGACTGCTTTGCTGGAACTTTGTAAACAAGGTACCAGGTTGATTTTTCCAGGCAGTTCCTTGACTGGTCATATCTGAGTCTGCATATTTCTCTCAAACATGACATTTCAGTCAAATCCTTAGTAATATAGCCAATGTTTCTAACTGTGTCCTGTTACAAGGAGAACTTATGCAACAAATATACTGTCATGGAAATAAGAATACTCACTGAGAATTTATGAATTCTGGAGGATCAGGTAGGAAGAATAAGTAAATGTTTTATCTTTATTCTCAAGGGTATATCTTACCAAATTGTTGATAGCTTGAGAAAAGATTTATTTAAATCTGAAAAAAAAATATTAAAGAACCAGCAATATTTCAAACGCAGAGTTGTAACATTATAGTCATCCTCGTCAGTTCATTCAGTCCCTTGTTATTAATTCTCATTCTGCTTGAGTCCAGTTTTCTGCTTTTTTTTTTTTTTTTTTTTGCGGTACGTGGGACTCTCACT